>NC_134831.1:31075721-31448734 GCF_004210375.1 Tachypleus tridentatus | reverse complement strand
ACGAGCTATAAACTATGGTCCTTTTTGCAGCTTTGCGAGAACATTATGAAAACACACAAAACATGTATATAATATTAATGTCCTTTCTAATAGAACTGTAATTGACATAGTAATTAGTTATCCTGAAACACTTTATAAAATGTCGAATACTGAATAAGAATCTTAGTTAACTTGTGTTTAATTGAAGTAGATGATTAAATGGTTTAATTACGAATGTTCATACTATAGTCTCATTGTATTTGTGTACCCAGGTAACTTTTTTTCAATCGAATCCTGAGAAATAAAGGGTTTAGTTGTCTTACAAACCTATTTTATTTTCAATTAGCATAAATTGTCCACGCTTCGCCGCAGGTTTTTAAGGTCCTCTCATGATTCACAGAGGTCTCAAAGTTACAGTCAAGCTCTGTTATCTTATTTACTTCTGTAGCTACTCAAGTGCGTCAGTTCTTTAACTGATTCGTCTCTTGCAATTTTCCGAATTTAATTCAACTCTTTAAAAGCAAGTAGTTTTAAGTTAGCTTCTCAGATTCTATTCTTTTATCCCTGTGTTGCTCTTCATTTTCATTCTCCAATATTCCCTAATTAATATTTTTCATCCTGTTCTCTATTGTCGTTTCCAAAACTTTGTTCAATTAAAACTTTAAATTCTAACACTTGTATTTGTCTTCTCATGTTTGTGTTATAAAACAGCATTTGGTAGAAAACCTACATGTATTGTTCCTTCAGTAAGTGAGAATTAGAAAAAAAAAGATACTTTTCCATACACCTTGAGGAAGCAAAATTTTGGGACTTAAAGGCTACTGGGCAAAATTATAGAACTAAAATAGGGCCAAATATCTGGAATCAAGTTTAAGAAATAAAACAGCCAGGTGTGCACTCTCAAAATACCCTTAGTATGTATACAAAGTTTCAGTTCTTTTCGCTTGGAATTATGACGGTCACACTTAAACAGAGGTTAATTTATTATTAAAGAGTGTATCCCTGTTAATTTTATAATTTGTCTCTGTTAAATTTCGTGTGAAACTATTCGAGCGCTATCTAATTCAGAAATGACAAACTTGAGAAAAGGCATTTAGTTAACACCACCCACTGCCAGTCCTTGGGTTACTATTTATTAAGGAAATGTGGGTCTCAACATCACATTAACTACTACACGGCCGAAAGGACGAGTATGTTTAGTGATTGGTTTGAAATTGCGACCCACAGATTACAAGTCGAGCATTCTAACCAGCAGGATATTTTTTTTTAGTTTTACCAATTATCTGCTGAGTAGACCTTGAAAGGCGCTTAAATCCAAATATTTTATTTTGTTGAAAAAAATGATTGCTTTTTTAAGAGCAGTTCCGTAACAAAACAATCAAAACTTAGATTTTTTTTCTTGTTTAACATATGATGTAAATTTCGGCATGCTTAGATTAAGAACTGTATGTAAATACAGTGTAATAAAGTTTACAAAATTCCAAGAAATGATTAAAATCACTGAAAAAGAAAATTTTGTCAACTTTTCGACTGACGAAGATCGTTTGGTTAAAACGTTAGTCAAATAATTATTTTCTCCAAGCAACGTTTGTCATTGTTTTGCGTTTTGAGATCAGAGTGCTTAGCACTTGTACATAAGGACTGCACGAACGTCCGTATTAAAACAATACAAAAAAGTCATTTGGATTTCCTTTTCAACAAATTCAAACTGGATATGAAGAAGTAACTGGATATTCACTCTATCTCCAGTGTATTCGCCGTTTTTCAGCTATCTAAAGCGTTTCAAGTTGAAAAACGGTGAATGACCCAAAACAAAGAATTCTCATTTTCGTTCATCATAATTTTCCTTCCATATGCCTAGCGCCTACCAAGTCCTAGCAGAAACTACACTTTTATCATTATTTTATACAGCTGAGCGGGTTTTACGATCTTTCTCTGGTTATTTTATTATAATTATTATATGAAAAATGTCAAAAAAATTAAAGATACTCAATTCTAATATATAAAAAAAAATACCCCTTGAGGTTTGCTTTCCTTATACAAGAAGTGTTCCTTTAAAGAACTTAAGTAGTGAGACAGGAATTACCAGCCAATAATAGATTAATATTACCATAACACGTAGAATGTTCAATGCTTTCTATACTACATCATACAATTAGTGTCTTTAGGGTGCCAACCTTTTTATTATGTATGAAGTGAAGGACCAAAAACGAATAAAGAAATCGACACACATACAGGTTATCACAAGCGATGTGAAAAGCTACCTGGAGTAGTAACTCTATCTCGGGTGTATGTCTACTTTCAGCCATCCAATGAATCTCAAAGCAGAAAACCGGCGAGTAAGCAACCAAAATAGAGATTTCTTATTTTCGTTCGTAATTAACTTTCTTCAACAGGCCTTATGAATACCTAATTCTAGCAGTAACTATAATTTTATCATTATGTTATACAGCATAACGGTCTTTTACTGCCCATTATTATTATTATTATGTTAACTTTATAAATTTTTAGAATATACGCTATAGCATCGATCTCACATATATTATCATATAAAAGTGTACACAAATATTAGAAAAAACTAAATACACCTATCACCAAATAAAAAGTTATTTACGGCTACTGAACATAAAGAAAGAAACCAAACATGATGAAAGTAAGCATATTACTTGATCCGGTTAATCATCACATAGTAGACCAAGTCGTCTCGACTTTCACAAGGAGAATTAGGTGTCTGTCTACGTTACTGACTACTTTGCTGGCAAAACCAAAATTTCCAATCGTAAAATATTCCTCTATTTTAAAATAGTCGTATAAACAATATTCTTAAGTTAACTAAAGAAAAGGTATAATGATAAAGGCTGAGATTCTGTTTAAAAACACTTAACCAGCCCTACAAAGCTTTTAGCGATATTTTAAGAACTGTAATAATAGAAATTAATTTTCACGCTAAAGGTTTATATATATAAAACATTCCAAACGACATTTTCAAAATGTACTTAACTACTCAAGTTAGATTCAACAGTAATAGAATAGTAAGAAAAATAGCATTAAAGAAAAGTTTCGTTACTAAATTTGATAAATACTCTCACATTCAGATACATTCCACATTTATTTTTGTTGGTTATTTTTCTAAAGTGATCACCATAATTGATTATTTGATGAAGCTGATTGAAATACTCTAATCATGCTGTCATCCAGGGATCTTTCAAAGACAAGGTTGGAAATGAAGAACGGATTAAGCGCTTAAATTAATCCTTCTTAAAATATTTATTTAGCCAGTTTTAATGCTGAATCATTATATATTGTTTCAATTACTTCTAAAGTTTTCATACGTTTTTGTTTAACTCAATTTCCAGATAATAGTGATAACTTAAAAAGTTATCCACTTTCAAATATATAGAATAAAAGTTGTAAATATTACAGAAATCTTTCCACACATCCATGATTATAATTGTATTTTACGCACTCAAACTGTACAGAAGTATTGGTTTTAAGAGTATATTCTGATACGTTTATTTAGAATCGTCAAGCTAAGGAAAGTATAAACACATTTTTCCAACATGCTTTCAGGCCTTCGAAATCTTCTAAAACTAGTAATTGTAATCACGCTATTACAAAGTTTGAACTGAACAAGTTGTACGCAAAAATTACAAGACTTCGTGCGATAGAAATCTACTTCAGAAGCAGACTTCGCAAATAAAAACATTTTGTATACAAAATTAAAGGTGATTAAATACGTATATCGCGCCATCTGTATTTTTCATTTAACATATTTAGTAAATTGTTTTGTGCCTCATACTGTGCAATCTCAGTATTTTTAAGTACGACAATGAGTACAGATTATGTTTTATGTTCAAATGATTTTGTTCGAGTACCACAAAGATATTTATCCCAAGATCTATGATTAAAAAAAATTACAACTAAATAACATACAAAATAAAATTAATATAGCCAATAGTTATTAAAAAGTTTTTTCTTTATAGAATAGAGTTCGTAATAGCATTAAAAACATTTAAAATTACCTTGTTAGACTATAGGCCTTAAAACGTGTCAATGAAAATGTATTCGTTTTCCTCTACATGTAAAATGTAAGGAACGCGTTATAAGTTTTATTCGCGATATAAATATAACCAAACATTATTAGAATTTTCCAAATTATTTTTAATGCAATCCCTCTTTAAAGTGTTTCCGTGATTTATAGCATGAAACAAATACAACTGTAGTATATTTATCGTGCCATAACACGACGTCCCGACCCTTAAATTTGAATGTGGCGAGTAGTTCAGTTTAATTTGATACTATAATATTTAACATGTAATCAATGTTCTATAGAAATATTAACACTCAAAAGAGATGCAGAAATGGTAATGGTTCATAAAAACTTGTTCTTACCTAAAAGAAGAGCAAGTACTGTAACAATTCCACCCAATAGCCACATGGTATTTAGTTACATCTTTCTTCCCAATCTTGTGCTATGGATTCCAGCAAAGCGAGACGTTCCTTTGAAATATATTTGTCTATCTGTGTTCCTGTCAAAAACAACTTATTCAAAAGCAGTATCAGAAGTCAGGGAAAAATCTGGAGCGTTAAGCCTAATCTAATTGTAACATCCAGTAACATTTCACTTCATTTCTTCAATATTCTTTCACAAAGTGCTAATAATTAATATTGAGCACAAACCTTCAATATCACGCTGTCCAGTTGAATTGATATTTAATAATATTTTCTTCACACGTAAAATATAAAAACTAGATTTAGCTGAATTTATTAAAATTACATTTCTAAGTGCAGACGCGCTTTTTTGTGAACATATATAACATTGTAATCAGGTTCGAAAGTTAGCTTCATTATTACTTTACGCGACTCGCAAGCACACCGTCTCTTCACTTGCTGTCTGAAACACGTTACACTAGCGAGTCTGCTAGATCAACCGCTACTATTATTGCACTGTTAACCATCGATCACTTTTCCAGCGTTTGCATCGAATGCGCAGGCGTCAAGACACGAAGAAAAGCTGTTTCTACAATCCTGAACAGAACAGAATAAAGTTTTTCATGCGCAGATAAATAACTGGTTCAACGATTGGCAGAAAAAAATTCAATTCATGCAATTTTCTTTTGATAACGCTTTCAGAAATCGAATATTTTAGTGAATATGCAATTTAAGACGGAATTTGGTCAACAAGCGATACATATATCAAGAAACTTCTTCCAGTAAACACCTTAGACTTAGTTTCTTATCTTCATAACTTGTTTCAGGAGATATTCATCATGTAATGAAAAGTACACTAAGGGATTGGGATACCTCGATCTTGCTTTTGTTTGTTTGTTTTGGAATTTTGCAGAAAGCTACTCGAGGGCTATCTGTGCTAGCCGTCCCTAATTTAGCAGTGTAAGACTAGAGGGAAGGCAGCTAGTCATCACCACCCACCGCCAACTCTTGGGCTACTCTTTTACCAACGAATAGTGGGATTGTCCGCACATAATAACTCCCCCACGGCTGGAAGGGCGAGCATGTTTGGCGCGACTCGGGCGCGAACCCGCGACCCTTAGATTACGAAACGCACGCCTTAACGCGCTAGGCCATGCCAGGCCTCGACCTTGCAGTTCAGATCTTGTACCCCATAGTTTCAGTTCCAATTTAATATTAAAAGTCTATGACGAATACAGTAAAAATTAAATGTATTTAAATCTCACTATGATAATAGCAATAAGTAGCACCATCATATAGGTTTATAACACCTTAATAACAATAATAAAAATTCAATAAAAGTACTACGCGTGAATATTTTATAATATGGCGCTGCCATGTGACTTAATAATCAATACACAATAAAGTGTAACAGTGGTGAATAGTAGTTAATGTATTAACTTTGGTTACCTGCTCTAAAATACGCTCACTCTGGACATATGTGGGTGCCCTGTAACTCACGTGCTTCTGCCGGGCCTACATCAAACTAAGCATCAGTGTATGCTTTAGCAGATTTATAAATGTGTTTTACTATGCTAAATCATTGCCTTAAGCATGTTTGTTCACTGATAGTCCTTATTACATTATGTTTCCTTTACATAAAATCCAAACATAATCATAACAATTACTAATGTCAATAGCGATTCAGAGATCTGCATGGCGTTGAATGTTTTTAAGGGATTTTCTTATAATGAATATTATAGATATATATCGGTGTGTACTTAGAAGTACTTGAATTAGGAAAAAAAACTGGTTTGTTTTTCGCTAGTGTTGATATTTACATCCATGAAAATCAACGGGTTATTAAACCAACTTTATCACATTTTTCTTTCTTCGTTTTGAAATTATTAATATGAAAAAAAAAACTTCTGAATTTATTTTTTCTTTTTTTTTCTTCGTAGTTTCTGCAAATTTTGAAGTACATTGTGGATAAATAATAATTTAGAAATTACAAAGAATTTCTTTCATACAAAGACAGGTTTGGCTTAGCCTAATAGCTGGCGTACCGAGTTTGCTCATCCATAAGTCTAAGCTTCAACACGTGATACCGCTGATCATATTCCACACGTTCAGCCATGGATTCAAAATAAAAAATAATAATCCCGTTTTTCAGATCAAAGAATAGAAGAAATACTTTGCTGCAGTTGATGTTGCTCCCCTCCGGTCACGAAATCAGTACATCTGACTGAATCCAAGGGATTCTCTGTTGTAATCGCTTAGTTTTCGTACTCGTAAAATGCCATTCAGGATGAAAATTCCAATTTATCCAAGAAATATAAATACTCTCTGGAACTATGAAGACCTTTACCAAGAATGTATAGAAATATCAGTTTACAAAATGGATTACAAAACAATAAACATAAGCATATACATTTATCCTCAATTAGACAAGAGAATTGATACTAAAATTTTAAGTTGATACACTGCTGGCCAAAATCTTAAGGTCAATGAACATAAAAAATAAATATGCATTTTCGTGGTTAGACGCAACCACTTATTTGAGTAGAGCTTCGAAAGATGAAAATAAGAAAAGGGAAAATAAAAATATACTTTTATGAACACTATGAAATTAGTTTAAATACTAGCTGGTCAAAAGTTTAAGACCATACCTAAAAGAAGTCCAAAACAGGGAAGGAAATGACTAACAAGAGGTCTCAGTAGTGAGTTGCACGGCCGTCATTGCGAATAACAGCAAACATAAGACGTACAAAAGTGGAGGAAGGTATTGTTATCTGTTGAGAAAATAATTTAATCTGGATGGTCCAGATAGCTTCCAACGTTACTGGTACGATAAGGATATCCCACCGGAGACATTTTCTACACGACACAGTGGAAGAGGTTCCATCATGACTTAGAGTGCTTTCACTTTCCATGGAACAATGGAGCTACAGGTTATACAGGGGCGTCAAACAGCAGCTGGCTACATTGGCATGTTGAAGAGAGCATCCATATTTACTGAAGGCCATCGCTTGTGTGGAAATGACTGGATCTTTCAGCAGGACAACGCTGCAATCCACAATGCCCGCAGGACAAAGGACTTTTTCATGGCGAATAACGTGATTCTTTTGGACCATCCAGCGTGTTCGCCTGAACTGAACCCCACTGAAAAAGTTTGGGGATGTATGGCAATGGAAGTATATAGAAATAGACGTCAATTTGAATCAGTGCATGATCTTCGTGAAGCCATCTTCACCACTTGGAGTAACATTCCAGCCAGCCTTCTGCAAACGCTTATATCGACCATGCCAAAGCAAATGTTTGCAGTTATTCGCAATGAAGGCCGTGCAACTCACTACTGATACCTTTTGTTGGGCATTTCCTACTCTGTTCAGGACTTCTTTTTGGTATGGTCTTAAATTTTTGACCAGCTAGTATTTAGGCTAATTTGATTGTGTTCACATTTTCCATATTAAATACTAAAAAATTTTTAATATTTTTTTTTATTGTCATCTTTTGAAGTTCTACTCAAATAAGTGGTTTAACAACGCAAAATGCATATTGTTTCTTTATGTTTATTGGCCTGGAGGTTTTGGCCAGCAGTGTACTTTTGAAATGAAAGGAATACCCGCATGAATAATGTTGATGACAAATGTTATTTCGCAAACAGGATATACTTGACTAAATTGTTAGGAATTAATCACAAGCTCATGCACATTTCAAAATGTGAAGCAACTTACAGAATGAAAATGTAGATTTATTTTACGTTAGTGTTAAGTGGTGGGCAGCATAAGCAGATCAGAGCTTTGGCTCTGGATGAAATCAAGAGTGCAAAACAATTTAACTTATTAAAGTCGAAGAAATAAATGAAACTGATAGATTAACATACATTTTTATCGTCACTGAACCTGAGTATTTTTGCTAGTATATGTATATACAAATAAAACAGATAACGCACCACTTTAGACATATTATTACATTTTAGGATGGTTTAGAAGTAATTTTTATGAGTAATAAATTGAATCGGATATAGGCGTACAAAAATACATCGAATAAAAATGAAAGAAACAAGTATATATTTTTTATTACATGAAGACTGTTTTCGTATTTTCACTCTCATTTTTTACTGTTTTCTAAATGTGTCAATATACAGTTTAATAGAAAATTGATAAATAGTGTTCAATCTTCATAATTAAGTCAGCACACATTTTATATCTTACAAGTACAATAAAAAGTACTTTCATAAACACAAGTATTTATCCTTGATGACGAGAAACCCACTTGAAATAAAAATGTATCTCAGAACGGCTAGTATGGGTATTAACACTTTTATTGATCTCATTTTCAATAAAAAGTATTAATACCTATGCCAGCCGTTCTGAGATACAAAAGTATTGATCGATATATGCTTAATATAGCTAGCTATAGTAATATAGAACGTTTTAATGCTACAAAAATTATTGAAACAAGAAAGTCAAAACTATAATAATGTTGTCACTACTTTAGCTCAGACTAATACAATTACAGTAATTTACAAAAGTACATATTTTTTTAATTTTAATTAACTCAGTTTTGCAATAACATTATTTTTATTATACTATACTTATATCCGTTGTCTCTTCCCCGCTGATACAGCGGTGTGTCTACTGATTTACAATGCTGAAACCCAGGGCTCGTTTCCCCTTGGTGGACACAGTAAATAGCTTAATGTGGTTTTGCTATAAGAGAAAAACACAAACATATCCATTGCCGAAACACGCGATTCGTTCAACCCAGAGATGTTCGGGCCGGCTGGAGTAGAAAAAACACAATAGTGATCATCACACTATTTATGTAAGTGTTTAACTTTAATAATCCATTCTTTACTGGTTTTATTGAGGCTACTAGTTTAAAAGTTACTTCCACATACAGTGAACAGTGTTTTCTGATAAAAATTGCATTGTAAAAGAGTTTATAATTTCAATAATCCATTATTTGCAAGCTTTTTTTAGGTCATTAGTCTAACAAATACTTCTAGTTAAAGAGGTTATTCTTTGCTGAAAAAAAAATTGTCCAATGCCAGAGCTCAGATTTTTCCCATTCTCATATATTTTTCTTGCTTTATCAAAGCACCACAAACTGAATTTTACTTACTTGTGACCAGCCATACAATAAAATCTAACATAATTTTACATGTTTCATGTTAGTCTGTTTGAAAATAGCCAAAATATGGTTTGTTTTCCTAGAAACCCTAAAATAACAAATGTTTCGCTTAGTGTCAATATATATGAACCTAAGCATTGACAGGTTATATATTATTAGGATATTAATGTATCAAAACAAACAGTAAAATAATCCACACATGAAGTGATGTTTGAAGATGGATTGGATTTGAATTTCTACATCACGGCTTCAATTAGCATGTAATAAGATTACAACGTCTTTGAATCTTTTTAATCTGCAGTTTATTATCATATCACTTGCAGATGAAGAATATAGAAGTTTACTGAGGTTGCATAGGTAAGCTAAGAAGACATATTTTTTCTTGCCCAGTAGAAATGAGAAAAAATTAATATACATATATGTAGTTTAGGGAGAAAAAGACCATTTCAGTTATGTTATCTACTGCTATTAAATTTTGAGCATGTGATCAAAATTATGTTTTTGTGATACACTTAAATTGTATTTATAAATACACTAAGTGGCCAAAAGTATGTGGAGACCCTTTCTAATTAGTGGGTTCGGCTATTTCAGCCACACCCATTCCTAAAAAGCATAAAATCAAGCATAAAGCCATGCAGACTTCATAGACAAAACATTGGCAGTAGAATTGGTCATACTGAAGAGCTCAGTGACTTTCAACGTGGCACTGTCATAGGATGCTACCTTTTCAACAAGTCAGTTCGTCAAATTTCTGCCCTGTTAGAGTTGCCCCGATAAACTGTAAGTGCTGTTATTTGTAAAATGGTAACATCTAGGAGCAATAACAACTCAGCCACGAAGCGGTAGGCCACACAAAACGGGACCCTTGAGAGCTGTAGTGCGGAAACATCGTCTGTACACAGTTAAAACACTTGCTACAGAGTTTTAAACTGCCTCTGGAAGCAACGTCAGAACAAGAACTGTTCGTTGGGAATTTCATGAAATGGATTTTTATAGCCGAGCAGTCGCACACAAGTCTAAGATCACTATGCACAATGCCAAAAGTCGGCGGGTGGTGTAAAGCACACCGCGATTGGACTCTGGAGTAGTGGAGACACGTTCCTTGGAGTGATGAATCACACTTCACTATCTGACAGTCTGACGGACAAATCTGGGATTGGCAGATGCCAGAAGAACGCTACCTTCATGAATGCATAGTGCCAATTGTAAAGTTTAATGAAGGAGTAATAATGGGCTTTATTTCATGGTTTAGACTCTTTATTTCCAGTGAAAGTAAACCTTAATGCTACAGCATACAGTGACATTCTAGAGAATTGTGTGCTTCCAACTTTGTGGCAATAGTTTGGGGAAGACCCTGTTTTGTTTCAGCATGACAATGCCCCCGTGCACAAAGCGAGATCC
Organism: Tachypleus tridentatus; assembly: GCF_004210375.1. Taxonomy (NCBI): domain Eukaryota; kingdom Metazoa; phylum Arthropoda; class Merostomata; order Xiphosura; family Limulidae; genus Tachypleus; species Tachypleus tridentatus. The sequence goes on along the minus strand of NC_134831.1, from coordinate 31,437,805 downwards.
AGAAAGACATGGTTTGTCGAGGTTGGTGTGGAAGAACTTGACTGGTCTGCACAGAGCCCTGATCCCAACCCCATCGAACACCTTCGGGATGAATTGTAACGTCGACTGCGAGCCATGCCTTCTCGCTCCCCATCAGTGCCCGATCTCACTAATGCTCTTGTGGCTAAACAGGAGCAAATTTCTTCAACCATGTTTCAAAATCAAGGAAAAGCCTTCCCAGAAGAGTGGAGGCTATTGTAGCAGGAAAGGAGAGCGACCATCTCCATATTAATCCTTATGGTTTTGGAATGAGATGTTCAATAAGCATACATGGGTGTGATGGTCGGGTATCCACATACTTTTGGCCATGTAGTGTAAATGTCATTCACTGCCTGTGTCGCTTGAGGGGGAATTTTAGGATAGAAATAGGATTTAAGAGTAAAATAGTATAAGTTAGAAGTAACTTCAAAGAACCCAAAAAATTACTTGTAGAGAGTTCTGTCCTCCCTCTGATCAGCAGTTCAAAAATAACAATGATTATATGTGAATCACACATGTACAAAACTAGTCTTCGATAGTTTTACAAACCGATATTTTTAAACTTACTATGTTAGGTTTTAAATCTTAGACGTTTGGTAATAGAAACGTATTCATTTAAAAGTATATGTGACAAGTTTCATGTCTGCTATAAGAAGTAAACTTAGTTTCTTTTTATTCAGTAACTGAGTAATATACATCTGTTAAAACTGTCAGGATAAGATCATAATCCTGAATTCTAAGGGCACAAAAAGATAAACAAAATTAGATTATCTTATAAGAGAGTTGTAAAAGAATAAGAAAGGGCTGTTAGATAGTTGCGGGACAGCATGAAGAGAAAATGGATGAGATGCTTCAAAGCGTTATCTTTTAAATATATGAAAAGAAAAGTACGCATATATCACAAGTGCTTACGTAGATTAACGTAATAACGTGCGTTTATTAATAATCGATGACAGGATTGGATTTTCTAAACTAGGCTTTATTTCTTAGAGGAAATACGGACCCTCATACTTAAACAGTTTTGCACAGACGATTTTAACTGCCCTCTCGATGGACTAGCAATAACCCTGAAGGAATAAACGTGCTAAACTTCGGAGTTCGATACCTACAATAAGCACAGCGTAAACACCTCGTTCTGCAGCTTTCCTTTTAACTACAAACAAACAAGATTACATTAAAATTTGTAATATAAATTGTTGTTTAAAATCTTATTTGCCTTGTCTACTAATTTCACAACTCCTGAATATCTTAATTTCCTATAGGTTTATCAATTTCAGAACCAGGTGGTTAAGGCACTCGACTAGTAATCTGAGGGTGGCGAGTTCGAATACCCGTCACAATAAATATGCTCGAACTTTCAGCAGTGGGAGCGTTATAATGTGACGTTCAATCCCACTATTCGTTGATAAAAGAGCAGCCTAAGAGCTGGCGGTGTGTAGTGATGACAAACTGTCTTTCTTCTAATCTTTCATTGCTAAATCATGGACGACTAGCGCAGATAGCTCTCGTGTAATTTTACGGATTGGTTGTCCAAGCCACTTAACATCTATAAAATCAAATTATAATTGAAACCTTATGTTTTTATCCCTTTCTAAAATGCAGTCAAGCTACGAACCTTTCGTAGAAGAATGACAAACAGTCGAACATAATTAATATCTTCTGCTGTAATTCCTGAATGTTTCTACTATTTAATCGTTAATCACAAAAATATAGTAAAATAGGAATATATATATTTTAAGCATCGTAGAGGTATTTGGTACGTCATAAATTAATTTATCATTTGTATTATGATTCAATTAATTTTTGTTGAGACAACCATAAAATAAATTTTGAGTCTTAAACAATTGCTTTTCATCAGCAAAGTTAGTTGGTAAAATTGACACGTGAAATAATACAGTACTTATTGGTCCATAATATAATAATATTATAAATAAGCATAAAAATAAACGGTTTTATCTTTGAGCCCTATGTCATTCTTCACACTTTTCAGCTATTTTGGGTTATAATAATAATAATATACACACATTACAGCTACCATGGATATTATGCAAAAGTTCCTCTTCGTATTTCTTGGAACATTCTTATTGGAACCATTTTTACAACAATTAGGTTTAGTATATTATGTTTATTGGATTTAAACACAAACTGCAGAATGAGCTAACCTCTTTGGGCACATCACAGGACCAGTGTAAAATATTTGAGTGTTATAAGTCCCTTTTTTACTGCTTAATTACCAGCAGACCACTCTATAATGATCATAAGCTATTATATATTTTATTTACGTTGATTTCTTTAGAGCAGATGGTAAGAATGGAACTTTCAAATGATTCTAAACGTAATTAGAGAAAAAAAATTAAAATAAATTCTATATAATATAGAGTAATTGAATTATTAATAATAATCCATCGACTCGTCTTGAAAGAAATACTACACTTTCAAAAAAAATGCTCGAATGACTGGTTACATACGTTTTACCACTGTAATAACTGTGTTCAGTATAGTATCGACATAAAACCAAAGACAGTCGGGTATATTGTATGCTACTATGGGTAAAAGTTATTCTGGAAATTTTCTTATTTAAAGCATTTACATAGCAGATCTGCATTAACCGTGGTGTATTTGCGACAGGGCCCCAAGCTGTGAGGGGAACCTACTGACGATTCAGACAGTCGGTTTAACTCTTTCTTTTCGATAAATAATTATATTTTATCTGTTATTTTTTCTATTCTTACTCAGTAAGGCTAGATCACTTTGACCGACCTCATAACCACCATTAAAATACAAAGTAAATCATAATTACTGTTTTTTCTTTCTAGAATTACTCCACATTGTAGCAGGAAATAGTTATACTAAATAGTTGAAAACTTCTTAACCTTTTACAACTGTGTTTATAATTAATTGTTTTTGTTTTATTACCTTTCGGACCATGATTTTTAAACTTTCTGTCATGAGAAGTTTCAAAATTTGCGGTATCATGAAGCAAGTGTTACTAACCAAATTACATAAAGCTTGTGCTACTCGTGACTCTTAGTCCTGGCGACTGTACTTTGTAGAAAATTATTATTATCGCTGTAGTTGTTTATATTACCTAATTTAACCTTAACTAGCCTAAAGGTTTCTAAGTTTTAAAATTCTTAATAGCTTTTGTTATAATAAATAAAAAACAGATAAGAAAAACAATAAATATATCATACATGTAAAAGCGGCTCGTTTGGGTTGAGGAAATATTTTATGATGAGGAGCGAACAACGTTTCGACCTTCTTCGGTCATCGTCAGGTTCACAAAGAACGATGACCAAAGAAGGTTGAAACGTTGTTCGCTCCTCATCGTAAAATATTTTCTCAACCCAAACGAGCCGTTTTTACATGTATATTTCTCTACAAGTGGGTTTTCTCGTCATCACTGATTAATAAATATATTACTCACCAATGTAATCGTTTTCTTTTGACTGTCCTTTTACGTTAACCCTAGCATTATACATCAGTCCACAAAATAAGTTTTAAAGCAAATAGTGCAGAGAATAACACAGAATTTTTCTCTCTAATCACGTAACTTGAGCAGTTAGATATTCAACTTTAGCTCCTTTTCCTGTGAGGAAAACAAATTTTCTCTTCGGCTAAATTGTCAATTATCTGCAACATCACGTTGTAAAAACATATACCAATCAATCAATTGAAATATACACTATCTATTGGTTATAAATGTAATAGGAATTGGCCTTGGAGAAATCTATTAAGAAATTATAATTTACAACAAGAGAGAAATAGGCATGGCGAGTGGGTCAGAAGTATACATTCATTTGACATTTAATGATTATTCATCTGATCATTTTTCTGATCAATAAAAGTGCGTTGTACATAGGAAAGCCTTAAATTACAAAAGGTTTTTAAAACTTTAACAAAACGTAAATATCATTTTTAAAACTTAATGTATAATTAAGTAAATTTTGTAATATATCCTCTAAATATCTGTGCACTGCTTGACAAAGTAATTAATGTATTACGGGGCATGAAAGTAATATTGTTCCCCTTAACTGTGGGTAGACAACAGAGATAAGAGCAACGATTGGAAGACATATTTTGGCATATCTTTTGTGAATGTAAGATTACTTGTATTCATTAACACATGTAAGTTTATATATATTATGCAATCAAATAGGAAAATATTTTAGGATAGCTTTTGTATTAAATTTCGCACAAAGCTTCACGAGAGCCATCTGCGCTATATCCCTAATTTATTAGTGAAAAACCAAAAGAAAGGCTGCTAGCCATCACCACCAACCCCCAGCTCTATTGCGTTACTTTTTTACTAACAAAGAGTGGGATTCACATCACACTATAACGCCCCCACGGCTGAAAGGGCGAGCATGTTTGATGTGACAATAATTTGAAACTGCAACCCTCAGATAAGAAGTTGAAACCCCTAACCACCTGGCCATGCCGTGCCTTAATGTGATGTTCCAGCATGATTCCGTAATATTATACAGTAACAACACTGTATTCTATGTACCTAATTCATTCTTAGTCGCCATGTTGTACAAATAAATTATAATTATAACTGTTTAGTTCTTATATATCATCCTAAAAGTTAGATGCATCATATTATAATTTACTTCAAATAATTAGCTCAAATTCTATAATTAACTTAATATGTATTAATTATAATTAGCTTCAATTATGCTTATACCCAATTCATGGGCCTCAAAAAGTAAGTGCACCAAGGCTTCAAGTCACCTTAATGCGGGCTTGGTAATAACATACGTGATTTACTCTTTTATTATCGTTAGCTTTCATTTTTTCTTTTGTTTCGTTTCAAGCAGGTGAAAAATACGGTAAGTTTTCTTTCTTACTGGACGAGTATTAAATTTTAGAAAAGTTTTTAGTAGCTAGAGAAATAAATCGTTGCTCATAACTGCTAACATTGCATAGTATTATTACATCTTTAAATTTATCAAGAACATACGTAAAAAAACATTGCAATTTTCCATAACTATAATTCTTACCATAATAATTATCGGAACTTCTAGTTACATTTGAATTTCGATGTAATTTTAACAGGTTTCTGGAAAATATTGCTGTTGTCATAGTGGTCTAAAGGAATATTTTTGAGACTTTGGTAGAAGAGATATTCCTTCCGTCATGAAATATATACAAATTTACAGAGACAACACACAAAACAAATGTGGTGAAATGAGTATCAATTATTGTAAAAGGACTTCTTTACATATAGGATTTCTAGAGTAATTAAAAAAAATTATAATCGCAGACACAGAAATCTATAAGTTCACTTGTTTTAGCCTCACATTAGTTAAGGCTTATTAAGTAAGGCCTATTTGTATTTGATAAAGTAAATTAATACTGTAACTGTTGAATGTTTTTGTTTTCTAGAATTTCTAAAGTAATTAAAAAAATTACAATCGCAGACACAGAAATCTATAAGTTCACCTGTTTTAGCCTAACGTTAGTTAAGCCTTATTAAGTAAGGCCTGTTTGTATTCGATAAAGAAGTAAATTAACAGTGTAACTGTTGAATGTTTTTGTGTTTTTTTTCTTTAGTTTAGTTAGAGGTAAACTTTATACTATCTGCAGATAAACATATGCTTATTTTATGACCTAACATTAAAATGTTTTGTAATATTTGTTGACTTTTTAATATTATGTTGTACAAAATGTCTACTAAAATATATTTACTTCCACATTTTAAACACATTCGTTGAAATGAAGCTTTATTTTAACGGATGAGGTTCTGAGAGAATAGAAAATTATCTAAACATCTTACGGAGTTTCCTACCCATTAGAGTCAAACAGTAGTTGAGAACTTGTTAAATATATCAGTAACCGGAAAGCCGTTTAAGAATCATTTGTCTACATAATGTAAATAATCCATTAATATTTCGATGTAAAGTACAAGTATATCTCGATATGTTAGTCAGATATTCTGTAATAGATATTCTCATAAAGTCTATGAAATCCTGACTCATAGGACAGGGTGTACGAAAGTCTCGAGTTCGACACTTGGTTGTATCAAACAATTCAATTTGTGATGCGTTTTAGGAGTAGCATTCAATTCAACTATCAGTTAAGAGTAGCGGCTTTGAAAGTCCAGTTCCTTCTACTAAGCTATTTAAAATTAGGGATGGCTTTACCTGAACCATAAGAGTCTCTGACCTGGTAATTTAGTGAAACGTAAACACATAGACCTAATAACCCTCCATACTAATTTTCGTGAAGATCTATCCACACCCTGTGAAATAGTTGTATGGACGGTATTATAATTTTTTCTTTGTTTGAAGCTAAGCACAAAGCTACACAATGTGCTATCTGTGCTCGGTCCACTCAGGATATCAAAATTCGGTTTCTAGCGTTGTAAGTACGCAGACATGCTTCTGTGCCGCTATGGGTCCAGTATTGTTATATTTATATGTAGTAATAATTCTACAATTGACTAACAAATGTTTTGTATGCCTCTGTATTAGTATTTCAAATTATTACTAGATAATACATCCATGTTAGTTTATTAATGTTTTTCTTAATTTATTTAAACATCGATGTTGATTGGTTAGCTTATTCGATATTTCAATCTTTCACGAATCTTTTTAAACGATAACAGTTTGTTCTGTTGAATTTTTCAAAACCTACTGGAAGACTATTTGCACTATCCATCTTTATTTGATAGATTAGAGGGAAAGAAGCTAGTCCACACCATTTTATCCTGACTCTTGACATAGTTTCTAACAACAAAAAGTGAGATTGAGCGACACTTTATAACTCGTCCTCAGCAGAAAGAGCAAGCATGCTCTGTGACGAGATTCGAAGTCGCAGATTACGAGCCGAGGACCCTAAACACCAGGCCTTAAACGGTAACAGAATGAACGAAGTTTTATTTCTTAAATAACAAATTTAAATAGCTTAAGGTAAATTAGGTTTAGTATAGGTGAGGTTCCTGTAAACACTAAATGTACAACATAGACAATCTTAAGAAACTAGACTTTTAACAAGCTCTTATCTTACCAGCTAAAAAACAAATTCTAAAAAATAATTTGAAAAATAAAACCATAAGGCTTAAGCAGCATTTGTTATTATTCATTTAGCACCAAAAAGTACTTTACAAGTACTTAATTTTGGTTAAACTGAAATTTCTAGAATTACATGAACAAATTGAAGCAATTACTCATATATTAGGTTTCAAGTTTTTCTGCTGTTGTAACTATGTCGATGTATTTTTACTAATGTGCGTATTTCATCATCACATGTAGAGATGAAGACTTAGAAAAACATGAGTCGGTATAAGGTTTGAGTAAGTTTTAACCCCTAGTCACCGATGAAGGTATAAAATGCCCATTGTATTATGAAACACTATTATCTTAATTGTTAAAGCATCAACTTGCGTGTAGGTCTAATATGACTATGTCGATTACAGAGACCGAAATAATCCATCAGTCATAAAAACATGTATCAATAAAACTACCATCATATTGTAAATTGGTTCACTAATTACTACCTATTTTATATGAACAATATTACCCACATTTTGTAGTTCTTTACTATGAGAAATATAACAGAAAAAATTAAATTCCTCAATATAATACAACATGTGGATCCACCACCACGAACGGTAAAAACTAGTTGGAAATTTAAGAGTCACAACGATAAAAACATTTACAACAATGGGATATAAAAATCGCCTGAAAACCAATCAATCCAAGATACATAACAAGGAGAAAAAAAAATGCCACTGAATAGTCACTCAGATCTACCGTAATGAAAAGTGTAGTTTTATAAGCAAGACATAATTATCTTATATACATAACGGACATTTCAGTATATTCTTAATATCTGTAAATTACAACCAATATTGAGAGAAAATTAAATCTGAAATTAATGCTTTCAGTAAACATGTTTTCACATCTTCCACATTTACCAATTGATGTTGTTTATATATTTTGTAATTTTAAAATATTTCCATTCAACTATAACAATAAATAATCATTTTAATAGATAAAAACAATAACAAAACATACAAATATAAACACACATGTATATAATTTGTTACAAACAAAACTGTTGTTAACGCAATCCTTCCTTTTGATTTTATTTTATTTTACTTAATACTTCAATATTTATATTCTCTCTCTACACACACATACATATATGTATGTATGTACAAATATATGATGCTATTACAGTTAAAATAACCTTTCTATCTTTCGTATCATGAGTGAAGGAAGTGAAATTTATGAGGAAAGGAATTTTCTCGGAACAGTGAAAGATTATTTCTTTGTTGGACACTTTCTTAATAAGAAAAGATTAAACCTGATTGCATTCCAGTGTAAAAAGTGGTTTTCTCCTCTGAGGAGTCCGAGCACTGATTACAGCACACGCTGCTTTCGTAATAGTCATATCCAATTTCCAAGTAAACTCAGGATTGTGAGGTCTTTTTGTTCAAAATATGGACCTTAGGATTGGCAGAGTCTTGCTAGACCTAGTTCACGTATTAGTTTGATGAGAGAAAGTAAAACAAAAATGTTTTATTGCATTTATCATCGACATTGATCGGTCTACACGTTAATACGTAAAATGCTTCGCTTTGCAAATTTAACCTTAACTGTTATATTAACAAGCCATCAAACTGAAGCTTGCGGTTAACATAAGCTGTATATATTGCTTTAATTAATAAATATCCGATACGCAAAGAGTCATTTGAAGGTTAATTTTCAAGTAATTGCTGTAAGAAACTGAATAATATGTAGCTAAATCTACTAAAACAAACAAAACTTAATGCAAAACTTTAGACGAAATTGCAAATACGGATTAAGTAAATGTATAAATGAATACAACTATGATGGACATTGATCAACATTAAATTCATAAAATGGATCCTTTAATTTTTATTCGCAAACAAATGGCAAATGCCCTCATATACATACACTGCTGGCCAAAATCTTAAGGCCAATGAACATAAAGAAAAAATATGCATTTTGCGTTGTTAGACTCAACCACTTATTTGAGTAGAGCTCCGAAAGATGAAAATAAGGAAAGGGAAAATAAAAATCAAAATCTTTTATTTAAAAAATTATTTAAAAATTATTAAATGCTAAAAAATTTTTTTATTTATTTTCCCTTTCCTTATTTTCATCTTTCGAAGCTCTACTCGAATAAGTGGTTGTGTCTAACAACGCAAAATGCATATTTTTTCTTTATGTTCATTGGCCTTAAGATTTTGGCCAGCAGTGTATTTTTGTGTTATATAAAATTGAACAATAACAGAATGTGTAAGGAAAATAAGATTTTGGTAAATCATTTCAGAGTCCTGATAAAGGCATGTTGATATTTCCATATGCAGGGAGCATCAGTTCGATTAGTAATCGTTCTATAATAACTACATATCTCGTGAGGTGTAGTTTGCTTTTTGACAACTGATACAGGTAGTTATAGACACTAGAGAAAATAAATCATTCTTTTCAAATCCACAAAATGACAACTATTTGATAATATTAACCATATGAAATTATCAGACCAAGTTTCCCAACTGAGTAAACAATTAAGAGCAAAAGTTGGAGTGTATGTCAACAATCAGTTGCTAAGAAACAGACTTTGTAGAATTTTTTGGATCAAATCCATACCCATTTTCACAGAGGAAAGACACGCATATGGTGAAAGTAGCATAATGGTGTTAGAAGAGATCACTATTAGTATTCATACTGGTCTTTACGTACGATGACGTATAACTATGAATGCAAGAGGATGCAGTCTTGCAACGGTTAATGTTGATATATGTGAGTATGTTTGTGTATAAGTTACTCATAAAGAATGAAAATGTGTGTCCTTACCGTGCTTAACTGGATGGTAGAAATAGGCTGACATGTGAATAGACTGACCCAACCTAGCGGAGTTGAATAAAATTGAACGTGGGAGTTCTTTGGTTTATTTTGCTCTTAAACGCAAACTGCACAGCATTTAATCGGAACATTGTCCACCGTAGGTATCGAACAACGGTTATTAGTACTTTAAAACTTCAAGTTAAACAATGAACCATTGGGGAGGAGAGGCAGCAAATTGTTTTCTACAAAAGTTTGTTGTTGTGAATTAAGCACAAAGCTACACAATGGGCTATCTGTGCTCTGCCCACTACGGGTATCGAAACCCGGATTTTAGCGTGTAAGTCCGCAGACATACTGCTGAGCCACTGGAGGGCTTCTACAAAAGCAAATTAAAATCTATTTAATTAGATGTCCTAGTGGGCTCAGAGATGAGCCAGAGAGTTTATATCGCCAAAATACGGGGTTCGATCAGTTATCAAAGAACAAATATTTCATTTTGTAGTTTTCTGCTCAACAACGAACATAGAAACAAATATTTACTGAGAGTAAAATTTCATTTTTTTTTTAAACTTTTGTACCATATGTATTAACAGTTTACCATACTACATTTCTTTCAGGTAATTTCACGAGTTTGAGCGAATGTGTAAAATGTCAGTATATTTGTATAAGTAATTTTAGCACAGGCGTCTATCGCTTAGCACAATACCCTGTAAATGTTACGTAAAGTTTATATTACCAACTTTTGATACATCGACTACAATCGTTAGATACGTTATTCTTTGTCACATTCACGTTCTTATTCAAAATGCTAGGACAGAAAGAAATATGAATATTGGCATAGTTTAATAACATGCGCAAATGATATATCTTTCTTTGATAAATGTCTGAGAGTGTGTTCTAAGAAAACAGATCTTACATTTATGTTTTAGACAAACATGTCGATATAGAAATAATCGTATTCATGGTTTGTTTCGTATATAATTTAGATCTATTTGGTTATCAAAACATTTACAAATACAAAACTTTAAATCTAAAACTACTTATTAGTGTTAACGGTCTTGTTCTCTTGAGTGTGAAACATAGATTCACACAGAATTCCAGATTGTTTACAACATCATGTTGAAATCGCTTCCAAAACTCTGAATCATTTCTACGTGTGTTATCAACAAAGACAGTTACATATTTCCGCTTGTTTTAGCAGTGAAATTGTGATTCATTTTGAACAATCATCGCCAGTATAACAAATTCTTGCGAATGTTTGAAAACCACGTATTAAACACTATGACACATTAACACTAGAAATGAACGAAGTTACAACAAACAGTGAAATGTTTTGCAGCTTCTTAAGTTTCTGTTTGTTTTCGTGAACACCCTCAAAAAATTGCATAAGAACAGCATTTTGGTGGTATAAGGTCGTTTATTTGTGGTATCAACATGTTTTCTATATACCAATATGCAGTACAGAAATTAAACAATGACAGATTGTATATACCACTTATAATTTAATATTAGAATATAGTAAACTACAATAACAGTGCACAGTGAGATACCTCATTAAGAATGATTAGTCACAAAAGAGGATACCCGACTGGTTTTTTGTTTAAACTTCATGCAAAGCTACACGAGGATAATTTGTGCTAGCCATCCGTAATTTAACACTTTAATACTAGGGAGAAGAAAGCTATTCATCGCCACCCACCGCCAACACTTGGGCTACTCTTCCACAAACGTATAGTAGGATTGACGATAACATTATAACGCTCCATGGTTTAAAGGGCGTGTATGATTGGTATGACGGGAATTCGAATCCGCGACCTTCAGATTACGAGTCGAGCACACTAACAACAGGCCATGTCGCGTCACGACTGGTTGATAAAGCTATGTTATAAGTTACTGTTTTTTCTACCTCAAGCACCATAAGATTGTTCCTTAACTTTTACTCTAATTAGCCACTGTTAAAAATCAATGTATAGACATTCAAGAGTTAGAAATATACTTCAACTGTTTACTAATAACTTTCCAACGCGAATTTATTAGTTTATTTTGTAGAGTTTTATATTATTTCTGTACTTAAAAAATTTAAAAACCATATAACAGCAAAATAGTGAATAAGCTCATAGTAACTTCATTTTAGTATTCAATTCGGTGAAAGAATAAACGACAGAAAGAGTTGCTAACAAATTATATTGATTCGTTTTATTCCACGTTGATTTTCACATCAACATCTGTTGTTGTTGTTTTTTACTACGTAAATGGCATTTGTTTATAACTTACTTTATCCTACTCCAGTAATAACCGGATGATGTCAAAATGTCTCTTAACTAAATACATACAAATAAAACGTTCAAGTGAATGTCAATCGAAAACATACTTTGGTACATGTGACTACAGTGTACGAAATTAATTTCATAGGCGGTTAAGCATCTATAAGCGCACTTGCCATAATTGCCAAAACGCACCTTTTTTAGTTAAATTGTCTAAATCACACTTGTAGCATCATATTGATTTGAAAATATATTTACAATGTCGTCCATTTATCACGGAAATCTCTTTTCACGTTATTCTTTATTGGAACTTCCTAGGATCGTTTTTTTTCGATGTGTTGTGTATATGTTATATGATCTGCTTTTATTCACTGAAGTATAATGTTTATAATATTTTTCTAATACTTTTGATGCATGAAAGTTTCTTTAGTTGACGAAAAATAATTTAATTTTTAATTCGTAAGAAAGTAAAAAATAACGTCTATTTCAAGCTATAGTTAAGCACAACTGTTTATAAGTGTCTGCTTGTTAGTGTGTCGGATTGTGGATCTGAGAGTTCATGGTTTGCATCCTATTATTGAAAAATCACGCTCTATTCTCTTAGATTCCTGGTGCTTTGTAAGAGTGACCATCAGACCCCACTATCAAATATTATAATGAGATTTATTTTCAATTTAACCAAAGATAAATTTTAAAAGAGAATCTGTGATGAAGAGGCTCAATGTTTTCTTTGATAGGCCTTACCATTTGCTATGGACTGTAGTATATGCTAGCAAATCAAAGAAATACAGTTAAACCTCTTATATGATGTTTGAGTGATGTCAAAGCTTTGGTGAAGTTGAAAAGAAATGTAACATATATATGTAATCATTAAATACTTGGTCCATTATATAATATGGACTAATAACTTAAGTACGAGATCTAACATAATTCAAATTCCAAAATTCATTTAGGTCACATTTACTAGTGATGGAAGAAGTAAAACTCGGTTAATATTTGTATCTTTGTAAAAAGTTGTTCGTTCGTTTGTTTTTGAATTTCACGCACAGCTACACGAGGACTATCTGCGCTAGTCGTCCTTAATTTAGCAGTGAAAGATTAGAGAGCAAACAGATAGTCATCACTATACACCGCCAGCTCTTGGGCTGTTTTTTTACCAACGAATGGTGGGATTGACCGTCAGATAATTACGGCTGAAAGAGCAAGCATATTTAGTGTAATGGGGATTCGAATCCTCCACTCTCAGATTACAATTCGAACTTTCTCACATGATAGACACACCGGGCCTAGAAAGCTGTTATTAGTATTCTAGCCTTAGAATGTAAATTTTTAGATAAATTGTTTAGAGAAGAAAATCATGTTATCCATACTCTCATGTAATATTGTACTGCGTTATATATACATAATTTAAGTAAATACCGATATAATACGAGAAGTCGTAAGTAACGGGTAAGACAAGAAGTTTTCTTATTTATGATTGCTTGATTGTTTGGAGTTAAGCACAAAGCTATACAATGGATTATTTGTGTTCAACCCATCACAGGTAGCAAAATCCAGTTCCTAGCGGTATGAGTCTGCAGACATGCCACCATTGTGCCATTGCAGGTATCTCTGCTTAGTATTGTTTTCTTCGATGTAATTTGAAATTATATCACTTTTAGATAACTGACCTTTTCGTCGGCAAGCAATGCATTATGTGATATAAGTAAAACGTTTCAGTAGGAACTACTTCTTAATCTGGTTCTAAAAGTTACTGTGGCAACCGAAACAATGTATGTGAATCTTTCGAAAACCTTTTATTTGGAAGAGTTTCAGTAGGTAACCATGGAAACTTATCAAGGAACGTCGATGTTTTGTTCTGTATCCTACGTACTTCAAATAGCGACATTTGTATCTCAGATCAATGAATTTCTATTTAATTTAGAAATTACATACAGTTTCAATTATACAAATTATGGAAAGCTTGTTTGTATTTGAAAAAATCGTGATTTTTAGATAGTTATAATGTGCTTTTATTCTTCTTCCTTTACAGTAAAAAAATATTTAAATTGTTTCTGTCTCATTTTTTCTCTTTATTGTTCTACTGTTAAAATATAATAGTAAAAGTTCTGATATTAAAAAAAAATTATCCATCACACTCGTACTTGTTGGATGTTCAGGGTTTTCTTCTAGATAATAAGAAAAAGAAACTTATTAAAGTAAGCGTTAACTTTCATAAACTTTAAAGTACAAGCAACGAACCTTGCACAAAGGCGAGTGCAAAAGAAATGACTCCATGATACAAATGCAATAATAGCTGAGACTAATTTGGTATGTTCGTTTAATGTTTAAAAATATAATAATAGTTACGAGAAATGTGATACTATTTAATAGCCATTTATTTTTATGGCAGTTTTGTAAACGATTCTTTTCTGTTAACAGATACCACTTACTGAAATATCTCAACAGAATACAGATAAATACAGTGTTGTTAAACACAAGGCGAAACAGTGATGTGTTATTGTGTTGTTTTTGATGTGCTAACTGTAAGATAGATTTCGAAATTTTAGTGTTATAAGCTATAGAGCTCATGTCTGAGCTACCGACTAGCACCCATAATAATTAGAAATGTTATGCTATCTATCTTTTTATTCTATGATTTAATTTTCATCAATGTCCCGAGCTTCAAGTGCTTATGAATGTTTTTATGAGATATCCTTAACCCCATAAGCGAGTGAAGTTTTATAAATCAAATATTTCCAGGCTATAATACTGTGGCGGATATATTCACGTACACAGCACTAAGCTAAAAAGAGGTGAAAAAAACAGAACTTAATCGGTGAGAGCGAGATTAAACCGCCGCAAGCTGTATCAATAAAAATATAACAGCTTATACAATTTCCTTCGGTGGAGTGCACCTTACGTGATCTATGTAAGAAACTTTCTTCAAGCTTAAACTTTAAAACTCTAAGCAAACGTTAAATATCATAAAGGTAACATTAACGTGTCATGTTTGTTACATTTTAAATATCCTAATATTACATTTCCATTATTAAAAAATGTAAAGTGTAAGGTGCATTTTTCTGAACTTGTAGTTTAGATATGTGCGTGCTGATTAGACATTTTATGAATTGCTTTAAAACTATTTACTAGATTTGATAAAATAATTCACTTTCCATAGGTGTAATTTCACGATCGTTTCATTTAATAATTCTGAATTTGGGTAATAGAAGACCTAGCATAATACGATGTTGAGGGCTGCTAGATACACAGTCACAGTATGGAGATACCAGCTTCGACTATCGTCCTTTCAGCCATGAAGCTATTATAAAATGTTGGTCAATTCCACTTTTCTTTTGCTCAGTGGTAGCGAGAGAGTTTGCGATGGAGAAAGAGGTGTAGACTAGTTATCTTTCCTTTGGTTTATCTCTTCTAAATTAAGGACGACGAGAGCAGATAGCCTCCAAGTAGTTTTACGCGAATTTCGACGATAGAGTTCGAAATTGAGAACGATAATTTTGTTTTTAAAGAAGTGATATTTTTGGGTTGAATTCAATATAACAATAGACTGGCTCATAAAAATAAGAAAATCTTGTTAAATAAAATCACTTGTTTGTAAAACTAATTTAAAACTCCTGTCAAATTTCTCTCTGTATTCTTAAAAATTATTGTTTCATTCAACAAGTTGAGGCCTTAATGATATCGTAAGGCCAAATGCACATGCAATTTCTCTACTATATATATTTACATTTATTGTTTTTTCTTTCTTTTTTCAAATGAAAACAAATTATTTGTATATAATAATACACTAAGTCTGATATGACTGGTAAACTTTTAAATCGTATACATGTATAATTAATTCTAAATACAAACTTAATACACGTGTACAACTATATTATTTATCCAGTTTCTGAACTCCAAGCATCTACCCTGATTTCTTCCAAGTATATATATGTGTTTTATCGTTACACTCCCTTTCAATACATCATATATTTTTATTTAAATTATGTTATTCGTTTTTATCAAAAATAGAGAATGGTTGCTTGGCGTTTATTAGCGCAAAACAACCGGGCTATCTGCGCCAAACAAACGGTAAAAAAAAGACACGTAAACGTAAAATTGTTACAAAATGTAGAAGTGAATCAATATAAGAATAAAGAGACTTCAAAAAGCAGTTAAAAACTCAAACAAAATTTAAAACGTTAGAAACCAGAAAATTTTAAAAAGCACAAGTTAGGTTGACAGTATCGCCAATAACACTGTCCAGTGTCAGGGGTAATCCCATGTAAAAAACATGTCTAAAATGGTTCAGAGTCGTAATAACGGCACGACAGTAAACCGTGGGCTATTGTTCCTTGAGTGTCACAAAGGCCACACATTGGTGCATCAGTTCTAGATAAAGAAAACGATGAGTTATAAAATGCTGTGACCAATGCGCAGTCTAGCCAGAACAATGATTTACTCCTTTCGACACTTATGGAAGCAAGATGGCGAAAGAGCAAAAAATGTTTGATATAGAAAATTTTGTTATTACGTTGCTCATTCAAAATCGACTGCTAACCGATGTGGAGCCGAACCTTGGATATAGGACCACAGTCCATGTGTGGAATATGCACGCCAATGATAGTGCCAGAGCAGAAAACTAAGCTGTAGTGTTTCTCAGATCATTCCCGCTAATACCAAGGTGGCCTGGTATTCAGGAAAAAAAATAGATAGCTTGTTTGTTTGGTATGTTTTGAATTTTGCGCAAAGCTACTCGAGGGCTATCTGCGCTAGCCGTACCTAATTTAGCAGTGTAAGACAAGTGGGAAGGCAGTTAGTCATCACCACCCATCACCAACACTTGGGGTACTCTTTTACCAACGAATAGTGGGATTGACCGTCATATTATAACTCCCTCTCAGCTTAAAGGGCGAGCATGTTTGCTTAACGGGGATTCGAACCCGCAACTCTCAGATTACGAATCGAGTGCCTTAACCACCTGGCCATGCCAGGCCAAACTGAACAAAAGTATATGATAAAGAGAAATGGGTCAGTCAGTTTTTGAATATCAAAGATAATAGGGTGAGAACTCACGTGAAGCGATTCCAGGGCTAGTAGAGAGCTAAATGTGTCGATATCAATAGTATAGTTTGTATACTACAAAGCTTCTACGTTATCCACGGGAATGAACAGAGATGGCGTACAATTTGTCATTGAACACTGAACCTGTAGAAGGGATCCTGTTTGCAACCACTGAACCATAACAAACAATGGCATAGCCCACAGATTTGCCTGATTTTGAACTATTCGTAGAAATGGAAATGAAAGGATGGTTTGAAAGATGCTCAGCAAATAGAAAACGATACTTCTAATTGAAAGTTATTGTACTGTTTAAATGACCCAAAGAAATGTCAGATTTGTGGATGGTAATAAGCCAAGGTGGGATGGGCTGACCAGTGAAGAAGGCAACATCATCCAAGAAAACACTCAATTCAGCTAACTGCACTTGGATACGAAGGCCAAAAAAAAACAAAAAACACTAGCAGACCGTCTATTCTGAAAAAGCATGGCCAACTGAGGAAGGAAAATACAATCTCAGGTGGGATACTGCATCACTGAGACGGAGCTTGGGATTGTAGTGGCTACCTCGTTTGCAGCAAAAGTGCATGCAAAAGACTTAAGAGAAAAAAAGGCAAAACCATTTGTTGTGGTCCTCTTCAGCAAAGGTTTGAGGGTGGTCTTAAGCAGCCCGCTCAATAAACCTCATGTTCAATGACTGATACGAAACGTGGAAGTGATCAACATAGAAACTGTTTCCAATGATAGGATGAAGTTGTGCAGTGATAGCATTAATCTTTACACTAAAAGATGTGACACTCAAGAAATAACCCTGAAGGACTTTAAGTTGTTGTGCAAAAGAATGGGAAAACTTTGTGTCCACACGGACTTGGAATCACCAGTACATTAAAAGTTTTGTATAAAAGTGAGTAAATGGCCATGCAACTCGTACAAATGGAGGTCTCCGAAAAGGTCGTACCACCATATAGTATTGTAAGTCTTCTAAAGGTAAAAGATTATGGGAAAATGTCATTTGAGAAAGCATCTTTGATCAACGTTTTATGCCAAATCAGGTTGTTCATGGTTGATTACTGTCATTAGAACCCACACTGTGTGATCGAGAGAAGGTTGTTGTATTCGTGGAACCAAACAAGACAAACATTAACAATCTACTCTAAGACCTTACAGAGACAGTTCGTTAAAGTAATTGGACGACAGTTTGAATGAATCTTGGTATTTTTATCAGGCTTAGATAAAGAAAGGACGATAGCTTAGAACCAACCACCAGTGAAAATGTTTTCCTTCTAGATGTGGTTGAAAATAACCAGAAAAATAGCATTAGGGGCAAGAAAGAGCTGGTGCAACATCTTGTAAAGTATACAATCAGGTTTGATTGATATACTACCAAACTGATGAAGAACAAGCTTGAGTTGCACCAGGTAAAAGGACGATTATAAACAGGAGGCTGATCGGTATGAAAGATAAGAGGCAATCACTCAGCCAGAGTCTTGATGGCCATAAAGGTAAGAGTTGAAACAGAAGTGCTAGATGCACAATAAAACTTTCGCCCCCAAAATATCAATGATGCTCTGAGCATCAACAACTTTGGAAAAAGTGGTAAAAGAGATTCTGGCTGTGAACTTAATCTAAAATTCCTTTTGGCTTTGACATCTTACCTGTCGAGTATGGTCAGGGACTTGCTAAAAATCAATGTAATTTGAAAGTGTGGGGTGCTTACGAAGGATATCCCAGGCCCGTTTGTGAGCTCTTCATGCCATTTGACAGATCCTTCTCCAACAAAAACAATAATACCAAGCAAAAGATGTCGAGGTTTTAGGAATACATTGAGCAGCCATCTGGATAATGCAGCCAGTCACTGCTGCCAAACAGCTCGCTGTCAATGTTATACATATGACAACAGGATCAGGTTCCGAGAGAGCAGTGAAAGAGGGCCAGTTGACCTGATTCAACTTCCATCAAGGCACGTGGATAGGGTGGCATCGACTACGGCCAGCATTCCTCAAAATGTTAGGAAAATGATCAATGCCTCGTGGGTAGCTGTCTACCCTACAAAAGTGAAGGGGAACACATAGAGAGATCAATAACAGTAAAATACTGATAATGTGCGTAAAAGTATATAGGAACCAGTATTGAAGAGAGAAATGTTGTGATCAAAGAGCATACACCCGATGGAACGACCCTTACATCAATATCAGCACCACCACAGAGGGAATTAGTGTCTGTTAATGTTTCTCAGGATTAAAAACGGAGAGAGCAACTGTTCAATGATAGTACAAAAGTCTTATTTATCATATATCTCTCCAGGAAATAAATAGAGAGAGCAAATAGTAATGGTACTACCAAAGGAAACACATATGGCAATGACCTCCAAGGGTGTATCGAGTGATAAAGACAGCGTAGGCAAGGGCTGGTCGACTAGTAATGCCACCCCTCCATGCACTAGTCCATTACACAACCTGTCATTCTGGTATATAAAAAACTATAGAAATATAACTGTATGAATAGGTTTCAGAAATGTTCCCTTTAAGGAAAGACACCTAGAATGATAATAATCAATCAAGGCCTTAACGTTTATCCAGATTAAAATAAAATCACCAAAAGTTCCATTGTATCAATGTGGACATTTCGTGGAGAACTTTGGTTTATGACAATGTCGTTTTTCTTTATTACAAGGAGGTATTTCTACCTTGATTTATTCTGTCCTGGATTGAATGAGCAGCTCTCTGTCAGTACATTTAAATTCCAGCAACTGAGGGCAAGAACGCATAATCGTTCAACATCTCGGAACTAAAGAAGATAAACCAGAAGCCAGGGATAAAGGAAGTGAACCTGAGTAGTCATTAGAATAGAAACAGAGACATGAGAAAACGTGGACTTGTTAAGATACTTATTCAAAGAGGGCAAAAGACTGTGTACATGGTTTTAAAACTACTCTGTTGGAAGTACAGAAAGATCTGTATGCACTTCTACTGAAGCAGTGAAAAATAATGCAGCAGCTTATATCCAAGATGGAGTTGGTGACAATAATTTCCTAGCCTAAGAATTAGAAATGTTGTAAACCATTTTAAAACGCTATACCTCTTTTCCTCAACCTGTCTGAGGCAGGAGCGAAAGTAAGAGTGGTGAGAGCAATTACAATTATTAACATAATGAGAGTCTAGTTCGCACTCGTAAGCATTATGGTCTTTACCACCACAATAAGCACATGTCAAAGAACCAGAACGTGATGTCTTTATGTAACCAACCTGCTGATACTGGAAACATCTGTGAGGGTTGGTAATTGCTATATCTTACAGTTCAGATAACATTCATTGAAAGTGATAGATGGATATGGTAACGTAAACATAAAAATAATAATATTGGTAGGCAGCATAATTCCATCCTTGCACGTGGAGATATGCTTAATTGCAGAAACCTTTTGGGTAGCGA
This sequence comes from Tachypleus tridentatus, assembly GCF_004210375.1. Classification (NCBI taxonomy): domain Eukaryota; kingdom Metazoa; phylum Arthropoda; class Merostomata; order Xiphosura; family Limulidae; genus Tachypleus; species Tachypleus tridentatus. The sequence goes on along the minus strand of NC_134831.1, from coordinate 31,417,233 downwards.
AACAAGCAAAGATCTCTGACTCGAGAATGTTCTTCAAATTCCTCTCAACAATAACCCCTCGTGATAAATTCAAAGTAGGATTGGGTATATCCCCAATGACCTTCGAATGCAAGAGAATTTAACTGTGTTTTGGGGTGGATGTCTCATAATGCAGCTTCTTACTGACTTAGAAGAGCCAGTAAACCCCTTTAGTCCGTTCTGAATAAAAGAAGAAGAGATTTGTCCTAAATGTTTGTCTGACAAAGAATGTAGTATGCGAAAATGAGGTACAGGTGAAGAGGTAGGTGAAGACTGCTTTTCAATGTTTTGAAGACGTGGTCGTTTACCAATGTGCTGTTTTTATTATTTTATTTTGATTTAGATTTGGATGATCCATAATAAAAAAGGAAGATTCAGTGCTCACTGACTCCCACATCATGAAGCTTTACCAGACAAAGAATTATTTAGCTAACCCTAGTAGTCTATAGGAATTCAAGGCCATGCGAGAAGGTAAATGAGGTACAAAGGAGCGATTCAGTTTTCATTCTCTGTTTCCTTTTATATGCATATGTACGTCGCTTTTACCTTTTTTCTTTCACATAATACCACAGTAAGAGTACAGCATGTAGGTGAAGACTGCTTTTCAATGTTTTGAAGACGTGGTCGTTTACCAATGTGCTTTGTATTTATTATTTTAAACACTTTTGATTTAGATTTGGTATGATCCATAATAAAACTAAATGGAAGATTCAGTGCTCACTGACTCCCAAATCATCTATGAAGACTATCTGACAAAAGGGCAGAGGACGTACTAAATATATTCACCTATGTTATTACAAACAAGGACATATGAAAATGTTTCAGCAACTGTGGTCCTTTAATCCATCTGTAATTACAATTATGTTGCCTAATATTTTAGTAAAGTAATTTAGTTGTTTTCAGTACCACAACGAAACGTATGTACGAACAAAGTATTGTAATCTAAAAAATGGATTGAATTTATCAACCCCAATGTAATATCTGTTCAATAATTGTTTCTGTAGTAATTTTTATTGCTTTTGAGCATGTTTTGTACAAAAGAATGCATGACACCAACCATAGTACATCAGCTGACCCTAAAAACCAGGTGTTTTCCAAGCTCTCATTAGTGTCTGTGTTTGTTTTCTTATAGCAAAGCCACATCGGGCTGTCTACTGTGTCCAAGAGGGAAATCGAAACCCTTAATTTAGCGTTGTAAATCCAAAGAATCACCGTCAATAAAAACTACAAAAGAATTACATTTTTACAAAAAACGTAACAGTAAATTGTATTTATATTTAGTAGTAACCTGTTGTTTATAACGTACTCATCTCCACTCTTCCAGAATATATGACCAGGTGGTTAAGGCACTTGACTTGTAATCTAAGGGTCGCGGGTTCGAATTCCTATCCCACCAAACATGCTTGCCAGTTTAGCTGTGGGAGAGTTATAATGTGACATTCATTCCAAACCTTCGTTGATAAAAGAGAAGCCCAAAAGTTGGAGGTGCGTGGTGGTAACTAGCTGCCTTCCCTCTCGTCTTGACTATTAAATTAAGAACGGCTAGTGCAGATATCTTTCATGTAACTTTGCTCGAAATCAGAAAACAAAAATAAGCAAAACAGAATACCATACTTTGTACGGTAATACCTGACGTTTGATAAATTATGTTAATTTCTGTCACGTTTTAGAATAACATTTTAATATATAAGTCATCTATGTTTCATATTTGCAATTTTAAAAACAAATTATTGTATATTGTATTAAGATTTACTTTTAGTTTTGAGAATATTGCATACTATATAATATTAGTTTTTACGTAAAGTGTAATTTCTTCTTTTCCGATCTTTACGTTCCACATTTTATATTTGTTTTTGTTTTTCTTGAAATGCAGACAATTAAAGAGCGACCTTCTTTCTCAGATGTCATATAAGGCCGAGCACGGTTGAGCGACAATAGGAATGGCGCGTGTATGTGTAGTCATGTTAATAAATATGTCAATACTGTTATGGTCAGCTATGTTACCTTAAATAGTCACAGAGTTTACAGATTTAGTAACATTGTTGACAAAATTTATTGTATTATCTTAGAGTTAATTGTATTATGGCACAAAAATAAAAATGTGTCAATAAGAAGCAAGAATGGTGCTTGTGCGTTATATAAGAATAAGAAATTAAGCAACAAAATGTACTACTGATGAAATCTATTGTACGAACAGACAGTGTAACAGCGTTGACATACATATATATATATTTTATGAATAATGTATTCAGGGAACTCATCAGTATTCAATTTAATATATGCAAACTAGGAGTACTTGCATTTGGTTAAATTGCATACATATGCTAGAAATAAATATTAGTACATACGGTGGGGAAAAATTCGCCTTCAAATGTAACATTGTTGACCAATAAAATAACTTAGTTGATGTCTTAAGCACTTACTGACTTGCAGTTCATTCTATTTACATATATATTTATGTAAATAGAATAAACTACATATATATAAGCCACTAAAGTATTAAAGGTAAAACATACAGACATTCTCTCCAAATATATTTAATTATTTAGAATATGAAAAGAATAGATTTTAATAAATATTTGAATATGACATATAAATATAACAGACTTAACAGCTAATGCCATATAGATTCATTGTAACTTTGTTTATTTGCACATTCGATTTTATTTCACTCAATTTATCATGACTGGCTTATCATGAATAAGTTTGGCATCTATAAAATACACATCCTGCTGTATTTTACCGACTTATAAAGGCATTGAATAGTAACATAGAGTTACAGAATATTTAATAGTTGCATTTGTAGTTCGATAGGGCAGAATCCTCCCCCCTCCTCAGATATTACTAGTAACTTGAGATACTGAGGTACCTAAATTTGGGCCTTAGCAAATACCCATGCTTGTTGAAATTTTTGGCATCCTGGAAATGTGTAAAAGTAGAGACTTTGGAAATGTAGTGCAACTTTTAGCCACCCCTACGTCTCCTCTAAATTTTGGATCAGCCACTGAATAAAGTACTACGATAAATAAGTTATTATTAAAAATAACATGTAAAGATACAATTGAAAACGAAGTTATTGGTTTTAATATAAATTCATATTTATTACACAGTTCCTTTACAGAATGCCCCTAACAGCAGCTGAAAAGCAGCGCTGTTATCGGCAGAAACGGGATTGATGCCCGATTAAAAGAGAAGAATACTTCCAGAAAAAAAGAAAAAGAAGACAAGAAATGGTGGCTATCGGGAAGGTGAAACCTATTTCAGAGCTGAATGAACGGGAAAAAAGACACAGAAGAAGAATCTGGAAAATGTAACAGCGAAACTACAGGAAGAAACATAAGTCAGAAGCGCATGGTATTCCTTTGACTCCTCCAACTTTTCCTGTATCAGACATGCCTTGTCCTCTACTGCCCAAAACAAACCTGCAGAGTACTTCTTCAAGAAAAGCAAAGTGCTAAAGAGATGTGAAAAAAATTACAAAAGGAACTCATAAAATCAAAACGAGTTATTGAAAAGTATAAGAAGAGATGGGTGTATGAAAGGAACAAGGAAATGTGGATTCTTCACGTCGTTTTACACGATGTATAGTGGGAAAGAAAGTGTGAGTGTATATTGCTCCTTCACCATCGCCCCCCACTAGTACAGCGGTAAGTCTTCGAATTTACAACGCTAAAAGCAGGAGTTCGATTCCCCTCGGTGGGCTCAGCAGAAGCCGTATGTGACTTTGCTATAAGAAAACACACACTCCTTCACCATGCACTAACTGAAGAAATTCGAAAGAGGTACAAAGAAGCAATTAAAGAGAAAACCAAACAATGCTGCCAAATTATCCACCGGTAACATCTTGAAAAAGCACAGTCGTAAAGGACTGGCACAAAAGTATTTGAGATTTTCACAGAAACGCTGGAACCATAAGCTACAAATTTTATGTTCAGAAGAAAGGAGTATAGCTCTGAGTCAACATCAAACAGAAAACTTATCACCAACTTTTACACACGAGATGACGTGAGCAGAATGACAGCAGGACAAAAGAAGCAGTTACATTTGGAAAGCAGAAAGAACATAAATGCTCCTGAATGACAGCATGGACAACCTTCATACCAAGTTTCCTTCAGAAAACCATAGCATTAACATAAGTTACAGTACTTTTAGTCGTTTACGTACCTTATAGGTAAAAGCAGCAACAGAAAGAGATCGTGGAATGTGTATTTGCAAATTACACGCCAACATGCAACTTCTTGCAACGAAACTAAAATCATCAAGTTTGATAACAACTGAAAATCCAGACGAACTTGTTGAACAAGTGGTTTGTGATGTTAACAAGAAAGATTGCATGTAAAATAAATGAGACATATACAAAGTCTAAGGATAGACATCATTCCAGATGACAACAATGCAATACTGAAGTGGAAGCAATAGAAGAGCAGTGTGGAGAAGAAAAAAGTGAATAGCAATGGGCAGCTAGGAACAGAAACCAAGCAAAACAGGGAAAGAGCCACATTGGAACGAAGATGTCAGATGAGTACAAATGAGAAGTCACAGAAAAATCAGTCTAGAGAAAAGATGTTAAAATTGATCTCAGAGCCATGCAGTGAGAAAACATAAGAAGAGATAAGAAAATCAGTCTAGAGAAAAGATGTTAAAATTGATCTCAGAGCCATGCAGTGTGAAAACATAAGAAGAGATAGGAAAATCAGAATGTACAAATCCAAAATTGCATTTTAAAAACCCGGGAAAATCAACATCTGACAAATATGGCCAGCATGGAAAAAGAAAAGCATATTTTGTAAGAGTACTACGGAATATGAAATGCACCTCATATAATCAGCTAAAGAAAAATGAACTATGCTATGTATCGGACCATTTCCCGCAACCTAACCAAGGACATTTGACTCCCAGTGACATAAAAAACATTTATGAGACGGAGGTTTTAGATATCACAAAGAGGTATTCTTTCATGAGAATATGGGAATTGTTTGGACTAGCATCTGTCCTGAAAAGGCCGATCTTTAGTGTGTATCCTAAAAAGGGGTAACCAAAATGTAAGGTAAAACCTTCACAAACTAATTCATCCTGGGAGCGCCATTTCACATGATCCAGTCTATGTTATGTGGGCGTAGACACGAAATGATCTCACAGATGCTTACTGGACACCCAATAATTTTGTGCCCCTGGTTAAACTAAATGAGCAGAAGGAAGAGTTAGAGTCAGAAAGAGCCAATGGCTTACACAAACCAAAGAGAACATACCTAGACAGACCAGATGCAGCAGTGAATGCAGATGACGGCACAGAGACAGAACAGGCAGATGATGGCCCGTAGAAAGAGAAGGCAGATGAAGGCTCAGAGACAGAGAAGGCAGATAATGGACCACAGACAGACAAGGCATAAGATGGACCAGATACAGACAAGGCAGAAGATGGACCAGAAACAGACAAGGCAGAAGATGGACCACAGACAGAGAAGTCAGAAGAAATGACAGAGACAGACAAGGCAGAGGATGGACCACAGACAGAGATGGCAGAAGATGGACTGGTGAAAGCATAGAAGATAGAAGACAGACCAGTGACACAAGAGAAGACAGAAGACAGACCAACAACACAAGAGAAGGTAGGAAACAGACCAGAAGCAGCAGAAGAGACATAGCAGAGACTAGCAACAACAAAAAAGACAGGTCAAGAAACAGAGACAGTGGAGAAGGGTCATGCAGAATCCTTACTTCAATATGGAACACTGGAAGAGGAAGTGGATGGAGAAACATTGTTGGGCAAACATGTTGTTGTGTCATATGATGGTGTGCCCTACCAGGGAATAGTCCTGGATTTTGATGACCAAGATGTGTCCGTTAAATGTACGTACAAAATTAGACGCAACAGATTTTACTGGCCCTGGCCTATTGAGGATATGTTCTGGTATGCATACGAAAATGTTCTTCCCATAATTCCCGAGCCACGGTGTGTAGGAATTCGCCATTGTGAAGTTGATCCGAAAATATGAAAAGATATACTGAAGCATATGCCAAAATACTATTAACACTTTTGAAGACATTTAAAATTTGATATGGATAATCAAGGTTACACTTTAATGTGATGAAGGCCAAAATGGTATTTAATTTAAATGTTTAATTTTAAACTAATGAGATGTTTTGTCAACTGTGTTACTTTTCTTTACACAATAAAGATAATATGATATTTTATACTTTTGCATACTTGACATGTTCCAAATTGGACAAAAGAAACTTGTTGTATTAATTTGATTACATGAAAGGTATTTGATAGAGATAAAGTAAGATAAAGAGATATTACAATGATATGACTATGCAAATATTGTCAACTATTTAACATACAGTGCACTGTATTATTTTGTTTTTGATTGTTTAGATTTTTTCATGATCTTTCAAAATCCAATGTTGCATCACTTTTGTATACCTGGTCAGTTTTGAAGAAATTATTTCCTATTTATGTCAACAAATAATGACTTTTTTACCAAACTGTCAACTACATTAAATTCTTGTCAATTATGTTACTGATATTGTCAGTGCTGTTACCTCTACTGATTTGACTATTCTTTTATTAGCCAATTTGTGCAAACTGTACTGTATTATTGAGATAATAATAAGTTAAATATGCAGTAGATGTTTAAATCTAAAATTATCTTATCTTATACCAGCAATAGAATTGTTTTAAAGATCAAAATTACTATCAAGTAAGTCCACTTTATGTGACTTGCATACATATATATATAGTTTGTTACTGTGTTAGTACAGATTTCCTTATGTATAAATTTATGTGCGAAAATGAGTTGCTGCAATTCTTGTTTAAAGCAAAAGAAAACAATCCATTTTTATAAAAATAAAGAAGTACACAGATTATTAAATTTAAACTTGGTAACCGGGTTGACAAATACTTTGGACCCCAGTCAATGATAGTCTCTCCAACAAATACTTTTACGTTAAAAAGTGATGTCCTCTGACATATTTGTAATTCTCAATGATGATATTATTTTTTTACACAATACATCTTTTTATTACAATAGGTTTTTATTTTGTTGATGTTGTTCATGTAATTTTACTCCAATCTGAGAATGACCGAAGTGCTATGTCAGCCATTTTAATGTTTTATTTCGCATTACAATAAAGTGTATGAAACTATCGAAATGAAACAAAAATGGAGCTATGAATATAAATAGACTACGAAGATTTGTTAACGATTTGATTTTTTAAACTTACATATATCGACTCTCTAAACTTAAATATGTTTAACTTTGTTACTATCAGTGAAATTGCTTATAGGTCAGCAATACCTAAACACGCTCCATAAAATCCAGATACTTTAAATTAACTTTAAATCATAATCTGCGTATTTGGATAAATAATTAAGTAATTTTATTCTGATAAAAATACACTTAATTAATAAAGTATATTTCTGTGTGTATAAATATGTTTTTCTTATAGCACAACCACATCGAGCTAGCTGCTGTATCCACCTAGAAGAATCTAACCCTTGTTAATCCGTTGACCTACCACTGTCCCAGCGGAGGATGTATATTTTTGAAGATTCTCAAATATTGTAGATAAGGGTAGAACGTAATACACAGTGAAAATTTCTTAGTTTAGAAAAAAAAGAAAATTAACCCAGGTAATTATTGCTTTCTTGGACTCTCATAAGGATCTTTATAAAAAAAAAAATCAGGATAGTGTAATAATTTCATTAAAAATAAGGATATTGTAATAATTTTAGTACAAATCAGGATATTGTTATAACTTTATTAACGTTAGGATATCATAATAACTTTATAGCTTCAAATATTTAAGTAGCAGATACTTTTATTTCTGCCTAAACAAATACAAATAAAAAATAGTGCTTTGAAAGGGTGTTCTTGTTTGCTGTTTTCGTTTTTCGCCTGTTTAATGAGAAACTTTAACCAATGCAAGCTTTCCTGTTTTATAAGAATAACTTATTAAAATAAATGAATTCCACATAAAAAAATGCTCTATGAAATTTTAATTTATTTATTTAGCTAAAACATAAACATTGTTACTACTTTTTCTAAATAGGGGCCGCTGTTGACAAGTTGTTTTCCCTCTGGAAAAAATTATTTACTACGAATTCTTGGTGAGATTTAGAAAAGTATAATATTCATGTTCAACATAATAAAAATAAGAATATTTTCTATTGTTTTTCTCTCAGTAGCTGCACCTGTTGAGTCAAATGTTCAATTTCTTATTAGTATTGAATAATGACAAGAGATATTATTGAATACTCGTATCTTCATCTTATTTTAAAAGATACCTTCGTAGATGAAAATACAGGTGGGTAAGTCTTTCATAATTTCCAGAAACTTCAACTTTGTGTGATATAATTGTAGTTACAATTACTGTAAGACACGCCTAGTGTGGATTGTTAACCCTAAAACCGTATCGCTGAATCGCCGGAGGTCTGTTGGATGACTAGTAAATAAAATCCAGAAAACATTCAACAGTTATAAGAGGCTTAAGTTATTCAATATGTAAACTTTACACAATTAATTAATTATATTATTTAGATATGCTTTGCATAACACAAATAAAGATTTCCATTAAACCCTCGGGTGTATTGGGTTATCAAAAACGACTAAACACTCTTTCATTAATATCTTTACTTATGTTTAATCAAGAAAGTTACGTTACACAAAATGGGTGAAGATATTGATGTGATTACGTTAACGTGGGTGAATGGCAAGAAATGGCTAAGAAACTTTTTAGTAGTTGCTGCGACACTTTTAATTAATTAATCCTGCTTTTCCAAAACTCCGAATATATGCAAAGTAAAGTAGTTGGAGTACTTTGCATAATACTTCCTTCCGACCTTTCACGAGAAAGGAAAGCAAAGTGATAATTCTGATCATATGAACTTGAGACATAAAGAGAAAGAGAGACATGTACTTAAATTATGGTAGGACTTACAATCCAATTTCAAACGTACAATCCTATGCACGTTCTCTCAGTTTTATATTATTTAACTAATTATTATTTCTTTTCTTGTCATACCTATGGTTGTGGAAGAGCTATATATGTATTTTTAGAAATTATGTAGGTACTATTTGTAATTAATCATTATGAACTTTTACAATTAGTTGCGTACATATTTTTTCAATACAATGTATATGTAGTTTTTGTATTAACTGCGCTATTGACAAGAATATTTCTCCTTCTTTCTCGGTGAGTGTGTGCGTAACTTGTATTTTGTTAGGCACCTTGTTCCCCATGGAAGATCATATGCAAAAAATTCAAGTACAAACTTCAGCTGAATTTATATATTACTGGTATCATGGCGGAAGTTTTCAAAAATTCCATTTCTCCATAGAGAGTAATAGCGCATTCTTTCAGATATGTTAAGCATTTCTGTGCCCTTCCTAAAACTGTGTGTGTATGTTATGTTATAGAAAATTTAAAACCTTTTTGGTAAGGACGTAACGCTATTTATCAATATAGTTAACATTAAGTAATTTCAAAAATAATAAAGGCTCAATAATATTAATAATGGAGGCAAATGGATTGTGAACCTACAATTAACTTTGCTCTTATTTCATATTACCATCCCACAAAGATTAGTTGAGAATGTTCCACAGACTTAGAAGTAGTTAGATAATTGACAGACAAACAGACAAACACACGTATTGTTTTGCTTTATATACACATATATTGATTAAGATGTTAAAGATTCTTCAGTATTTCCTTGAAGGAGCACATTAAAAGGTGGTTCTCTCAAAAAATTCAAATAAACATTTCCATTATTAGAAAAAAGTCTTGGCTTTTTATTGGATTACCTTCTTGCCCTGAGAAAATCTCGTTCTAAATATATCTCTTTTGAACATCACATGTAGACTCTGTTTCACAATCATAAGATGTTTTGAAATACATTCTAGATCCTCATTCAGCAGCAGCAGCAACCCTGCTTTCAGCTTGATATTCTCTGTCTTGTTCTCCTCTATCAGAAATTTTTACAACTGATTCATCCTCTCTTCTTCTTGCCATTCTACCACAATTTCCTTCTTGTGTGGCAGCAGATTCATCAGCTTCCCTTGTGATCTTCTTTAGCCATCCTTTTCCTATCTTCAGCTTTCCTTTTAGTAGTTTCTTTTGCCGTCTCTTGCGGTTTCCTTTCTTTCATCCTCTGGACTATTTTCAACTTCCGTGGGTACAATGACTTCAAAACTCATTTAGGCACTTTTATACGCTTAGATATGGTGCAGTTTGAGAATGTACTTCATAAAGTTAAGTGTTTGGAAGCTACAAAGTAACACTATTTATATATACTTAAATATATATTATACAGTTTAATCACAACGCTGTGGATTTAAGGGTATATATGTATATGTATATATATACTTGTGTTCACATTACCTTTACTTGATTAAGTAATTGACTGTCATTGACAGTGTTATAAAAAAATATATTTTATTTGTTATTTGTTTTAAAGTATTGGCGCCATCTATGAATGTAGTTAACGTTAACTTGTGTCAAAGATAATGAAGGCTGAATAAGAATAATAACAGGGGTTGAGAGGTTATGAACCGCCATTAACACGTCCTTTGTTTCAATCTATAATCCTATAAAGTTTCATCTAGATTGGCCCAGTGAACTACGTGTAGTTATTTTGCGAACAAACAGACACAAACATAAATTTTGGTGCTTTATATATATAATACATTATACATTATTTTGATGGGTGAATGGTAAGATTACCAATTTAAAACACTAAAATCCAGGGCTCAGTTGCACTAAAGGTCAATAATAAACAGTATTATACAAAAATCACAACTAATCTGCTGGAACACCATATTATTTGCTATTTCATCATGTTTTTGAACTGAACATACAACTTGCCGTTAAAGCTTATATATGGAATTCACCTGCATTCTTAACAAAACTTCACATGAGCAATAACACCAGCTTACAATTCTAATGTAATTATTAATTTTTGTACCAATACCTGAAAAACAAAAACTTTATAAATACACGTGTTTAATCCTTTATGGTTTTATATTGTAAAGAATAAATAGCTATTTAAAATGTATGAAGATCACCAAACTTCTGTTTACAACTTCAACAATGACTTAAAGGTAAAAAACTTCTAACGTTCTAATAATAATTACATGTGTCGTTACCACAAAAGTAGTGTGTGTGTTTTCTTATAGCAAAGCCACATCGAGCTATCTGCTGAGAACCCCCGCTAGTACAGCGGTATGTCTCCGGATTTAAAACGCTAAAATCAGCGGTTCGATTCCCCTCGATGGCCTGAGCAGATAGCTTGATGTGGCTTTGCTATCAGAAAAACACACCCACACACTAGCTGCTGAGCCCATCGAAGGGAATCGAACCCCCTGATTTTAGCGTTGTAAATCCGGAGACTTACCGCTGTACAAGCGGGGGGCGTTGCCACAAACTGGAAGAATAGAAGGAATTGTAAAATTTAACTCAAAGTAATTGTTGCAAATATTTACAATTTATGACACAAAGACACTTGAAACATAAAAGTATGTTAGAATGTTTGAAACTTGAGTTTTTTTTAAATAGGAATGTTTATGATATATTACTAAAATGAAGCAATAACGTTTTAAAATAATGATTTTGAAACTATAATCACTAGCTTTGTTAATACACTGTACGTCTAGAGGTTTTAGGCTATATTATGACTATAAAAGACCAGTCAATATTATCAATGAATAGTATTTTAAATTTTTCGTTGATGATGTTTTGTAAAGTAGCCTGTTCGTATGGGTCGTAATAATAATACTATCAATGCTTTATCTTTGTTTTGTAGGAAAAGCTTTTAAAAATTCCTAGTTGCTCCAGAGCAGAATAATTTTAAAAAAGTGTTATTAATTTAGGAATATGTTAAATTTGTGTCTTTAAGAATGAATAAATAATACACCTATACATTACATTACAGTCTAGCTAATTGAGTGGGACATATCACTGAGGATGTCTGACATTTCACAATGACTGTAGTTGTACTTAAAATGGTATAATTGTGTTGTAGCTAATATTGGAAATAAACATGGAAACTGTCATTTCGAACAAAATATAATATCTGCATGACATGAAAAACATTAATGTTAATACTATTGCTTTATTCGAAAATAACATTAATTTTGGTGACACTTTTTCTCTTCACATTTTGGTTAAATTTCTGTACTATTTATGGATGATAATCATTCCTCGTTTAGCGGTTAGCAGATGGTAAGTACAGTCACATCAAACATGCTTGCCCTTCCAGTCGTGGGGGCATTATAATGAGACGGTCAATCTCACTATTCGTTGGTAAAAGATTATCCCAAGAGTAGACGGTGGGTGGTGATGACAAGCTGCCTTCCATCTAGTCTTAAACTGCTAAATTAGGGATGGCTAGCACAGATAATCCTCCTGTAGTTTTGCGCGAAATTCAAAAATAAAGAAACATATGGTACGTATATATAAAAAAACATTATCTGGAGAACTAAAGATATGAGATGCAATTTTCATGAACCTTACTGTATGTTAAAAGGAAAACTGAAATCCATTAAGATCAAGTACAAATATGATCCTAGGTTTGTGGCCTCTTCGGTGGATGTCATTCTGAGAATTATGCATTGGTATCTTGTACTTGCGTTATACTAAAATGCCTATGCATTTGTCCCATTGAATTTTACCTCAAAGTCTCCCATAGGGGTAAAAGACTGTCTTCCTGAGATACGTGCTGTACTAGTCAAGCTATGTAGCTAGTACTGCTATGTGGACTACGTTTTCGATCATTGAGCTTCGTCAACTTTCTGAGTTTCGTAGTCTCCCCAGTTTCAGGAAACAAATCGTTTTCTGTTAACCAGCTTGACCTATGAGTATGTTCGCTCGTCTTTAAGTGTTTCTTTTTTTGTCAAGTTTTTGCAGCATTTACTTTGGAACCTACTAATCTTTGTTTCAGTTTCTTCCATTATAATGGATTACAAGCCGGGATATTTAATTAAAATAATTAGTTGTTTAATATACCTTTTGTGTAGTATCCTGTTTCTCAATGTCACGACCCGTTTCACACCTACTTTAAATAATTTAAAGATAGAGAGAATCACTGTTATCTGTAAGCTCTAACGCTTAATTTTTTATTATTCTCTGTTCCTTTTATCATCTGTACTTATATTTTCAAATAGCTATAGCTATGCTTTAGTGTTTGTTTCTTATCAGATCGAGAGTAGCTTAATCGTTAGTAAGCATGAGCTGTGAATCTGAAAAAACGAAGAAGACATTTCATATATTGGAGCTATTATTAAGCTATAAATGTAACAGTGACATCGTATTATTTGATCAAATAAAAGCCGTCCAAAGGTTGACAAAAGGTGTTATTGGATTGTGATCTCCATTCTAATCTACCATTTCACAGTTATGGAAGGCCATGCATCAATAACCCTTTGTGTGACGCTACGAGAAAACAAATACGCTGTGACATTTCTTCCTTTGGAAAATATTTTAATATTTTTGATAGATTTGTTGAAAAATTGAGGCACAGATTGATTCTGTATGAAAAATTGCAATACGATAAAATATTCTTCGTAATTTATGGTGTGTGTGCATTATAACAGCAACACTGAATATTTTAGCGTTCATTGTGTGTGATAGGATGCAACTGACTAGATGTTGACCAGTAGTTAATGATTAGACACAGTTGAAGTTAGTCTTAACAGCTTTGCCATAAATACAAGGTAATTTACTCTACAAAGGGATTTATTTTTTATTTTGTCAGCAGAAAATGTGCATTGTCACTTATGAAATTTGTGCATGCCTACAGTTTATATATATACGTATACGTGTATATTAAAAGGCTACCTGAATAGGTTTTGTACCTTTCTACTGTGTAATTCATTTAATTATTATATCAGAAAATACATAGCTTTAACTTAAAGTTGCTCGTTTGTTTGAAGTCAAGCACAAAGCTACACAATGGACTATCTGTGCTCTGCACAAGACGGGTACCAAAACCCGGTTTCTAGCGTTGTAGCTACTTGAGTGCAAGAAACTCTTTTATGAAAAATCTCATGAACTATAGCTATTGACCAAAGCCGTTGTTTTAGAAGTAAGGTATGCAACTCTTAGTGAATTGTTAGGGAACAAGACTTAAATGTTCTCCAATAAGCTGGCGAAGACATCTGGCGATGTAGACTTTTTTACGTATATTAATTAATATTGGTGCTGTTTCGAAAATTTAACCTTATAAGTTAAGAGATTTCGAAACCCATTTTTTTAACTACACGAATATATAAAGTTTTGTTGTGAAAGATGAGAAACATGTCTTTTAACACAATCAATGCTGTTTTTTTTTTTAATGTAGAGTAGGGTGGGACATTTTCGGTGTGTTTCAACGAATAAAATACCTCATTTTCTCAATCAGTGGCAACTCTGAAGGCTTATAACGTTAACACTTTGTGTATGGATACCGTGCTCTCCAGTAACGAAGCGATACATCTTTTGGCTTAAGACAATAAAAATCAAGTTTAGATACCCGCATTTGGCACAACACAAATATCCCATTTTTGTAGTTTTGTGCTCAACACCAAACAAACAAATTTTCGAAAATGGAAGTGAAAATGAAATGAGTTCGCTTAAACACTTTCACTAGCACAAAATCTTATTGACGAATGACAACGGATAACTAATTCACAAGTATTTATTTGATGCCTGGAAGTGTGTCACTCACTTGGATTAAGTTACTTCAGTAATATCAAAAATAAACCTCATCTCAGAAACCATTACTGAAACTGGTTTTATAAGATTAAATATAAAAACAAAACTCAGTTTATGAGCATTTTTGTAATTTCAATATATAATTAAACGCTACAAACACTGACTTCAGTGTATTGGTGTAAAATTCCAAATATATTGTTCACATATGCTATTTGTCTCGGTATAACTGTTACAAATTGTACTACTTTTGTTTCATTCCCACGATTACTGGCACCATGAAACGTTAACGGGTCCAGCTATCGAGAACATTAGAAAACTCCTTCGACCAAGTATAAAATGAGTGGAGTCTCTTTATCATTTACTTATCACTCATTCAGTCAGTTCGTCTCACTCAACGTACAGTTAAAACAACGTTCTTCCTCGCATCATAAACGCGATATAATGAAATTTTACAGAGCTTTGTTTCTTAAAGACTTTTAATATCTAGTTCTGTACACATAAATTATTTTATATTTTTAGTAAATCATTGGAAATGCTAGCTGCCTTCAGTTCAAGTGAAGTCAGAAAATCTAAAAATCACCCAATCAATTTTTGCTACATTTGTGTAAAATATATTAAAATTTCATGAAGGAAGAATATCACAAACGAGATAAAGGTAACTTACTATCACTATTTTGGGGATAATTTAGTGACCAAGATGAATATTGAGCTTTGCCTGTGAGTTTTACAGTTTACACATGTGTCTTAACATAGTAACTGTATAAGAAAAGAGTAAGTATGCCATTTTCAGTTTCCATGATATGGTGTGAGTCAAAAGACTAATAATATAAACATAATATAAATATAAACAGTACATTAAATATTCAGATATTGTATCTGTAATGAAACCAGCACATTATAGGGATTGTCTTCCTGTGCCACACCACCAGTGAATTAAGAAACAGAAGAATTATCTTATGAAGAAGAGAATGAATCACCTTTATCCTCTTCATTTAGTAATTCTATTCCTGTGGTTCCTAAACATAAACTGCCTCATCTGATCACATAAGAAGAGCTAAATGATCTTATTATTGACTTATTATTCCCAAACCAGTATGGGAAACTAACTTCCTGGTTCTCGTTTACAACAATGGAATTTATTAGACATCAAAAACCTTCTTCTCAATACAGCTTGTGAAACACTCTGTTTGTATACAAATTTTGATGCAATATTAGGTATGGAACATCATCCTCAAGAATGGAGACTTTTTGCACAATGGGAACAGTAATTTTATCGATGTCGGTTTGTTATGCTGTGAACATGAAAGAAACTTATCTAACCTTGGAGATTATTTCTTAAAAGCCATTTTCAATTAATGAATAAATTTATTAATGAAAAAAATATTTTTATTATATACAAGAATAATTTGAATAAATCTAACATACTCGAGGTTTAAGAGAGATCAGAATTTCCAACATGATTTTTGAATCAACATCATCAAATTATTCAGAAATGGTAATTTTTTGTTCTCTTGCCCAGTATTAGCACACATGACATTCTCAAAAGTTGTGAAATCATAATGCAAGATGTCTCATGTAAACGAGTAAATAAAATAAATAAGCTTGGAGATGATAGTTCCAAGGGTCGAAGCTACAGGTGTAATGTGTATCTTGAATAAAATATACAGAGTACATCAGCGGAAACCAATAAACCTGATGTTTTCATAGATAGGGTAATACTTCGTTAAATGAAATAAAATACTTTGAAGTTTAATTACTTTGCATGAAAGTTTATTATCCTGACCAATATTCCCTTTTTTTATTTTGCTAAGAAGAACTATCACTGCTTTTTACCGTGTTTAGTAGCGATAAACTCATCAAAATATTGATGTGCTTTTAAAGAATCAGAATCAGGTTTAGGCTTAGTATGGGGATTTTTGGTATAGTTATGTTCATGAAGAATGGCTAGGTAGGAATTAGCTCTTCACTTGGGTTCTAATATTTGGAAAAGTTATTTCAGTTTTGTCTCAAGAGGGTTTTTCTTAAGTTGTTAAATGAGTTTTTGTTTTTTAAGAGAGCGGAAGAAAACTAACTGCGCTTAGAAGATTGAATAACCAATGATAAACTTTGGTCTAGAGCAATTTAATTACGTTGTGTAACCGATATTTGGACAGATTTATGATGATGTTATTACGAGTAAGAACAAAACTACCTTAGTTATTAGTTTTATACAAATAGTGTGTTTTCTTTGGTTGTTTCATAGAGATGGATGAAAGGATTATATTATTGGAAGTTTCGTTAATGAAGATCAACCACCTGTAATAGTCCCTAAACTCGTCCAATCAGTGATAAAGGTAATTAAACAGTTTTATGTTTGCTAGCGGCTTCAGACTGAAATTAAGAAAACTATGCTCTTTGATAAATTTCGATTTTATTAAAGCAGTTGTTAGCAAGTGTGAAACATTTTGCTGCTATAAAAAACGTTTTGATGCCTTTCGTTATGAGAAAAAAACAAAACATACTTAAACTGTTTATATCATGTCGGTTTTAACTGAACCAGTAAGAGATATATTTTTATTTTTTTTCACTATAGGATTTGTTTGTTTTAGTGCAAAGCTACACTATAGATTTGCTAGCTTTATCCACCGCGAGGAATTGAACCTCAGATTTTAGCCTTGTAAACCTGTAAGTTTACGTCTGGAACACGAAAAGATACTTTCTTGGTTTAAGACAAAAATTATGTAATTTGAAATAAATCATATATTTAGTGTCACTAAAAATATTACCATACAGAAATTCATTATTATTGATTTTGATTGTTGTTGAGTACAAAGCTACATATTGTATTAGTTTAGCGTTATAAGCCTTACTGATAGCGAGTAATGTAATATTACTCCAAAGATTAAGACATTCAATACAAGAGAGCACTTTTGTTTATATTCAGAAATTTAGCATGAGTGTGGTGTTTCATTGCTATATAACTTCAAGTTATTCATACCAAGACGCTTTTGAACACAAAATTCAAACATTATGAACCGACATCCATTTAGGAAATCAACTAGTTTTAGAAAATAATTAAGTATAAATGATAAATTAGGATTAGTTTAACGCAAGTATATTTGTTAAATAAATTATGATTAATTCAAGACAAAAAAAATGCTACTGCTAAACTTAGACGTCCAGCTTGCCTGTCACTACCCCTGGCTGAAACAAGAGGATTATGAAATTAGGTTCAGCATGTTCCCAATGATACTGCAGTGACTCTTATAAAAATAAAATTCGAATTTTGATACTCGAAGATAGTGTAAAACATGTAGCCTACTCTGTAGCATTCGTTTAACAGCAAACAAAAACTTATTGAAATATGATTGACTTGTAAAACCATTACGTCCTTAAAACAGAAAAAAACAATAACAACAACTATAACACAAGACTAAAATGTTTTCCTTTTTAAAGCGAAAAAAAACTCTTGTGTTCATACTTGATGACAAAGAACCTACTTTTTTAGCAAGGTCTCAACTGGTGTCATTTAGCTCGTAACGAAGGTGCTTGAAACACAGAAAAATAAGAAGAGTATTTTGTAAAAATGTTAAGTGTGTTACTTTGGCTGTATTCAGGTTTTAGATATAAAGTTAATTTTTGTTTTCTGCGAACCTCAGCTGAAATACTTACAAAATATAACAAAGATTCTTTATTGTGAAAATTGAAGAGATTCTCTGTGGAACTGCGGACTGAAGTGCCACTACATGTAAAATTCTTTTAAATACAGTTTATATTTATTCAATAAAAACTAGGAATGTAGTTAAGTACGAAGCTACACAATGGAATACCTCTATTATACCCACAATGGGTATCGAAACCCGATTTCTAGAATAGTAAGTCCGCAGGCACACCGCTGTGCCACTGGGGAGTTTATTAAAAAATACACCTTTAATAGCAATAAGTATTGTCACAAAAATAAAACCGTAATATTAGACACATAATAACTGGTTTGGTTGGAATTTCGCAAAAAGCGAAATTTAGCAGTCTCTAATTTAGCAGTGTAAGACTAGAGGGAAGACAGCTTGTCATCACCACCCATAACGAACTCTTGGGCTATTTTACCAACGGATAGTGGGATTGACCGTGATATTATAACGCCCCCACAGTTGAAAGAGCGAGCATATTTGGTGAGACGAGGATTCGAACCCGTTACCCTCAGATTACGAGTCGAGTACCTTAACCATCTAGCCATGTCGCGCCCACATAATAACATTATGTAAAAAAAATTTACTTTTTCTTGTTCCTGGGCAGAAAGTGTTATTTCTCAATTGCTTATGCCTAAAGTAAATGGAAAAGACCTATTTTTCTTTTCAAACTTTGCTTTTGTAACCTGGGAGCGTATAACGAAAACATGATGGGAGACTACATTTGGGGGTTGATACGTGAAAATTATTTACATTACAGTCGCAAATCTCGAAAACTACTCACTTCTAAAATTTTTGTTCATTTTTTGTATAACTTTAGTAAAAATACATGTAAATCTTAATTCATATGTTGTTTTGTTCAGACCTTATGTAAATGAAATCGTGCAAATTTGCCCGTTTTTACATAGAAAATAGGTTAATTTCTAAATTTCATTATCCAGGTCACAAAAGCAAAGTTTGAAGCGAGTAATGGCCATTTTCTGTACCTTTACAACATAAGCAATTAAGAAATAACACATACCATCCAGTAACAAAATTTGTATTACATAATGTAACACAAAACTGATAATAAAATAATTAAATAAAACTATTTTATTGTAGGAGCTTTCAGATGCCCAGCTTGAGGCCCTCTTGATCTTAAATACCCTTTTTGAATGTCTCCCACCAAGTGGTTGTAGACCCCCAGCGGCTCAGCGGTATGTCTGCGGACTTACAACACTAAAAACTGGGTTTCTATACCCGTGATGGGCAGAGAACAGATAGCCCATTGTGTAGCTTTGTGCTTAATTCCAAAACAGCAACAATGATAACCTAGTGGTTGAATAAAACTTTTAAATAATAGACATTTTTATTTTATTTTATTTCATATTATGAAAAAATAAACATAAAATATTTGTATGTAAATAAATAATATTTTGGATGCAAAAACTAAGTACATTTTTGTGTATCAATAAATATAATTTTGAAGGTAAATATTAAGTACATCTTTGGGTACCAGAAAAAAAAATTTTGGATGCGAATATTTGTTCGTCTGATGACGAGAATATTTCTACAATACTGAGGCATCTTATCCTAAGTTTGAGTCGCAGATCAAAGTAACAACCGCTGATTTGGCATACACTTAAATATGCTCATAAGAAGACGTTGTGGCTCATCTTAACTCATACGCTCATAAGCAGGCATTGTGGTTGATCTTAATTCATACACTAATAAAAAGACATTGTTTGTGTCACACTAAAAAACAGATATAAATTGTATTCATGGTTCATCTTTACTCACATATTTATAAGTAGATGTTGTATGTGTTCATCTTAACCCATATATTCATAAGCAGACATTGTGGTTCATCTCAATTCATACACTCATAAGAAGATACTGTGGTTCATCTTAATTTATATACTTATAAGTAGACGTTGTTTGTGTTCATTTTAACTTCTATATGCATTAGCAGACAATTTATGGTTCATTTTTACTCATAAACAATGTCTATTGTTTCTGTTCGTCGTACGGTGTTAAAGCCAATGGTTTCGAGAACACTATTTTCAATTATTTTTTCTCATTACATTAGATGCTTCTTCTTACCAAACTCTCTCTTATTCATTTGTAAAAAGTTTTAACTTGCATAATATTTATTTTATGCCTTCCCAGAAGATGTGCGAAAAAAACTACCTTTTTACCGTGCATATGTATAATCACAATATTTTATACAAGAAAACTGGTTAGGAACGCATAATATTTCATTCTAAACTTTAGAAAACATCTACTGTTAAAAATAACCGTTTTGGTTGGGTTTTTTTTTAGATATATGCACAAAGCTACAGAGGGTTGTTTGTGTTAGTCATCCCTGATTATAAATTCATATACTAGAGGGAAGGCAAGTTGATTAACAACAACTAGAATCAACTAAAGCTACGGTTAAACTACCTGCCATTTAGTATTTTCCTTTGAAAGGTTATAAGAAACTTTTCATTCTACAGTGATTTACACAAACAACCAATTACAATTAAAGAGTTAGTAAGATGTGAGGAACTTACACATTTATGGATGTCAGGAACTGAAGTGTAGTATAAAAGTATAATCACATCATCCATAAGTTTATATTAACCTTACATCCTTAGTGTTATGAATCAAACATCTTAAACTAACGTGAGCGTTGAATTGTCGTTGTAGCTATTCACAGTCAATTAAATACACGGTCAGCGTACACGCATTCAATGTTTAAGCTAAGTGACCACTCAATTGTCCCTATGCTATTTTGACCTTCGAACATACAGGAACTCTTGCGGCTCAGCATTAAGTCTGATATCACGCTAAAACTGGTTTTCGATGCCCAGTGTGGTCAGATCAAACTTCAGGGGTTATCTGCTGAGTTCACAGTGGGGAATAGAACCATACATTTTAGCGTGCTGAGTCTGTAAGACTACCAGAGTTCGACGGAAGGAACTTTCAGACAGTTTAAGCTTCATTCTTCTAAGAATACGTAGTAGCATACATACAAGCTATCTCTTTGATTATAATATAAACCTGTACAGATATTAGTGTTAAAATACCCCCTCTCCCATTTAAAACCTTTTCTTCTTAACTTAAATTTTATGCTTAATGAAAAATGTTAATTTCAGGTTTTGTGCAGGTATTTTAAGTCTTCGTCCTCAAAATACATCTTCATCGTCTCAGGTCTCAATTTTGAAGTAACTGTTGTTTGTGGATATAATAAACTTAATATTCATTATGCAAAAAAACAAAAAACAAGGTATTTTTAATAAAGCAAACTGCTTAACATCAATGTTTATTTTATAAATCAAATGAAAAGAAAAGTTTGCCTTACTTTATCATTATCGAAGTTTTATATTAAGGCTTGAGCGTAAAACATGATTATCATTTTCCTTTAATTTTCTTTTTTTTACATTTTTAATGCAAAATTACGTCCAACTCAGATGCTGATAAGTGTAAAATTAAAATGAATTAAAGCAAATATTGCATAGCTACTTTGCTGTTGTTTTTATAATTTGTTAAAGTAATTTTAATTTTGAGTTGTTTAAAATGATTCGGACCTTCGAAGGTATACTATCAAACGTGTATGTATGTGGTCTTGGTTGTTTGTAATTAAGCACAGAGCTACATAATGCACTAACTGGGATCAGCCAACCACGGGTATCGAAAACCACTTTTTGGCGTTGCAAGTCCGCAAACTTTCCTTTACGCTAGTGAGAACGTTGTGTATGGTCGTCACATGCATTCTGCTATAACATCCTAATTGTAATCATGGTGTTTATTACTATAAAATGTTCACGCAAAGCGACATAAAGCTATCTCAATAGATAGCCTCTAATTTTTAACTAATAAATTATAAAAAAATGACATCTACTTAATAACACCCACAGCCAATTTTGGACTATTGTTGTTTGATCGAATAATGTAACTTGTCGAACATTCTTATATCACAGCGGAACGCGTTTTTGCATATCACTTATTAGAGCATGCTATCAGTTTAACTTACAAGATGCATGTGTAATAATGGTCGAAAATCAACTAGTTAAGAATGAATTTACTTCGGCCCGGGGATAGTCAATGGTAGACCTGAGATAGAGCGAATAGTTTCTGTTATTATATGATGAAGTTTGCAGTTTATCTAGGAATATTGTACGAAAAAAATGATTTTCTAATTTATATAGAAAAAGCGTAATATAGATAAAAAGTAAAGCAGTGAAGAGGCAGATACGCAAAACCAAGAGGGCACTCTTTTTAAAAAAAGTCTACTTTGAATTTTGCACAAAACTACACAAGGGCCGTCTCTAATTTAGCAGTGAATGACTAGAGAGAAGGCAGTTGGTTATCACTACACACCGCCAACTCTTGGGTTACTCTTTTATTAACGAATAGTGGGATTGATCGTCATATAACGACACACCCAAAGCTGAAAGGGCGAGCATATTTAGTTGGGCTGGAATTTGAACCCGCAACTATCAGATTAGGAGCCAAGCTCCATAACCACCAACTAATCATGCCAAGTATTTTAGACAAAAGAAGTTAAAAATTTATAATTGGAACGATTCAAGAATTGTTTTGTGTGTATGGAAAACAAATAAAACGACCAACGGTACAATTCCTGCTACGCTGTCTGAGAAACCAAAGGAACTCGATCTTCTTATTACCAATACAGTTCAAAAAAGAAGATAAAACAAAAGGGGTACTGGCTTTAAGTGATCTAGTAGATCAACAGACCAACAGTTATTGATGGGTAGTCCAGCACAGATGTAAACGTTTGAATTTTGGTTTCTCAGAGATGACTGGGAATATAAATTATTGTGTCATTACATATTATTACGTATCAATGCATGGAGAAGAAATACGGGTTTAGTATTAGTTTTCATAAGTTTCAATGTGTTTTTGCTGCAAGATTTTTAACACAACTAACTTTTCATCATCATCTAAGTGAATAAAATATTGGAAAAAATGGTCAGTACTTTTACGTTGACATATTCTCAACATAAACTCCTCTGGAATAATGATTGTATACACAAAATACATGGTAGTACTCAGTTGTCACAACTTCACTCTACGTATTACATACACAAAATACATGGTAATGATTATTCAGATTCTCACAGCTACTGAAGATTGAGATTACGGTAGCACTTTCACAGATTCTTCCCTCTCAAAGACCTAGTGCCAAAGTATTTAAAGTTTTTTCTGAGTAACTTTAAAGGAATAATTTACACAAAAGGAAGTGAGAGGTTTTTGTGATCGTTCTCTGACTTGAGAACATTCTTTGGGAAGCATTGTTACACCATGTTTCCCAGTTACCACTGTACCCATTAAAATGTATTGATACTGTTTGTACCTTGATATCAGTTACGAGAGGTCTACCACTGTTCAATGAACCACCATCAAAAGAGTTAATGGAACAAACTCATTCTGAAAGACAGCAATTCCTGTCAAGGCTGTTGCTTTCAAATGTTTAGCTAGTCGTGCGATATGGCAGGATATGTGTTTTTTAAAATAACTATTGACAGCAAAGAGTTACAAAATAGTATTGACAACGATAAAACACTGATTCCTTCATACGCTCAAACTAATGAAGGTTTTTCAAAGTCATTGGAGAAGGCAAGGTAGCTTGCAGACAAAATGGAAATTAGTGAAATTGTGTATTTGCAAAGATTACAAATTATCTGATGAAAAATGCAGTCTTCATACAACAGATGTGATGAACCTATCCTTCATTCACCTCAAGCCAATTTCTTTAACAAAACTGTCGACACAGTCGTTTAAACTGTGGAAGAGAGGTTTCAGAAACAATATTAACATAGTTCATTATTTAGCTTTATGTTTGTATCGTAAAATATTAGAAAAGTGGCATAAAATACTCACACTCAGTTGTAGTTTTTATATGATTTACTGAGACAACGTTGACCCATAAAGGTTTTATCAAAGCTTTCAGAATGGGGATTCATACAAGAAAATAAACCCCGTTAAAAAACCCTCCGTTTGTACCTGAGCATGTATCTCACCTTTTGAGAGGGTTTTGATCACAGTTTCAAACATAGGGTCTTAAGGAACCACAAGGAGGGCAGGAACACAAAACTCTCCCGGGTGACCTGTTGGGCGAATTTTAGGATACTTACAAGATGGGCTGCGCCATATAGATAGATACAACATTAGAGGACTTTTTGCAACAAGAATATTGGGTTTCTAAATCAGTTTATTAGATGGCGTTAGGTAACCGATATTAGTATTAGCTACTTCGAAAATCATGTTGAAAAATATATTTTTAAAAGCAGATTAGCACAGTCATTTCTAAATGCAGTAACACACTTGAAACTATGCTAACTTTACTCATCACCACTGTTGGTAATTAAAGAATTTTTTCCAGTTGATTACTACCTAGATAAGATCAACCAAGACACAAACTAAATACGACTGGCCTGGAAATTCTTTATACTTAAAGAAAGCTCTATGTGTTGTTGCCTCAATATAATATAAATAGAAAACTGATATTTCCATTCTATTACTGTAAAATAGTGATTTTAAATTATTGTTACATGTTAATGTTATCGTAAAATTTCCTCAGGATTTAATAAATAAATATATATTTGTATTCATTTGTAGTTCTATAGTTCTGTTTTAGAAAAAAAAAGTAAATTTAGAGGGGAGAGAGGTATGTTTGTTTTGAATTTCGCGCAACGTTACTTGAGGGTTATCTGCGTTCGCCGTCCCTAATTTAGCGGTGTAAAATTAGGGGAAGGAGTTAGCCATCATCACTCACCGCCAACTGTTGGGCTACTTTTTTACCAACGGATAGTGAGATTTACCGTCACATTATAACGCCGCCGCGTCTGAAAGAGCAAGAATGTCTGGTGTGATGGAGATTCGAACCCAGGACCCTTGGATTACGAGGTGAGCGCCTCAACCACCTGGCTATGCCAGGCGGAGGGAAACATGAACATTGTAGACGTATCTTGGGCAATAAAATAGTTAGTTTGTTGGGCATATGATAAAAAAACATATTTGTTTAGTTCTGAATGTGTCTTACCATTACTTTTAAACTATTTTTATCATGCTTAGACATTCCTAAAAGTGAAATGAATGTTCAACAAATAGCTTCAAAAGGTAACCTTGTTTGATTCTATCAGGCTGTTGAATATTACATTGTGAATGTCGGATTTTTAGAAGAAAATATGAAACAAGTACATCTTTCGGTTGTTTGTTTTATTTAATCAAAATAAGCTCCTCTATACACAATACACTCTTGCCAACGAGTTGTAAGTTTATAAATGACATCTTTAAAGAATTGGACATCCTTTGATGCAATGAAGTATTCTAAGGCACTTTCAGTTGACCTTTTGATTTATAAACATTTTTTTTTCCCTTTTAAATATCCAATTGTTTAAAAACTGATAATCTGTAAGGGAAAGAAATGATGTATATAGTGGATGAGGTAAAGTTTCATACAGAAGATCGTTTAGTTTTTGGACATTAACGCGTGAGACATGAGGTCGAGCATTGTCATGAAGCAATATGGATCCACTGCTATTGGCTATTTCTGGATGTTTTCGTGACAAATTTTAATCATTATTTCAAGTTCACAACAACATTTCAAGCTGTGATTGTTTCTTTTAGGTTTAAAAATGAATAATGGATCATACTGACCATAGGGTTTTTAGGGTAAAGATCTGGTTTCGGTGCTTCTTTATAGTCAAACCACTGTCCGGATCGTTGTACAAAAATCAATTTTTTTTTATCACAGATGATACTTCTATGGAGAAACAGGTCGTTTTTGCTGCGAATAAGGAGTGAGGAACAAATTTCAACTCGTCTTGTTTGATGGTTTTCAGTCATTTCGTGAGGTACCTTTTTTAGTAAGCTTTTTCACCATACTAATTTTTCAAGATGTCAAGAACTGTGAATAATGAACATTACGTTTGTCGGCAACTTCTTTCACCGTTTGGCATGCATCTTATTCAATCAAGGCCTTCATTTCTACCTCATTAATGACTATCTGAGGACAGCCTCGAGACTCATTTTGAAGACTTGTGTCACCAGAGCCATTGTTTTTTGTTTTGCTTTTCTTTTAAATTAAATGCAAAGCTACTCTATGGGCTATTTGTGCCCTGCCTACCACGGGTATCTAAACCAGGTTTCTAGCGGTGTGAGTTCGCAAACATATCACTATGTCACAGTGGAACACACCAGAACGAAATCTCTTAACTAACGTTGTGTTGTGCGCTAATTAACTGTGTCACCACCAAATGCATGATTGATATTACGAGCTGCTGTCGCTGCATTATGGTCAAGATTGAACTCGTACAAGAAAGTTACACGAATATTAATTTTATCCATTGTAATAAAAAGTGAGTTTAAAACGAACCAGACAATATACAATATTATTCTGAGAAATTTACGATAATTCTTTTCTTTCAGCCCCTAAAAATTCAGTTTCGGGTTTTCATGTGTAATTCTAAAACTCAATTGTTAAGGGCTGAAAGAGAAGAATTATCGTAAATTTGTCAGAAAATACCAGTTGAAGTGATATCTAGGTACCCCATCAGTTTCTTTGTAGTTAAGCCCAAAGCTACGCAATAGGTTACCTGTGCTGTACTCCGTGCGGGTATCGACACCTGGTTTCTATTGTTATAAATCACCAGGCTTGTCGCTGGGAGCTTTCTATCAATTATTTTATTCTATGTAGATATTAGACATAATGAGGGATACGACAAATGCAAAATAATAATAAATGAATGCTAGGAAATATATTAATAAAAGATATAAAAAAATATGCCAGAGTATGTGTGTTTGTATTTATAGCAAAGTTACATCAAGCTATCTTCTGGTTTTAGTATTGTGACTTTGTAGCTTTACCGCTCTTCCACCAGGGTACAAATACGCCCGAAATGTACTGGCATGAATATTAGTCTCAAGAATAAACAGATTAAGCAAGAAAGATATTGGCTTGTTTTCAGTGTGAAAACATAGATAACTTTAGGTAAGAAAAAAGAAATATTCAATTGAATTTCAAGTACTTTTCTTTTTAAATACGGCACCTAACATAATGCTAGGAAATACACTTGTTGTTACATGAATGATGTAATGCTTGAGGCACGTATCACGCTTCTTAGTACCATTTATTAAAAGATAAATTGTTAAGGTTTCGTAGGTGATGTGCATTACTGAAAGACATTCGTGTAGGATAGAAGATTGAGAAGTCCCACAGCTATACTATAATACACCAAGTTGGTAATTCGACTCAAAGATGGATGTCATGCTCTAGCCTGTCTGTATCTCCATTAGGAGGACCTGCTTCATATTGTATGGTTGAGAAACAGTTATAGCTCTTTTGTACTGTTTATATGGTGATAAATGAGCATTACTTTCTTCTAAACTATACATAATTCACTTTTTGACCTACGGATACGAGATAATTTAAATCAGCACATTGAAGTTCACATTCTCTCCATATATATCTATATAAAAAAGAAAGCCGGAAAATATCTCCCAAGTGTCTGTTATACGTGCATAACTATAAACTGTTAATTATATGGTTCCATTTAATTTTATTTAACTGATCATGAGATGTCACTATATAAAGCAGTGTGTGGTCTGTATTCCCCACACATATTAGGGACATTGATCTAATTATTATGCAAATATTTCTCTTTTTATTTTTAAATGAGCTGTGATTAACTTTGTTTAAAGTTCGGATATAGCTGGTGGTGTGTCATCATATATACCATGTACAAAGATAATTTCCATATACTTAACCATGCGAACATAATAATATCTCGTGTTGAAAGATAAATTCGTAAAGAGGTTGAACTGTACAGATAAATTCATACACATTTTACGGTTCTTTATAGCTCATTAATTGATTAACATCTTTATAGATTAGTAATTATCTGTAGCGTATGAATGACTTGTAGACTCAACAAAAGTACTATGGTAAATCACACTCTTTCAATAACAATGTTCTAGGTTCCTTTGAAACTGTTCCCTCACTCACAATTGAAATAACTTCACATTTTACACTTCAATAAGTAAGTTAATATATATGTATATACACACATATAGGTAATAAGACAAGCTCACGTAATGTTTATAAATTTTTATGCACGAATTTCACATGTCCTAATGACATTTTTGTATACCCGATCCCCAGACATCGTAATGGTGTACTTCTTATGATCTCACTTAAGTAAAGTTTGCCTGTTGCAATGATTATCTGAAAGAAGCTTTGAAAGCTTTTACGTGTTTGATTCTATTTCCGTTCTCACTTCCTGAACTGTGGCAAATTCATCTAAATGTTTGACACAAATACTTCTACAATGAACTAGAATGGAGGTTCTATCATGTGTATGTCATTTAGAAACGTTGTTGGCCTACATAACCTAATAAATATGGAGTATTGCACTGTTAACCTGGTCTAATATGAAATTGTAATATTACTTTATTTTAGTTTATATTCTCTGTGTGTGGCCATTAACCATTATTGGTCTAATCATTTTCCGGTGTGGACATGTTTAGGAAGGCGGTTTTATTCAAATACTCGAATAACGAGTTTGAATTTTAGTGGATACAGAAGTCGTCGGTAATCAAACACACAAATCTGTCAATGAATAATTATTTTATTTGATCACGTGCGTAGTTGTGCTACCTTTACAAACGCTCATTTTATTACTCTGCCTAACATTTTGAGAACTTGCATTTTGTGATACTAATAATTACCTGATAGACATTGGTATTCCTGAATACCATAGTATCGTCTATCATATTTATTCTGGTAGCAATGAACACACAAGCTATTGGTTGACACCGTGTTTATTATTCCAATATGCCTCTGCAAAATACTGCAAGTTAAGTCTTAGAATATACAACTTGACAAATGCTGTACAAGCTCTCCGTTATGCGTGGTTATCAGTTACGTGGATGTCAGATTTCAGGACCGCTTTTAAGTATATCAAAAGAACAAATGGAAGCAGTTGTATTGGTAATTGAATAGGCATGCGATTCAAAGGGATTGCTATAAATTTATTTTATTTAGTCATTTCTATTTCATAAGATCAACTGTTCATTTCTAGATTGGACTCGAAGCTGATGACAGTTTGTGAGAATTCGTCAATTTCATAACTTCTTTACAATATGTTGTTATTGGTAACATTAGGTGTGCACAACATCATCAACTGCTATGTTTATTAGGCATTATTCTGTAGTGCCTGAGTTAAGGGGTATGGATCCAACGTTCCTTACTACTCTAAACGTTTTGTTGTGCGAGTAATTCGGCTTCCAGTGACAACGTTGAATGCTCCTCTATTCAAATTCCTGTGTGCTTATCTCTACATTTTCTGAACATTTTGTTGTGTCAATATTTATACTCACAGAGAGTTCTCATTCACAATAATCACAAACCTAATCTAAATGTATTGTACTCTCACATTTGTTTTTGGAATTTTCCAGGAAGACACGAAATTACATTAGTATATGAATATCATTCTTGTAAAGTGAGATTAATAATCTTTATAAACAACGGTTGGATTTGAAGATTGTTTAATGGTTTTCTTTTAAACATGAGGAGAACCTATAATAAAACTAAACATATCTTCTTAAACAGCCGTCTTCACTGATTCAACAGAAGGAAGAACATCAATATAGTAACTTTAGTATACTTAAACATTTTAAAGCAGTTTTGTATTCAAAGTTAAAAATGTGGTTCAAAATATGCCATGTTTGATATTTTAACAATATTATAAGTTTCTAATTAGTATTAGAGCTCGAATCATACAACATTCTTAATTTGAAACAAATATACCTGTTTTATAAAGAGAAAAAACTTTACAAACATTGAAGCCTAGGTGATAACCTGTGATTAAACTGTAATGTGATATGTACAAGAAGAATTTTCAGTTTCATATAAGGAAAAAATTATAAAAAAAATATTGTGTTCTCTAGCAAACTTATATCCAGTGTCGACAGTATAATATTATTCAACTCACCAGCTTTAGCACAATGTTTTTTTTACACTTAGTTAAAATTTGAAGTTAAGAAAAATTTAACTAAAATGTTAATTTTATATAGGGACTAACACATAAGAGCTTAGAAGTTTTCCTCCACCTTCAAATAATGTTTTAGCATATTGTTTTCCTGGTAGCCCACAGATAAGCGTGAAAGCATATAACGCTAAACATTAGATTTCCATAACTTTGGTGTGCAGAACACAGATAACCCACTGCGTAGCTTTGTGTTAAGAAACAAAGAAATAAGAGTACCTTGTCTTATGTATATATTATTCTAAAGCAATAAATTTGAGCAATTACATGGAATGAAACGAAAAAAAAAAAAGAATAATCACGTGTACGATCTAAGTCAGTTTAGACCGTATAACATCTACTGGAAGACTTAATTTCTAGAGGCTAGGCATGGATTAAAAGGTCGGAAAATGCAGTTATTAGAGATGTGGAGCGTGGAATACGTACGTTCACTCTGTTATAGGAATCAAGAACTAGAATAAAACTTACATGATATAACATTATAAAAAGTAACTTTTGTGGTGAGATTTAACATTATTATTTACAATTATATCTCATATTCTAATCATTTTGTTGTTCTAGTGTGGAAGAGTATATAGTTAATGAAAACGTTTTTATGTATTTTGTACGTAAATGAGAGTTTGTCAGAATGATCTAATGTTTTCGTTGTTTTTTGCACCGTACACTGACAAAAGTTTGTTGGTATATGAATTATAGTACTGAAATGTCAAATAAGAATATAACTTTCTCTAATACTTGTAAAATCTTTCATCTGATTCAACCACTATTTCTATGCAACAATTTTTCTAAAGTTTGATAATTGTACTGTAGAATATGAGGTAAATCATCGTTACACGCTTCAACTAACATTTTTGTACTTCCTTGCACTTTATTTCTACCTATTTTGCAACGTAAAAGCGAATCTGTAACAACACAATTGAAACATATAAAGTACGTTTTATTACAGAGAAATCTGTGATATAAATTAAGTGTACAAAGAGATACATGATTTCAACTACTGCTTTCAGAGTAGTTTTCGTTGAAGTGAAAATATATTAATTTAAATATCAGTTATTCGCTAGAGGTAATTAGAAACAATACTTGCGTTAGGACAACTGATACAACTAGACTTAGGAACTGTTTACCTCATCTAAACTCAAATGTTATTAAGAACAGCAGAGAGTAGGAAGTCCATACGAGTCTTGTATGTAATTATCCACGCATTGCCTTTACATCTTATACTGCATAATAGAAGAAAGAGTTAATACTACAGAAACGGCAAATCCTTTACAAATTTTATTTACGAAAATGAGATAGGCTAATAATTACTAATACAATTTTAAACCTTTGAGTACAGTTAGTTTTCACGCCCTGGTTTCACAAAATAATAATGTTAATGATTACCGATACATTATTTTATACGTTAAATTTGGCTTTATCTAATACTGTAAACAAGTATTATTATTTTGTACGTTAAATTTGGCTTTATCTAATACTGTAAACAAGCCTTTGTGATGATAACATTATATCCATGATACGGGTTTAAAGTGTGTTTATAATTTTTATTTAGTTATTTTTATTTTACCGTTAAAGAAACTTAAGGAATTTTATAGTCTGTGTATCCATTATACATCAGCTAATCTAAGTAACATGCTTTACTCAAAGCATATCCGATTTGAATTTTTTTAGTTGCCTATTAGGTCATGAAGTCTTAATCTGAAAACTGGAAACAAATAACACAACAAACTGTAATATTCGACAGGGAGGCACAACGTACCATCAGATCGCCTAAAAGTATTGTAGTAATTTAATTATTAATTTATTGATTAGAAAAGTGGAGAAAATCGAATATTTGCGTCTTGCATACAGAGTCAGAAATCAAAGGAAATATTTCTGCCTGAATGAGTTAGAAATACATAACACCATGCTAATGAGTAAAGTATGCTCTTCCTTCGAGGATTCGTACGAAGATCTGGGCTTTAATCATCTTAAGGCAAATAGTAAAACTTTTAAATAAATAAAAGTTTAATAAAACTGGTCTAGTCAACGATAAACTAAGATAGTAATTTTTGAGTTGTGTTCTATTTAGTAATAAATATCTTCCAATATACTTCAGTTTCGTTTCCATGGAACATCAGGTTCGGTTTGTCTTTCCTGGTTTTTAAAACAACATTTTTTCCCCTGATTTTCGATATGGTAACAAAGCATAACTTACAAACAGCAAGGGGAGATTTGATCCTACAAGGATGTCCTTGCACACCCAACCTTGGAAAAAGTAAAAAATTCAAATCCTTCCTTTACATCGATTTTCCTCTTAAACTACTGAAACATAGTGACTGGAATGTCTCTTGATGGAAAAGTAAGATAGTATATGTAGGACGAGGAAATTATGTTGTATAATTGACGCTATATTTTTTAGACTGCTGTTTGTGAAAAACATGAAAGCGTATATATATGTATTCTCAAACTGTGATCACTCTTCAGATATAGTGACTTAAGAACTGAAAATAACAATACGCATTAGTTATAACTAAAAATGTGTAAATGTGTGTGATTTTAATACATATTTCATCGTTTTTAAAGAATAAAGCTACACAATAAGCTATTTGTGCTCTGCCCGCGGTGGTATCAAAACCGGAGTTTTAGTATATGAGCCCTAAGGCTCATTGCTCAGCCTCTGGTAATTACATCAACTCTAACAAAAACAATTTCAACTCTCTCTTAGAAGATACATTTACAAATACAGATCATATTATCATGGTTTTCACAATATGGACATCAGTGTATGTAATTCCTCTCCTTTCTTTGTAATAAAACATAACAGTAAAGTGGAATTGTTGCCTTACTACATTACAAAGGTAACCAATTATATATATTTCAGATATACATAGAGAAAAAGAAACTTTGGAATAATTTATATCATTCTTTTCTTGTTACTTTTACTCATTATTTTAGTGATCTAAGCTCAACCATACAACTTGGAAGAAAGACAAGTAACTACGTGCAAGCAAACCCTTCACTTATCCGAATAGCAATCTTCAAAGGTATAAGATAAGAATCTAAAAAAGGACGTAAATGGACTCCAACAGAAATCAATCAATGTAGGAATCCCTCTAGCGACAGAGAACCTTCTTCTGTACGATGGTACAATGTCGAGTACCACAAAATATGTATAGTTGAAACACAAATACAACTGTAATTACTTTCTGTTTTTCATCAAATAGATGATTTTCTTTCGGTCTCCTACATGGACACAGACTATCTACCGAAATTGGAACCATTTATCTTTGGTGTTTATTTTTTCCTATAACAGAAACCTTGGTATATTGTGCGTAACTTTTATTACGTTATCTGGTGAACACGCATAATTACCCCAACGACACCTTTATTAACTAAAATAAAGGTTACAGTTATATCGAGCAAAAAACACATCCTGTCCTTCACTATATATTCAGCGGAATTTTATCATTCAAACTTATAATTTTAAGTACAGTTTTAAAATGTATAAAAAATACTATTATTGGTCTCATGGAAAAGTACAACAATTTATTACAAGAAACGGTGAAAGCAACTTTTGCTTCGATTAAACGTCATTGGTTGTATAAAATTACTATTAAACATCATTGACTGTATAAAATTATAAAATTAATATTAAACGGTATTGGCTGTATAAAATTACTGTTAAACATTATTGGCTGTATAAAATTAATATTAAACGGCATCAGCTATATAGAATTACTGTTAAACGTTACTAGCTGTATAAAATTACTATCAAACTTTATTGTCTGTATAAAATCACTATTAAACATTATTGGCTCTATAGAATTACTATTAAACGTTATTGGCTGTATAAACTTACTATTAAGCATTGTTGGCTGTATAAAATTACTGTTAAGCGTTATTAGCTGTATAAACTTATTATTAAATGTTATTGGCTGTATAAATTTACTAGTAACATATTGTTATCATATTGGTGTCTCGATATCTTCCCAAATAATTGTTACAATATTGAGGTCTGTGCCGTTGAGTAAAGCGTGTGTATTATTAATCTTGATATCTCGATTCTAATATCTGCAGATTGCTACTACAGTAGTGAGGTTTGGGAAAAGTTCGGTTTGGTTTGAATTTCGCGCAAAGCTACATGAGGGCTATCTGCGCTAGCCGTCCCTAAGTTAGCAGTGTAAGACTAGAGGGAAGGCAGCTAGTCATCATCACCCACCACCAACTCTTGGGCTACTCTTTTACCAACAAATAGTGGGATTGACCGTCACATTATAACGCCCCCACGGCTGGGAGGGCAAGCATGTTTGATGCAACCGGGGCGAGAATTTGATATAACAAATATAAACAGAACGAAAATAATAGGCCCAGATTTATCTTCTCATTTACTAGGGATACTAATGAAGGAATTCCACGAAATTTCTGCCGATTCAGTAAAACGGGTCAATCGACCAGAAAAGACAAGATATTTCTTCACTGAAATGCACGATGTGTGTAAGAAAAAAATGTCAATATAAAACAATGAATTTGCTGAAAGAAATCTCAAGAAGTTTCGCGATTCTCTTAATAACACATGAAGAAGTTTCTTTTTGATTAGAAATGAATAATATATGTTTTTAAAGATAATTATCATTATTCGTCTCAAAGCTTACAAACACTGAAATAATGTATTGATACAAATAAAACCTGCTTTTATCACTATCATATATAACTCCAAGATTTTCAGACGTATGTTTAGTGTAGTTTGTAATATATTGTCATATTTACACTTAAATTTAGATACGTCTGCGTACTTAATGGATAAAAATATTATATTACTCAATTAGACTCTTAGAACTTGTGACTCTAAAACATTGCTAAAAGTGTTATTGCTACTAATAATAAATATATTAATAGCTTGTTAATTTTTTACTTTATATTATGATATCGTTTTCAGCCATGTCATTCTGACAATGAATTTGATTTCTCAACTGGAGATTAAGTTCTTGTCATCGTAAAATAGTGCGAGATCTGAAACTTAGAACCTCATTCTGTGAAAAGAGAATACTTAATTTTTACGAACATAGTTATACTTTACTCAGTTAAAAAACACTTATCTGTTTTCAAAATAACAATGTGCCTTAACAATAAACCCTCAAAAACTGAGTCTCCGCTTTCGGTATTCAAAATTATTTGAATTACTGTAATTACCGAAGCAGGATGTAATTATACGATCCTTCAAACAATGTTATGTGCGTCACTAGTTCTTCAAAGTTCAGATTGTTAGTTTTGGATAAGTTCTTCTTATCTATTTAAAGTACATAGTTAAAAAAAAAACTAGTAGATATGTAAATAGTTGTCTAATTGGAAAATTGGGTGTGCTTACGCTAATATTACCATGCTTAGGAAATTTGATTGTCTTCATTCTATAAAATACAGATTCAAAGTAATATATATGAAATTTAACATCAGCACGAGAATGATATAAGCATTAAGTTATACAATAATTATGATTGCAGCTGAAAAAATTGGAAAGGATTCCTTATC
Organism: Tachypleus tridentatus; assembly: GCF_004210375.1. Taxonomy (NCBI): domain Eukaryota; kingdom Metazoa; phylum Arthropoda; class Merostomata; order Xiphosura; family Limulidae; genus Tachypleus; species Tachypleus tridentatus. The sequence continues at coordinate 31,381,319 of NC_134831.1, read as the reverse complement.
AACATGGGATATTAGAAAGAAAAATGTAATCATTCATTCATGAAGTGCCAAAGATAGGGCTGAAGGGTTAAAGTGATTCTCTTTTAAGATGTCAACACTAGAATAAGGAACACAGAAGCATTAATTTATAGAATAATAGAAAAAAATCGAAACAGTTGGAGGGGTTTCCTTGTTGATATAAAATACCAGAAAGAAAACGTTAAAAGTTTGCTTTTACAATAAGACAATATATTCAAGGAATGCAGATAAAGAAAGATGTTTTGAATAAATTCTTTTCTTATTATTTGGTCTCAGAAATTTTTGGTAATTATGATTTAACAGGTTCGATTTTTAATGCTTTTTTGCATACGGCTCCATGTTAGTACAGCGGTAAGTTTCCGGATTTACAACGCGAAAATCAGGGGTTCGATTTTCACTCGGTTAGCTCAACTGATAGTCCGATGTGGCTTTGCTATAAGAAAAACACAAACAAACACACGCATATATACGAATGGTTTCATCAACGCATTAGGTTCAAAGACCCAAATGCTTTTTTTTATTTTTTTCTACATTTGTTTTATTGTTAGTACATAAACAAACAAAATGGAGAGTATATTAACGTGAGTAGTGTGTGTAATTCAAACAGGTTATTCAATTAATTTTAAGTCCAATGTTCTGGCAATAGAAACAAATGTTCAGAGAACCATTTTCCCATATGCTTTTAAAATATTCAGGGTCAGAAGAAATTGTTTAGTTATTTGTATTTAATAATTTTTTTATCTCAGTGACAAATATCCTTACTACTTGTTAACGTTTTAATTTATAAACAAATTTCAGCTTTATATTTGAGTATGGATAGTGGTGATATTTTTCTATTTTCCACAAATGGGGAAAACGTATATTGTACTTGCTATGTTTCTTTCGTTTTCTTTTCAGTAATTTTAACTGTACACCACTTTTCTTCTTTCTTTCTTGGCAGATGGTTTTAAAATTTGATGACGTATACTCTGGTTTTATACGTGAGAATTTTTTTTTTCTAAATTCGTTTAATTTAAGCTACAATTTTTTAAATTAGCTTTTGAAGCTCAAACATAATAAAACATATTTTGGTGCGCAGTTCCTACATTTTCCCACCAATCCTAGTGCAACTTTGCACAAAGATGTCTTGCGAGAAATTTCAAACACTGAAACAGAAAAATATGCTCTTTCCTTGAAATTTTGAAAACATTCATGGGTCAAAACATTTCTCTTACTTAGAGCTTTTGGTTTGCCGTTTATCTACATCTTGACCACTGTTGATAAAACTTTGTACAAAGATACCTTACGACAACTCCTACACAATAAAGCAAAGATGTTTGAGATTTGTATTTTTGTTTTTATTTTACAGGTATCAAAGTTAAGAAAATATCACAATGTATGAAACAGAGGGCTCTGAACTTAGATATAATGTTTTGATTAACACAGTGTATGATATTAAATATATCACACAGGTGTTATTTACTCAAGAATTGCCATTGAAGCTATTTTTCATTGTGTGTAAATTTACTGCCTTGGAAACTTACAACGTTATGTATTTAATTTATTATTATTCAACAGATGTTGCTTTCTTCTCTCTGGCCAGGTGGTTAAAGCGCTAGACACGCACTCTGAGGTTCGTAGGTTGGAATCCCTGTCACAACAAACATCTTCACACTTTCAGTCATGATGACGTTATAGTGCGACGTTCAATTTCACTATTTAGGTGAAAGAGTGGCCCAGGAATTGGCGTTGAGTGGTGATAACTAATTTACACTGCTAAATTAGGGACGACTAATGCGGATAGCCTTCATGTAGCTTTGCGCGAAATTCCAAAAATAACTCTTATTTCTGTATAATTTCTGGAAAGATATTTTAATTTTCTTAGATTATTTATATAGGTTATTTTAATTGAGTTTTATGTGCTTAAAATGTTGTTTTCATCTATTTTAATTATTGTTTGTTATAATTTCTTAATGTTTAAGCTGGTGAACACTTATTCAAAACCGAAACTAACATAATTGTCTAATATATATATATCAAGACAAAGTATGTGTGTGTGTTTTTCGTATAGCAAAGCCACAAAGGGCTATCTGGTCAGCCCACCGAGGGGAATCGAACCCCTGATTTTAGCGTTGTAAATCCGGAGACATACCGCTGTACTAGCGGGGGTCAAAAACACAACACAAAGTATATTTTTATTCTACTGAAAGTAGTCACGTCAAACACAAAAGTCTAGAAATTAAAAATATTATTTGCAATTGTATATATTCTTTTCTCTTCAAAAACGTACCACAATCTGTTCCCCGCTGGGACAGCAGTAAGTCGCTGAAGTTACCACGCTGTAATCAGCGGTTCGATTCCCCGCGGTGGATATGGCAGACAGTCTCCGATGTGACTTTGCGAAAAGAAAATACTTGCACATTATACCTGTATATTTATTTCATCTATATGTGCGTATTTATGATTTTAGTTGCAAAACTGGTAAGAAACAAAAATTATAATGAGTGTTTAGACTTTTGATATTTATTTCATGTTTCAATAAATTAATGTTTAATATACCCTCATCAATGATATTATGTAAAAAAACAAATCAACAGAAAAAGGCTTAGGTTAACGAAATATTTACATTTATTTAATACGAGTCAGAATAATGAAAAGTATTCAGATGTATAGCTTCAAGAAAAAAATTAACTGACCAGTTGTATTTTATTCGTAGTTAAACAAAAGGTTACACAATGAGATATCTGTGCTCTGTCCACCACTACTATCGAAACTCGCTTTCTTGCACTGTAAGTCCAAAGAATTTTTATATTGCAGAATTGTAAACGAAATGATCTGCGCATAGACGTGTTATAGTGATCCACACATGGCCCTTTGGTTAGAGTTCAATGTTATTAAGGAAACACAGCTAGAGTCTATCTTAACTGTAACGTTAGGCTCATATCGTGGAATTATTCCTATGTTAAGAAACTGTTAGATATTTTTCTCCTTAAATATAATTTTCTTTAATTTCTACAACAATGGCTCAGAGGTGTGTATTTGTTTTCTTATAGCAAAGCCACATTGGGCTATATGCTAAGGCCCCGGAGGGGAATCGAACCTCTGATTTTAGGGTTATAAATCTGAAGAAATACCGCTGTGCCAGCGTGGAGCGCTCAGAGGTAAGGTTTACACCTTATAAGTTCAAAATTGGTGGTCGATACCAGGTATCGTAGGATAAAGTTTTACTTCTAAACATAAGCGTATTTATTTCTGCAGCTCTTCAGGTCTCTTTCTTAAACCTTCAGCCTGAGAGATCTTAATGGAAGAAATAAAATAAAATTATTATGGTTTAAACGTCAAAAGTTAGGGAAGCATTAGAAACCAATAGGCCTAAAAATTTATGACGAAAATCGCGTTAACTGTTAATGTTCTTGTGTTTTCCTTTTTTTTTTCATTATCTGTAATTTGTTCACTGGGAAACGAAAAAAACAGACCCTAAAAATAGCATTTCATATTTTTTCCCCCATACGTCGCAAATCTTAGCTTGGAATTCACTCTCTAAATTCCTGTAAGGCATTATTATATCATATAATCTCTTCCACAACTCGTAGTCTAGAAATTCAACTGATTTATTAACCTTTGTCACTTTTCTGTAACGTTTTATGGTTTTATTTTATTTCTGAATGTTTAAAATTTTTCCCACAGTCATTCAGCGGTAAAACTGTGAGCTTATAATGCTAAAACAACGGGTTTTGATACCCATGGTTGAAACAACCCAGATGGCTCATTGTTTAGCTTTGTGGTTAATAATAAACACAAACAACAAACCTAAAACTTGGCTGCTAAATATTATAAAATGATATATCCTTTGTTGAAAAGTAGTACTGTATTTAATTATTAAATATCTCTGAACATGTACATATCATTTATAAATACGAAATGTTTAATGCCTAATTTCCAACAACTAAATTCTGATGAAAGCTTTTACCCACGATATTTTGATGTTATAGTAATGAAATTTGCCAGAGAATAAAAAAAAAACATTCACGAATGATTCAGTGAAGGAACATTCAGTTCATTTTCCTCATAACTGAGCCCAAATTCTAGAATTCAGTGTATCTTTTATCGTTTGTTTTTTCGTTCTAGTTATTTTAGGTAAGTTTAAAACAGAGATGTTGAACGTGTACTAGAATTTAAGTTGTATTGTTTGGCTTCATTGACATCTCTGTATATATGTATTTTAAAAATCCCTCAAAATATCCCTGTTATAGAGACAACTGTTCTTTCTTTGAACTGTTTTTATAATGGCCAAGGATCCAGAAGGAAGAAGTCAAGATCAAAACAGTAAGCTGATGCTCACACACACACAAATACTTTTTATTCCAGTGCCATCATGCTAACAAGAAAAATAAATCGATCACAGTTTATATTGAACTCACTTGAGGCTTTTGTAATGTAGTTGAAAAACTAGCAATTCAGATGTCTTTCTTAAAATGTTCGGCCTTTTTTTCTTGTAATTCTGGTTACATTCAAAACCAAGGTTAAAAACATTTTCACTGAATCCGGAGCCAAAAGAAAAACGTTTTCTATGCTTTGGACTCAAAAGTAAATTGTATAAGCAAACAACGTTTTCCAGCAACGACAGTTATCAAAAAACGTTTTCATCATATGAGTAAAAAAGGTCGTATTTCCAACATGTCTTAACGAACAATATCCTTTTCACTGTAAGACTAAACACACTAAGGTATTCAATTGGTTTGTTAAAAGGAACCTTTAAATGTGGCAAGCCAATTTAAAGAATCACAGAGAAGTAATGCATTATTCTTAAATTAGCTTATTTTCTTCCTTTAATGTTCACAGTGTGACTGTTTTACTCACCATATAAGTTTTTTTTGTTAACCATATAACCTCCACACTTACCGTGTTTTTTGTTGTTTTACCATATCCTTTGTCACTAAGTTGCTACTTTGCACATGATGTGTTTTGTTTGCTCACTGTGAGGCTTCTTTATTTACTCTTTTCGCCAGTGTAAGTACATGCATACTGTAACTGTCCTCATCTAATTATTAGTAGCTATAATCATGTGAAACATGAGCAGTTTATGTATTTAAGAACTAAGTAATTAATAATCATTTTGCTTATTTATTATACTATTTAATGATTCTAAATTATTCTGGTTCCTTTTAAAGATATATGATACAATTTGATGAATAGAATTGTACACTCGAAATTTTTATCAAAACTGATGAATTATAATTTATTTTGTGAAAATTAATTTTGCAATGTTGTCTTATTAATTGAATGAGGGTTTAAACCTAGATGTTATAAGTTGTCCGAACCATGTGAGATGTTATTCAATTATAATGAGATTATAGCAGGAAATGTCCATAATACCTTTCATATAAAATTATTGATGGCATATACAAAAATAATAAATTTACAATTTTTTAAAATGAAACTATAATTCAAACTTCTACGTGTTCAAAATAATAATTTATTTATTATATCTAGTTAATTAGTGTACTACCAAATTGCCTTCTTTTGCATAAATTTTAATTATTTCTTTAGCGCTCATCACAGCTATAGGCTTCAATTAACTTCCAATTCTTTGGTTTCAACTGTCGAAGGAACATTACAGCTGTCTTTATCACTTACCTACGTTATCCTAACTCTCCTAGTTTCATACTATTCTGTAGTCTCTCGGCCCGGCATGGCCAAGTGTGTTAAGGTGTTCGACTCCTAATCCGAGGTTCGCGGGTTGGAATCCCGGTCGTACCAAACATGCTTGTCATTCCAGCCGTTGGGGCGTTATAATGTGACGGTTAATCCCACTTTTTCTTGGTAATAGAGTAGCCCAAGAGTTGGCGATGACTAGCTGCCTTCCCTTTAGTCTTATACTGCTAAATTAGGGACGGCTAGCGCAAATAGCCCTCGTGTAGCTTTGCGCGAAATTCAAAATAAACAAACACACTTTAGTGTTTCAGATGAATAAAAGACTCAATTGGTGTTATTTTATTAAGGTACGTGTAATATACAATATAAAGTTTCAAAGATAGACATTGAGCTAAATATATAATATTTTTAGATTAGTTTGAAGATTTTGTCATTGGCGTGTAATTTGTGTGTAAGTGTTCGTTTACTGAAAGTATGAACTATTTACTTAAAGTAAAACATCATTAAGAACTTCAGAATAATTTGGAAATAATTCGTGATGACGAGAAACCCACTTGAAGTAACAATGTATCTCAAGATGGCTAGTATGGGTATTAAAACTTTTATTAAAATCATGTACAGAACAACGTTTCGATCTTCTTAGGTCATCTTCAGGTTAACAAAGAGAGTTTGCAACTGACCTGAAACGGTGTTGTCTACTTTATTTTAATGGAAGTTTTAACACCCGTACTAGCCATCTTGCGATACAATTTGGAAATAAAGTTAAGTAGGCCTGGAGTTAGGGAGCTTGATTCGCAAGCTGTAAATCACAGGTTCGAATCACGCCAACGAACACGCTCATCCTTTCATTTGTAGAGAACGTTAAAACGCGAGAGTAAATCCCACTTTATGTTGGTAAAGAGTAGCCCATAAATTGGCGTCTGGTATACCATTTCTAGATTAAAGACAGCTAGCGTAAACAGCCCTCAGGCAGCATCGCGTGAAATGAACCATTGTCAGGTTGTGAAAATCGTGTATTGTTATTTCTTTGTCTCATTGCAGAGAAAATAATGCTAAAAATAAAGTCAACTAGTGGATCAGCGGTAGGATTATGGACTTGTAACGCTAACATGTGGCATGCAATTATCAATGGTAAATACAGAAAAAATAACTTATTATGTAGCTTTGCACATACAAACAATCCAAATATATTATAACGATATTAAAATGGCATTATCCCGAAATCAATTATGTCTTTTAACCGTAGAAGACAACGAATATACGATAAATGACACTGGATTTTTAATCATACAACAAAATGATTTGTAGTGACCATGTGGTTACTTTCCGTGGTTAATAATCAGCAGATAATTTGATAGCAGTATCTAGAAATGAGTAATTGTGTTTAATACGTTTTTGAGCATTTTATTAATATGTTGTGTGTCTGATTGAGTTTAGACTGGAGAATATTTTCGTTTATTTTAGTTTTACATGAAGATTCTCGATGTTTATAGACACCAGTAGTTCGTAATTCAATAGTGATAGGCTAGAGGGCAAGCAGCTAGTCGAAACCATCCACCATCAACTCTGGAGCTAGTGAATATTTTAATAATGAATTGTGGGATTGACTATAGAATTATAACGCCCAACAGTTGAAAAAAATGCAAGCATCTTTATAACAGGGATTCGAACCCTTGACTCTCATATTGCGATTTTTTTAACGAGCACGTGAGGCCGTAACTTCAGTCCTTGATCCAGCTATACGTGTTAGGTTCAGTTGTGGTGTAAAAGTATTGTTTTAAAAATATATTTCCACTTATTTTTTACGTCCGTTTATTTATGATCTTTGTCTATATTTCGTACGTCGAAAAAATTGTTTTTCACTGTAAAATGTGCAGACATTTTAATATGTCCTCTATTTCATACTGTACAAACGTACAATAACTTTTAGAAAATGAATCAATTACATACATTAATTCATTTGCGCTTAAAATGAGATTATATTTCTTTCACAAACTTACATATAGTAAATAACTTTGTTCCAACGACTAACAACGAGGTGAATAATTTCGCGTGTGTTACTTAAAGAAGGTAAGTTCTGTGCCTACCTTTGTTTGTCACTTATAAAAAGTAAGGTCTGTTCCTACTTTTTTCTACAGCATACATATGATAAGGTTTAGATGGAAATTAATATATTAATATTGTCGAAAGGTAAAGAAGATGACAATTTATGTACTGTCCCCTGGTTGATCAGCGGAAAGTTAAAATCTGGAGTTGAGTTCTTCACGGTGCACACAGCACATAGGCCAATGTGGCTATGCTCTAAAAAGAAACAAACACAAATCTTATGTAATTCTGTTTTTTACATTTGGTTTTGTAAGTATTCACTGACATCTCTTGAGATTTCTGGTGTGGTGATTATTGATGTGAAACGGTGGTATTACAATGCAATCAAAATTAATTAACCATTTCTAATTACCGACTTTCCTTGATACTATTTTCAGCAGTGTGATTCTCGAAGAGTTTCTTGTCACTCGTACCAGTAAAAAGCAAAATAAGTTTACGTATAAAGCTCACCCATTATTGTGTATTATACACAAAGCAGTGAAAACAGGAATTTAAAATATCATCATAACAGTACAATATATGATACATTAAGTCTCAGATACGACTATCCCAGTTTGTGTCTTGTAAGTTCAATCATTGCATTATTATACTGATTTTGTGATTAGTTTGATATTTTACGTGTAATATTTTGTGTCATCTGTAGGATTTTATGATTATGCAATTTTCAAGTAATATTTTATACCATGCAAATTCTTTTTCTTTTGTAAACAGAAATAATAGATTTCCAAGTAAAAATTGCATAAAACAATTAAAAATCGTAAATCATAAGATAATTTTATAGAAATAAAAAACAACAACAACAACTGTAGAAGTGATAATCACAGCCAAGTAATATACAAAATATCCGTGTCTGATGTTTTCGTCACAATAAAATATCACATTTTATATTACATAGAATGTACTCTAGTTTTATCTATTTTTTGTTATAATAAAAAAAATATTTTATTGGATTTCTAGCAAATGATTGTCAACTATATGTATACTGTATTTGTTGGAAAAAGGTAAAATGCCTTAAAATGTTTTCTTGGATCAACTTATATATCAGAAGATAAGTGCTGAGTCTCAATCGGTGGTAATGCATTATTGATTTAATACTCCCACATTGACTGTAAGGGTAAAACGAGCATGAAAATGTTTTAATTTATATTCATTATTACGTGAAATTTTTGACCTCGGGTATTTCATCTAAAATTTACGTACTTTTTTAGATAACCTTGTATATATATATATATATATATATATATATATATATATATACATATATATATATATACATATATATATATATATTATATATATACATACATACATATATATATATATATATATATATAAGTTGATTCTGTGTTAGTATCGATTAGATTATTGTCTTAACATTGTGGTTAATTTGCTGTAGGGATGAAAACAAAAACAACTTGTTGAAAATTACTAACGTGATATTTAGAATACTAATGTTTGTCAAAAGGAACGATCTAAAGCAGTCTACTTATATGAGCCTGAAAGTGTGACTTGGATTATTTAAATACAACGAAAGAAATGCTGGCGTCGGTCCTACTTTCCTCAGACCATCAACGTTTCGTGACATTCTTTCTTTATTTTTCCAAAGTTAAAAGCAAAGTCTTGTTGGGCTGCTGAATGTATAGTTTCTCTGTCTGTTCATTCTTTAAAGATATTTTTCTTCTTCAGGAATATTTACTGAACTCCTATTAGAGTGACTTATACTGTTATATGTCGATTTGAAATTGATCATTTGAGAATGTTTTGCCGTGCTTTTTTGTTAATGTCGTTTTCTAAGGTGTGTGTTTTCATTTATGGCAGTCAAACTGTTATACATCATCGCTCTGTTTAATACTACTCACTTTCAGGTCAACAAGTCAGTTTGCGATTAGTAAAAAATAAATAGTAGTTTTTATACTCTTATTTATGAAACTCATTAGATGATATTTTATTTTTCTCACATTCTTTTTTATATGCTTCAGAAGTTAATGCATAATAAGTATTTTATTTTTTACCTACTTGATAAGGAAAATACATCAAATACATTTCCACCTAGTATTAACTTACTTACCCTGATAAGCAGATTTCCCTAATGACGATTGATATTAATTACTAGAGCCTCGCATCTAAGACTTTATGTTGCTTGAAAGGAGATTATATTCAGTAAGTGATGGATGGGTCGACGATACCAGTGTCTTTCACTACTGATAGTTCATTTTCAAACTTTTTTTCTATAATTATAGTTTGGTACAAAAACAAACAAACAAACTTATCTTCAACTCAGTATCAAATTTTTGTAGTAGTTTCTTAAGTTAATAATAAATAAAGAAAACTTTCTTGGAGAATCATTTGCCTTCCTGAGTGGTTAATATATTTGATATTTTCAACTTTAAATACGTCTTATGCAATATGTTGACCAAACAGCCGGATAATAAACCACAAAAAACATAACTGTCCCTAATTTTGAACTGCTGACCTGAGCTGACAAGAGTCAGCAGCACTCAGTGCTTGCTGTGTGGAATTATATGGCACACTTAATCAAGTAGCAAAATCAAGTTTTAAACTAAAGTTTTGGAACGCGCTCAGTAACATATCGAGGAGTTTGGACATTGTGACCATAGTCTTGCACGTTAACCCGTAGACCATTCTGTAGGATAACAAATGAAACCTGTATTAGACAGTTATATCACTTCAACGTTATATAGATAAATTACAATAATCTCAACAAATTATGTGTAATGCCAAGGGGTTTAACTTCTTACTCCATATCTTTGTGATTAGGGTCCTCGACTCAGAAGGGGAAAATAACAGGTTCCAATCCCATTCTCCGAAAATACTCGACCTTTCAGCCGGGGGAGCGTTATAATGTGACAGTAAATTTTACTATTAGTTGTTAAAACAGCATCCCAAAAGATGGGAGTGGGTAATGTTAATTAGCTGTTTTTACTCTAAGCTGTCGCTGATAATTAAGGAATGCTTACCGCAGACATCTATCTTGAATCTCTGCTCGAAATTTGAAACAAATCAAACTTATTTCACTGAGGTTAAAACCGTTATTATCACTCAGTGTCTCTTAACTCCGAGAAACACAATAAAGCTAAACGTTATGCTCTCCTATAATCAACCCACGACCTCTGACAGCGATGCACCATTTATCCCTAACATCGCTTAAAGATTTCAAAAAGTATATTCGGTCATTACTCTCCACGTCAGGTCTCATAGGGCATTTACCCAACCATTTTAGAACTAGCTAGTGAAAGTGGGTTTTCTCAGGGTCCTCTCGTTTCTTTCCACATCCAATTCCTGGCATAGAATCTATACATGCCCCGCTACCCTGAATGACCCTATGACCCATGTCGGCTGTTTATTTTGGCGCCTTTGATTGCTTACTTCAAGTTAATCTTAACATTATTACAGTTGTCAATTTTATTTTTTCTAATTCTTATTCTTTTGTTTTGTCAAAATTAATCTTTTTTTTGCTAAATTTTAATATTTTTCCCATCATGTAGTTTTTAATATTCGAAATCACGTGCGCGATGAAGAGCTTTTCTTTCTTTCTTTTCTTTTTAATTAAGCACAAAGCTACACAATGGGCTATCTGTGCTCTGCCCACTACGGGTATCGAAACCCGGATTTTAGCGTGTAAGTCCGCAGACATACCGCTGAGCCACTGGGGAGCCCTCCTACGTTTGAAACTTCCCTGAACTCATTTCACATCGATGCCCGCTTTGGCATCACTCTATACGGGAGAAAATTTCTTAAAGCCGTACTCCCTTTGAAGTCCGTCTCAGACAGACTATGCTCCCTGCGATGAAGAGAAAAAACATTTCTTAGAGCCTCCGGTTATATCTTCCTTCATACTCGTGCTTGGAGAAAGATAGGGTGAATTGGTAACACCTACTACAAGTTAAACCGAATTTAGTATCCACAACAACTCTGATCTTATGAATAAAGTTGTCGTTTATATTCAATATATGTATTGGCAATCAATATTAATCTAAATAGCAAATGACTGATGTAAATACCTCTGTGTTTTATAAGTTAAAACGTAATATTTTATTAATTAAAAATAACTACATATGTGAAAAGAATTTGACTGTTGGCTTAGCGTGTGGAGTCAGGACTATTTTAAACCTCCCAAGATGGAGAGGTACGCTTTTCATGACTTAATGCAAAGCCCATTCATACATAAAAAGATTTAGTTGCCTCCTATATCAGTTTATGATATTATGTATCTATAATCAATTGGTTAGATAAGAGTTGCTACATTAGTGCTCAAGCCACTTTTAATTTCTATTCTGATGTATAGATTTGCTTACTTTTGAAGAAATGTGCATAATAATTATGTAATGAAAGGGTGAATTAAATTAAAAACCGTATCGAGACTATATTTGTCATAAAAATTAACGAAATGACTTCTTCTACTGGTGTTTCATTGTATTATATATACTGGTATCAAAATTAAACTATTGGAGTTACTCTTTTTTAATTCATTAAGTAAGTATTTCTTATGGCACCATTCCTATACAAAGAAAACGACTATTTCAACGTAAGAAGGCACCTTAATCGCAATATGCCGGACGTGGGATCAAAATATGCTTTCACTTTAGTCGTAAGGTAGTTGTATGTGTTCTTCTTATAGCAAAACCACATCGAGCTATTTGCTAAGCCCACCGAGGTGAATCGAACCCCTGATTTGAGAGTTGTAAATCCGTAGGCTTAACTTACCGCTGTACTAGCATGGGGTGTAGAGTAGTTCTAATATTTTACACTATCTCACTATTTTTTAATAAACGAATACCGCTAGCCGGTTACTTTCTCTTTGATTAGTAGTTCAAGATTATTGACTAAGGCAAGTTAGTAGCAAAAAATAAACAAACAAAAAAACCGAAATCGTTTACGTGATTGCGTTTATAAGTTCCATTTTACTTCTTTATCACTGCTGGCGATCTCTTACGGCAATACACCATTCAAGAAACTAGAATAAAAATACTTATTATTATTTCGTTAACTGAAACTTTATATCGCTTTCTAGAAATTTACTATGAATTATGATCTATGTTTTCAGAAAAAAAACGTTAATTCGCACTTTCGAAAATACATATTTCTGACAAAAACAAACCGAAAACAAAAGTTTGAGATGTACCAGCATTGCTGTCTTAAAATACAAGCATTTTACGTTTCGCTTTCTATTGTAAACTTCTTAGAAGCTAAAGAACTTTAAAATTTTAATTATCAGTGGCTTGACCAATAAAGGACACCAAGGGAACTATTATGATCTAATGGTTAACGTATGGAGCTGTGGGACAAATTTTCCGAGGTTCAAAAAATGGTGCCATTGCATTCGTTCTGCACTTTCGACACTGGATGTGTTGTATGTGTGAGATTAATCCAGTTATTGGTTTTTCTTAGAATCGGATATTTAAAACAAATATTTATCAATATGACTTACTGTTTAAAATCTAAGTTAGTTGTACTATTTTAACACGTAAAACAATAAATAAACACGTAAAACAATAAATAAACACGTTAAACTTTGTTTTATAATAAAAAATACATTCTGACAAACATCATTATCCCATATACTCTCATGTAGTGTATGGGAACTTTATTCAAGACTTTGCAGTTTAAAATATGTGAACACATGCACATGGTAAACACAGCGGTTGATTCTATTTCAGTTTCAGATGTGCATAATTTTACACAAGATCATACTTGTTATTTAAGTTACGAACATTTATTTTATATAACTATACAGCTTGTATTTGCGTATTTGGGAAAGATTGAAATTGTAATTGCTGCAAGATTTTGTTTTATGATATTGAATAACACATTTTCTTTTTTTACAAACACTTGATCTTCACACTGATAGACGGTCTATAAAGTTATGTATATGCTGAATACGTGCTCTGCTCATTTCATTATTAACTATAAAATATTACCGGAGTAGATTTTTCTGAAATGTAATTCTGAAAAATCTTCGTCACGTTTTCCTCTGCCTTACGATATTATAATACAAAGGATATCTTTACCCCAGGTGAAGATATTAACCGCTCTGTTTTTAAACTGCTAATTGCATAAAAGTAGCGACATTATATTTAACGAATTGTTTGAAACTTGTTAAGTGTCATGATTCAACTATAAATCTGTTTCATATTTTAGAATGAAATCGGTCACAGTAAAGATATCAAGTTATTCTACAATGCTTCAAAGGTTACTGTAAGACAAATATACCAGTTTTATTGTCAAGAAACTTTCATTCGGAGTACATTAAAGTATAAAAAGATTTAGAACAAGCCATTAAATTTGCGCAACAAACCATAACCGGCAGAACTACAGTTTAGAAAAGTGTTGAGTTGTTTGAACATCTCGATGCCAAAAATACAACTTGTGATCCAATAAAGTTTTATGTATCTTTAAAAGAACAAGAAACCAAGCATAGCCTGGTGGTTAGGGTCCTCAACTCGCAATATGCGTGTTATGGCTTCTAATTTCCGTTGGCGGATGCGCTTTCCTTTTAGCCCTGGGGATGTTATAATACAGCAGTCGACCCCATTATTAGTTAATAATAATGATAGTAGTAAAAGAATAGAGTCCAAGAATTGATGGTGGGTGGTGTTGATTAAGTGCCTTCTCTCCAGTCTTTCTTTACTAGATCGGGGACGGCTACCTGGAGAGGAGATTGGCATCACTAGGTAAATAAGCACGAGAAAAACCGATGATGCATCAGTACGTGAAGCGCTCCAACATCGTTAGTGGCTTCCTCAAGACTCATAAAAAAAAATAGCGAGCATGATAGCTTAGAGCAAATTTTAACGATATTAATATAATATTATCCTGAAATATAAATATTGTAGTTATATAGAAATCAATTATGTCCTGCAACTGTACAAGGAAACGAATATATGATAAATGAAAATAGGTTGTTATTTTTTCAACTATGCAATAAGGTAATTTATTTTGACCATGTGGGTACTTTCAGTGGCTAATCATGAGCAGATAATTTGATAACAAGATCTGGAATAGAGTAATGGATTTCTATTGCATAGAGCTAGTTTTGTGAAATACACCAAGGAGAATTTGAATTTTTATGTGATTTGTTTCTATTTCTAGAATATTATTTTGTCTCGAAAATTGTTTTCTACTTGTAAGTCTGATAAACATGGTTATTCCTCACTATCCAAACCCAGGCCAGTGAGATCAGTGGACAGATGTGAAATATCAAAAGTGTTTTGAATTTTAATTATCTTTTTATCAATTATTTAGTTTAAGTTAAATATTGTGGTTAAATTAGTTATGTTACCGTTTGATTGAGAACATGCTTAAAATGCTTTTAGTAATCTATTGCTATGTATATTGTGAGCACTTTATTATTTGAGTTATTTGTCCACCCCAAACAACAAGATAAAAATATTTCTCAATTGTTAGCATTTATCGTTATGCGTTCCTTATTAGAATTTTCAGTTTGTCTGTTTTTTTCTGAGAGCGACTACCTTCTAACTATATTTGTAGAGTGACTGCAAATTTAAAAAATAATTTAAAACAAAAGTTGAACGATCTTTTGTTTTATTGTATCAAAACTTTTGACAAATTAAAAATAAAGTTCAAACAATGTAACACATAAAAGCAGCTATATAACACCCTTCATTACTTCATTTGAGGACGTTCGGAAAAGGCATTGGAATTTCGTGTTTGAAAAGAGGCCATCTGTCTTGTAAATATTTTATAAAACCTTCCAACAGTTATGGGAAATATTAATATCTTTGCCGATGTCACGGAGGTCCGTATTAAAGAAAAATATAAATCATGTGACTTTTCTTCATAACTAGCTTCTACAGACCTACTTGACGTAGTTGCTCTATCTCTAGTGTATGTGCTGCTCTTCAGCTATCCAAAGCGTCCAAAAGTCGAAAATCCGGCAATTTCTTATTTTCGTTCATCATCATATTTATTCTTTTGGCCTTATGTCTACTTGTTTTAGCAGTTACCATAATTTTTATAATTATTTCATAGAGAAAAACAATCTTCGAGAACAGTGACTACGCTATTTATTATTATTCTGCACAAAATGTATAAGACTTTAGAGTGCACTTAGTAAAGTAGTAATTCACGTACGTCACCTTATAAAAGAATAAACAAACAAGTGTAAGGAAAAAAATATTACTAAATATAAACTCGCAATGATTTGAAACTTCTTCCAATCATGTTGAAGTGAAGCAGATGTGTTCTATCGTCCATATTTAATATCGTCTTGAGTTCTGTTAATTTTCTAAAAATAAAGCACATACTGCTTCTCTGTAATCTTTGTTTTCTCTGTTACTACAACGAACAGAGTAAAAACTACCCGCATGTTTTTTACACTAGTGCCAGTCTTTTGGAAAAGCTAATATATACTTACAGACTTAGCTAGTGCGAAAGTGGTACAAATCGTTGCATGATTAAGGTCTTTTGATTTGTTCTAATAATCTCCTGTAATAAAAAGTAATAGTAGTAGTAACAATAGGATGTGGTTGATTATAGAAGTCAACTTTTTCTTACGTTCATTTCTGAATATAAACATTACCAGATATCAATTATTTTGTAACATCTATATTGTTATAGTAGTTATTATCTTTTTTATCTTCATAATTAGCGCATAACATTTTTATCTATCCAGTAATATCTTTAAAATAGCTCTTTTATATCCCATTTCATATATAAAAATAAATCACTGTTCATTAAAAACTATGGCTATAATACTTCCTTCCGAATGAAATGTTTTTACTACAATTGAAAATAATAATTGGTTAACTTAATTTTTCATTGTGAGTATAATGAATTCATAGGTCCTGTTCATATTAGTTACAGGCACTTGATAATTCTTTACAGGATGAGAAATGGTACTTAAAACTTTAGTTTCGTTCTCAGTCATTAAAATTACAAAATTATAGAGCATATTGGAGGACTTGAACTCATTGTTGCTCTAGAGATTTCTTGAAGTAATAAGTTGTTATATTCTTGTATTTGTTTCATTTATAGTTTGTTTAGTTTGTTTTGAATTTCGAGCAAAGCTACTGGAGGACTATCTGCGCTATTCAATTATAATCAAATCTTTGTTTTTTATACGGATTTCTTCCCAAAATTGTCTGATAAGAGCATACATTAAGAACTATTTTCAGAAGAATAATTTCGTCATAGCTGTATCAACCTCCTTAACGTTTTTTTGTGTTATTATTGTTCAGAAGATCTACTAGCAGATAGAAACATTTTTGAATAATCTCTTGGATGACGGTTTTAAGTTCGTAAACAGGTGTGGTCGATGAATTTCGTGTTTCGTTTTATTCCGTTTTGAGAATTAGTTATTTCATTGATAACGAAAAGACAACGAGCAAAGACAATCAGAAAAATAAAACCAAACGTTATGGACTCAAAAGAGATTTAGTGAATCTTTGTAGTATATTGAATTGATAAGTAGTGTTACTGGTTTCAGTTGAAATTTAAATCACTGCCAAACCGATTGGTTCTTCGTTTTAAACTTTTGCGCAAAGCTACTGGAGGGGATATCCACGCTAGTCGTCCCTAACTTAAAAGTGTAAGACTAGAGAGAAAGAAAATAATCATCACCACCAACTCTAGAACTCTTTTTACCAATGAATAGGGAGACTGACCGTAAATTATAACACTTCAATGGCTGAAAGTGAGAACATGTTTGGTGTGAGAGGGATTCGAACACGCGACCCTCCGCTTGGGAGTCAAGCGCCTTAACCACCTGGCTGTATACAAACTATTACTTCAAAGCTGCTGTATAAATGATCCCAAATTACGTTGTATTTTTCAAGTCTGTAAAATATCTTCTAACTAGCTTATTGACATTTAACAACAATCTAGGATCCAGTTTCTCGCAACAAATATTTTCTTGTAACACATACCAGTGCATGAATGTTTAGAATTCAATTAATTCGCATGAGAAGCTAGAATCTAGAGAGTCAGTTTGCCAAATATACCCAAGTTTTTCATCGTGTGATGTCATAGTGTTAACTACACGTTGCTTCTTAATTGGAACTGTTAAGATACTAATCAAGCAACAAAACATTAGGCTACGTTTGGTGTTCGAGAAACTAGTTTGTTACATTCTTTTTGTGATTTTATTTCATTACATCCTGAGATGTAGAGAAACTCTACATCTTCAGATGTTTTACTTTAAAATTCCAGTTAACTTCAGCAAAGATCTAGTCGACAAAAACTGTTAAGTTGTTGTAATGTTAACTTTTGTATGTTGGAAAGTGTTTTCAATTTATTTTCTAGACAAGTGCGATTATACAACCATATATTCACAGAAAATTTAGCTTGATAATCTAGTTTAAACGTTTTTCACGTCATATCATTTAGGCCAGACAACACCATAACGGAACACAGATGTTAGCTTAAATTTTGATAATAGTAATTTACTAATTAATTATATTTCTCACGAAAACTTAAAATGATTTTCTGTATTTTAACGCAACCCTTTGAAGATCTGCTGTATAATAAACTAGTTAAAGCAGATATGTTTTTAAATAACCTATCTGTTTGCCTTTTCATTTCGTAAACACTTTTTTATCATTATTATTGACATAATAGTGAAATCTAAACAAAATCAGTGTTTTAAGTCTTTCAGCTTATCTGATTTTTAAATTGTAAAATTATTATCAATATTTTAAACTACTTGTAGACCTTCGTGATTAATTGATGTCATAACTATAGAAAAACCAATAGAAACAACAATGATAAAAATAGTTCAATAGTCATTTGAGCTTAAAGAAGTTAACTTCTGTGGTTCCTTTAGAAATAAAATACAGTCTCTGTTCCATTTTTCTTGTTTCTAAATTAAAGCTTAAAAGGGGTTCAGACACTTAGCTCATATATCAACGCATTTACCCTTATTTTTAAAAATTTCAAATACCAAAAATTAATTCGGTATTGGCTCTCACTACTAAAATACTATAGCTGTATTGAATGTTGAAATTACAGTCCATAAAGAGTGTTAGCTGAAAACCACTTCAAACAATGGTACTTGTCCAAATATTTAACAAAGTGCTTCAATCAGAATTGTACCTCCAAGCAATTACGTGAAGCAATAGCAAAGTCACATGAACAAACACAGACCATTGTCTACTGTGTTATCTTGGAACTTATATCGTGTCACCCAAGTTCTTGAAACTTAACTGTAAAGATCAAAAATAATACCTCAAGACTGAAATATATAAATATGATTTTTTGGGAGAGAATTTCGCACAAAGCTATTAGAGAACTATTTCCGTTAGCCTTCGCTAGCTCGTACGTTATATATCAGATGTAAGGCAGCTAATCAACACACAGCCACTTCTTGAGCTAGTTATTTGCCAGTGAAAAGTGGGATAAAACATCTTATTATACTGCCTCACGACTGAAAGGGCGAACATTTTATGTGATGGGATTGTAATTCAAGTGCTCTAGCCTCTGAACCATGTCATGCCATAAGTGAAAAACACCTGTGCGTTGTACTTGGATACTCGCGAGAGATGAAACCAATGATTAACTAAGCAACTTGATTTTCCTTTGCAAACTTAAAATTGCAATACATAATAAATGTCAACTAGGTATAATTGTGACACTTATTCGTTTGAATTCTACGCAAAACTACTCGAGGGCTATCTGTACTTGCCGTCCCTCATTTAACAACGAAAGACCAGAAAGAAGGGAACTAGTCATCACCACCCACCGCCAACCATTGGGCTACTCTTTTATCAAAGAATAGTGGGATTGGCTGTCACATTATAACATCTCGCGACCCATAGGTTGCAAGTCAAACACCATAAACACGAGACTATGTTAGGTTTAGTTTAAAAACCTGGCCATGCCAGTCCAAGTGTGACGTATCCGTTAATATTCCTTTTACTTATCTTGCAAAATCAAATTAATTTTATTATTGAACCAGTATGTTGTGCTGTAGACAAAATGGACCATTTAGGAAGGACTGTGTTTGTGTTAACTTAGGCAGTTTTAGCAAGATCAGGTGACGATCTAAAGAAGTCGCCAATTAAAGTAAAATGCATACTATGAAAAAACGCCGCAACAAAACTATCAGGTCATCTAACAAGTAATGTCCGAACTTTTAACACAGAAAGTGCATCATCATTTTTGTCTTTGTAGAAGGTTTTAATGAATAAAATATGTAGCAGGACATGCATAAAAATGTTCAGAAAAATAAAAGAAACTAACCCTACTACACTTTTTCAGATCATTAATCAAATAAGCCCTTATGAAGATGGATGTGTCTGAGGAGCACATTAGGCAGATAATGCTTTATGAGTTTAAAAAAGGCAGTAGTGCAGCAGAAACTACACGAAACATTAAAGATGTTTATGATGCGGAGTCTCTTAATGAAAGAAAATGTCGAAGGTGGTTTCAGAAGTTGAAATCAGGTGACTACAGCTTGAGTGATGCGCCACGTTCAGATGAGTATAATAATGACTTGCTGCTGGCTGTACTTGATAAAGATTGTGCTCTAACAGTTGTAGAATAGCAATGAAGTTTAATTCAACCTATTCAACAGTTCATCGTCATCTGAAACAGCTTGGAAAGGAATCAAAACTTGGAAAATGAATCTACCATAATTTGATAGAAGCTAACCTTAGAGCAAGAGTAGACATTTGCACTTCTCTTCACTATTGTAAGCGTAACTCCCATTTTTTACTGTTTAGTGACTGGAGATGAAAAATAGATATTTTATAAAAATGTTAATCGCTGCAGAAAATGCCTCAGTGCAGATAAACAATGGACCTCCACCCTAGGAAAGTCTTGTTAAGCATTTGGTGGGATAATGTTGGTGTAATCCACTTTGAATTGCTGTCACTCAGTCTAACGGTTATATCAGACTACTATTTTCAACAGTTAG
Organism: Tachypleus tridentatus; assembly: GCF_004210375.1. Lineage (NCBI taxonomy): Eukaryota > Metazoa > Arthropoda > Merostomata > Xiphosura > Limulidae > Tachypleus > Tachypleus tridentatus. The sequence goes on along the minus strand of NC_134831.1, from coordinate 31,360,669 downwards.
AGCGCTTCACTGTTGCACTAAAAGATAGAAGCCTGCTTTGATTAATCGTAAAGGTGTAGTGTTACACCAGGATAATGCACAGCCCCATACAGCAAGGATCACATTTGCAAAGATTGAAGAGCTAGCATGGGAAAAACTTACACATCCTCCTTATTCTCCAGATCTTGCTCCGTCTGATTATAATCCATTCAAAATTTATATGCAAAAACGGCTCGTTTGGGTTGAGAAAATATTTTACATAGAAGAGCGAACAACGTTTCGACCTTCTTCGGTCATCGTCAGGTTCACAAAGAAAGAGGTAACTGACCGGAAGCTGACCACATGTTTGAAAGGGGTTGTGTAACTGAGTGTCGGAATGTAGAGGGCGGTATTAGATGTTTGAATATATAATTTTATTTATTTTATTATATTAATATAGGTATAAAGGCGTTCCTTTATATTGGTTTATTTTGGGATTAAGCTGTTGTATAAGTAAGGCTTCTTTAATTTTGCGTTTGTTTATGTTTGTTTCTTTATTTAGTATTTGAGTGTTTTCTATGGTTATGTTGTGTTTATTTGACTTGCAGTGTTCGAAAACGTGTGAAGGTGACTTTTTATGTTCTTTGAATCTGGTTTCCATTTTTCTACTTGTTTCTCCAATATAGAAGTCGTGGCAGTTATCACATTGTATTTTATAAATAATGTTGGTGTGGTGTTTGTCAGTGTAGTTTTTACATAGTATAGACCTCAGTTTTGTTCCTGGTTTTTGAATAAATTTGGTATTAACTGGAATGTCATATTTTGTTACTAATTTTTGCCAAATGTTGGTTATTTGTTTGCTGATGTCAGAAATATATGGTATACAGCAGTATATGGTTTCGTGGTTTTTTTCATTCGTGAGCTGTATTTACTTTAGTTGGTTGATTTTGCTTTTTGTTTAGGTGTGTGCGTATAATGTTTTCTACGGTTTGTGGAGGAAACTTATTGATGTTGATGAAGTATTGTTTTATTTTGTCTAATTCATCGTTAATTTTATCTGGTGAGCATAGTTTTATGGCTGTGTTTATTTGGTTTCTTAGTATGTTGAGTTTTTGTTTTGTTTCATGTGCTGAGTCCCAAGGAATGTATAGTCCAGTATGGGTGATTTTTCGGTGGATTTCTGTTTTGAATTGTGTGTCAGTTCTTGTAATTTTGAGGTTAAGAAATGATATTTGATTGCTTTCTTCCTGTTCACATGTGAAGTTAATATTGGGATGTATAAAGTTAATGTGATTGAAAAAATTAAGTATGTGTTCTGTAGATTTGAATCCTGCAACCGTGTCATCTACATATCTGTACCAGTATAGTGGTGGATGTAATGCTGTGTTAATTGCTTGTGTTTCAACTTGTGTCATAAAAATATTGGCTAGAACTGGTGATACTGGGTTGCCCATGCTTAGGCCATTTGTTTGTATATAGTTTTGGTCGTTGAACATGAAGTTTGTCTTTATCGTGGTGAATTCTATGAGGGTTGCTAACTGGTTACTGGGAATTTCTATAGTTGGGTTAGGGTCTCGGATATAGAGTTCTAAGGCTATCTTGCAGGCTTCAGTGGTTGGAACTTCTGTAAAGAGGGATATAACATCGAAACTGGCCATTAAGGCTTTATGATTAATTTGATTTAGATTAGACTTGAAATTAAAAGAGTCTTTGATGAATGAGCTGGCTGATGTTACATATTTGGAGAATGCCCATGCTATGTATTTACCAAGATTGTAATTAAACGATTCATATGTGGACATTATTGGTCGTAATGGACAATCTGGTTTATGAGGTTTGGGAATGCCGTATATTTGCGGTGTGCGTGAGTCGGTTTTACGTAGGTAGGAATAAAGTGTTTGCGAAATTGTGTTGGCTTTTTTCATTTGTAGTAGTAATTTGTTCAGTTGTGTCTCGTGTGTCTTTGTTGGATTTGTGTGTATTGGTTTAAATTTGTTCGTGTCTGATAGGATGTTATTCATTTTTTTGGATGTATTCATTCGTGTTCATTATGACTATAGCGTTACCTTTATCTGCTTTTAGAATTTTTATGTTTTTGTCTTGTTTTAGGTTTTTAATGGAATTAATGTCTCTTTTTGTAAGGTTGTTTTTTAGTTTTCTGTTTTGTGAAATTATGTTGATGGTTTGTGAGAAAATTCTTTGAAAAAATCGTTTAAGATGTTGTTTTTAGGTGTTTCTGGAAAATATAAATTTGTAATTTTACCTGGGAAGTTTGGCTGTTGGATGTCAATAAAATTATCTAAGTTGTCTTCTTTCTGTTGGTTGTGTTTGGTAAACAAATAACAAACATTTGGCAAAAATTAGTAACAAAATATGACATTCCAGTTAATACCAAATTTATTCAAAAACCAGGCACAAAACTGAGGTCTATACTATGTAAAAACTACACTGACAAACACCACACCAACATTATTTATAAAATACAATGTGATAACTGCCACGACTTCTATATTGGAGAAACAAGTAGAAAAATGGAAACCAGATTCAAAGAACATAAAAAGTCACCTTCACACTGCAAGTCAAATAAACACAACATAACCATAGAAAACACTCAAATACTAAATAAAGAAACAAACATTAACAAACGCAAAATTAAAGAAGCTTTACTTATACAACAACTTAAACCCAAAATAAACCAATATAAAGGAACGCCTTTATACCTATATTAATATAATAAAATAAATAAAATTATATATTCAAACATCTAATACCGCCCTCTACATTTCGACACACAGTTACACAACCCCTTTCAAACATGTGGTCAGCTTCCGGTCAGTTACCTCTTTCTTTGTGAACCTGACGATGACCGAAGAAGGTCGAAACGTTGTTCGCTCTTCTATGTAAAATATTTTCTCAACCCAAACAAGCCGTTTTTGTATATAAATTTCTCAACAAGTGGGTTTCTCGACATCACTGAATCCATTCAAAAGTTTGCAGAATTATCTTGATGGAAAACAGTTTGGTACACATGAAGATGTTAAAATTACCCACTCTACATTTTTTTTTCCTCCAAACACCAAGATTTTTATAGGAGTGGCATTCAGAAGCTTGTGAATCATTGGCAAAAAGTAATTAATGATAATAGAATATACATTATTGACTAAATAGCATTACAAGCCTTGAAATGCTTCCTCTTTTTTCTGAACGTAAAATGAGATATTACTTAAGGGATGACCTGATAGTTGACATAGAAGTGATCCGTGTGGTAGACGATTGTAATAGTATACTGAGAAATATGTTTTGTTGGCTTCCCCAAGTGAAAAACGTTTGGTAACTGATTAAGGAGAAAACACTCGCAATGACTAGATAAACAATTTACTAAAAGATGGCCGTCAAAATTAAGCAATCTGAACAAATAATATTGGTGTTTAACGTGTTGCTCTGAAACAACAGCTAACTGAACAATTAATATTGGTGTTTAAGGTGTTGTTCCGAAACAACAGCTGAATGAAAAATTTCTTTAAAACATTTTTTGTATCTTAGAATACAAAATTCTCCCTCTGTAGAAACTTGTAGAGGTGTGTTATAATGGTGATTAGAATATGTGGGTCACGAGATCAACTCAGTCACAGAACATGCTTGCCCTGTCAGCTATGAAAGTTTTACAATGTGATGATCAATCGTACTGTTTGTTGGTAAAAAGTATCTCCAGATTTGGGGCGGCTAATGTTGATTAACTTTCTTTTTTTTCGTACAACCGATGCTTCAAGCATTTCGACATACACTCAAACAATGTAGTGTAAATTATTTCTAAGTATCCAACATTTTCTTCACATAAATTACGTTCAACCCATTCTGATATGCGCTGAAATACTTCATGGTGAATTGATTCTAAATATCTAACTCATTCTTCACATGACTGATGATTCGGCCTTTAGTGTGAATTACTTTTAAATATCTTTTTCTTCACAAGAATGATATTTCAGCCATTAATATGAGTTTTAATACTTTAATGTGAATTACTTCTAAATTCTAACGTTGTGTTCCTTAAACTGATGTTTCTGTCATTTATGTGTATTTTAAAACTTTAGTGTGAATGAATTCTAAACACCTACCTCTTTTTTCACATGACTGATGTTTTCGTCATTTGAACATTTATTTAAACAATTTAGTGTTGTCAGATAATGAATTCTGTTTTCGTGATGGTATTGTTTATTTTTCATTTATTATTCCTTCTATAGCTTAGTTCTCTCCTTCAACCGATTACGTTTATTTTGAGTGAGCATAAACTGCTGACCAAAATCTTAAGACTAATGAACATAAAGAAAAAATATGCATTTTGCGTTGCAACACTCAACCAATTATTTGAGTAGAGCTTCGAAAGATGACAAAAGGAAAAGGGAAAATAAAAATAAAAACCTTTTTAGCATTCAATAGGGAACATGTGAACATTATGAAATTACTCTAAATACTAGCTGGTCAAAAGTTCAAGAAAATACCTGAAAGAAGTCCAAAACAGGAAATAAAATGCCCAACAAGAGGTCTCAGTAGTGAGTTGCGCGGCGGTCATTACGAATAACTGCAAACATTCACTTTGGCATGGTCGTTAAGCGTTTGCAGAAGGCTAGCTGGAATGTTATTCCAAGTGGTGATGATGGTTTCATGAAGATCGTGCACTGTTTGGGATTGACGTCCATTTCTATAAACTTCCCTTGCCATCCACCCTCAAACATATTCAATGGGGTTCAGTTCATGGTTGGTGCTTCTCAGCAAAGTTTAATTGAGCTGTTACGTTGTGTGGATGAAGGCGTGGCCTTTGAAGACGTTTACGGTTTTTAAAGCCTTTCTCTCGTAAATGCCGTCTTATTATTCTTGAGCTGCATTCTGCGTCCGTAAGGACCTTAATCTGGTTCGACGATGTCTTGCCGGACAACCCGTCGAATTCTCCTGCTCAACTCCGGCGAAATTTTCCTGGGCCGACCACTTGAAATTCTCGTTTCGTATCCCTCAGGGTCTTTTAAGAAATTTGCAACAGCAGTTTTACTACGCCCAATCTCACCAGCGATGGCACGTTGAGAGAGACCTTGCTTTTGCAGCTTGACAATTTTGCCACGTTCAAACTCTGTCAACTTTTTAGCCTTTGCCATGTTTTTACCCAATGTAACACAAGAGATGTCAGTGGGAGATGTTAACAACGTTAATGCTTGAACACAAATGACTAAATTTCGTTACGTGTTTATCAATTAACGCTTCGTTTCATTATGATCTTTTGATCAGCTAGTGTTTAGGCTAATTTGATAATGTTCACATTTTCCCTATTAAATGCTAAAACGTTTTTTTTATTTTCCCTTTTTTATTTTCATCTTTCGAAGCTCTACTCAAATAACACTCCACAACAAAGTTTTTGCTTCTTTAACACTGTTGGGTGTTCGTTATAAATTTTTGGCTGCTGATCACTAAAATCACTTCTAAATTTACCCATCGCGTAGCGTTTCGTCGAAATCTTCAGGTTTGCTACAATGGAAAAACGATATCAGGGCAACTGAAATCCGTCAATGCTTGCTGACCACTTTTGGACACTGCAACGTGATGCATCGGACATTGAATACGAACGAAAATCAGCAGCAAAACACTTTTAATTATGTTGAAACATAAACATAAAATTAGAAACATAAACGCATTTAAATACGTTATTGCCGGTAAACAATTAACTGTCTATTTCTGAGAGTTCCTACGTTACGAAACAAAATCAAAACTATATTTGTGTATACCCACCAGGTACCTGTCACAATCAGCAAAAACTTTTCAGGAAGCAAAACTTAAAAAAAAAAAAAAATGTTGTGCAGTGTAAGTGGTCGAGTCTAACAACGCAAAATGCATATTTTTTTCTCTATATTCAATGGCCTGAAGATTTTGGCCAGCAGTGTATATGTTTTAAGAAACTGACACCAGCTTCCCTAGCGATGACGTAGAGAGATTATTAATATAGTTGTTTCCTTTTTTTGTTTGAATTTCGCGCAAAGCTACTCGAAGGCTATCTGCGCTAGCCGTCTCTAATTTAACACTTTATTTATCACCACCAACCGCCAACTCTTGAGCAACTCTTTTTACCAACGAATAGTGGGATTGATCGTAACATTATAACGGCTGAAAAGGCGAGCATGCTTGGTGGGACAGGGATGCGAATCCGCGACCCTCAGATTACGAGTCGCACGCCATAACCCACCTGGCCATGCCGGGCCTATTAATATAGCAAAATGTTATATGAACGCACGATTACATGAAATGTACTCTCATGATCTAACGGTTTTAATAAGTACCGTACCATAAGTTTCGTTAAGTGAGTCACTAGATAGTAAAGTATTGCTGATTCTCATTCGATATTACTCTTAATATAAAAAAAAAAAGTTATTTTGGGATATTGTATTGTTGTTTTTCTTAGAACTAGTGTGTTTTTTTCTGCTTTTATTATTTTAAATAATTAATATTTATATTTTATTGTTTATTAACATCAGTATCATGTCCTGGCTGGGCACATGTTTATTAATTTTGTTTTTGGTAGTTGGTATATTTTATTCCAAGTGTTGCTATCATTTAATATTTTTTGTTAAATCTTGGTTGTATTGGGTGTGGTTTTGAACCATTACAGTATGAATGACTTCTAAATATCTAACTCTTTCTTTACCAGATTGTTGTTTCAACCACTTTATTGTGAAAACTTTCAATTTGCTCGTGAGGGGTAATTTTCCTGTTTCAACATCATTTCTTTTATTTACAAGAGATGAATTTCTGTGTGATTATTCCATTAAATGCATATTTTAAAAGTGTTATGAGAGAAAAGATTAAGATAATTAAACCTCATTTCAAGATCAGTTAAAATAAGTATAACCTGAAAGATTTGAAATCATCCTCATCTAACGACCTGTTGTGTGGAGCTCAGTTCTTCTCTACGTAGATCAATCTACTATCAGTTGCAGAGTATTGTATGTGATGCATTTTGAAATACGTTCTATAGGTTTCTATAGAGTCATTTTGCAATATGCTATGTAAATTTAATATTTTTTTATATGGGTCATTTTGAAATACATTGTTATCGCAAACTAATTATCTTATTTTAATTCAAGTTAATATCTACACGTTAATACAATTTAATTTTATTGTTGGTTTATATCTATATTAAATTTACATAAATTAGGCATTCTTATTAAGCATGTTAGGAAAATCTTCCCGGATTTCATCATTGTTCCTTCCTCAGATATTGCATTCGTAAGGAAAGCTCTCTCTGCTGGTGACACAACGACAAATCAGGGGTCTTATAATGCTAAAAAAATTATGTTTTGATGCCAGCAGTAATCAAAATAAATAGCGTTCACTGTTTTACTTCATATTTAGCAACAAAGATATCGTAAGTAAATGATTATAGCTCTAGTGGCTACTGCATTATTAACAGTAAAACACTTAACTTTGTAGCTTTGCATTTATCAACAAACATGTCGTAAGTAAATGTTATAACTGTAGTGACTACATTGTTAGCAGTTAAACATTCAATTTCTAGTTAAATTTTCAGTATTGAAAGTTATGGAGTTTAATTTTAATCTTCATTATACACCACGATGTTTCTAAGTCCAGCCTCTTCTTATGGGATCCGTAGTTGTTTGGATGAACAGTTTTACCTTTGCGCAAACCTCGAAGACCAGACAATTCGTTTGGAACCATTTATAACTTGGTGAGTCCAGCAGTTTAGAGAGAAGGAATTTTCAGGAAATTCTCGAGTTCTCCAAGAGTTGGGATGAAAATGTTAACATATATGCAAACTTTGGAACCGAGACGAATTGTTTGGCGCCATTTGGAAGTCAGTGTGACCAGTCTCAAGTACGCAGTAAGTTTGTAGTGAAACAACACCAGGAAGAAGAAAACAGGTCGACAGAACCTCACCAACTAAGACGTGGCTACTATATGGGTTTATATGGATACTAGGAAGACCAAAACAACAACTAAACAATTTAGCTGAATTAATTAAAGTGATGCGTATATTTGGGACTAATTTCACAATCATACTTGATAGATTCATCATACCATAAAATGAGGTTAATTTCCTCTTTAAAACAAATATAAAATACTGGTGCAGAGTAAATTTTTACTTCTTATACATTATCTGTAAAGTTATATATTTGTGATGGAGTGAACATTTAATTGCATTTTTAAGACTTCTCTGTATATCACGTCTGCATTTCCATAACTATTTCGAAAAGTATATTAACAATTGTTGAGGAAGTAACTGAATTTTTACTGTTTCATAACATAAAAATTAAAACTAAACTTTATCACAACTGTTTAATCCTGACGTAACTGATAACATTTTAGTTTCTATACTTCGTTACAACGACTTTCTTTCTCCTTGTTATTTTGTTCTTTCACACATTTTGTTTTCTATAAATGTGTATATGAGAAGTTTCATTTGATGTATACACTCGTTTTTACTTTCGCGTTAAACAGATATTTTTAAACTTGGGACTATATGATCATAAATTTATTAAAATAAAATCTGTATTTAAATGTGTAAGCATACTTTCTATCATTTCCTAATAATTTTTAATTTTGTTTTGAAATATCCAAATCTATAAATGTAAACCATGCTATCATGATAGAAAGTAATACTACCGTACTTTCACATTTAGGTTTTGACTTCAGTTTGTGGTTCTGAAAGTTTCACAGATAGAATTATAATTGACCAGTATTTATTAACCACCATCTTTGTTTTAAATTATAATTGATGCTGCTAGGAATGCCTTTAATAATATGCATATTTTAAAACTACAATCATTTTATTAGCTGTGTATAGAATGCCATGGCTAGCGGACTATAAATTTCCTTTAGTAGTCCTTCCGACTAATTGACAATCATGGACCCTTGAAAACGTATTGATTTTTTGTTGTTGATTTTCTAGACCATTCATTACATTTAACTTATTAATCTAGTCATTAGTGCATTTGTTATCTTTCTTATTCCAGAAATTTATTAACTTTTCACGCATTATATAAATGTATTTTTACAGTACAATATACGGAGCTATTTAAACGTGACAACAAGAAAATCATGGATTACTAGGATTCTCACGTCTTAAGTTGTTTTGTGACTTTATTTCCCAGCCTCTAGGCTGTATGTGCTCCGAATGGAAATAACCATATGCAGTCCATACATTGTAAATTCTGAATCACCTATTGTTTACAGACAAATGTGATGGAGTATTGGCTGCCTTTCAAAGACTCTAGTCGTCGTTTAAGTGAACAAATTCTAGTTAAGCATAACACGAACGTGAGATTGTATCTACGGACTGTTGTCACTTACTTACCTATCAAACAGAAATTAGTGTCATAAACAACCCCAGCATAGTGCATAACATCACTGTTATGGAAAGAGTGAGAATATTGCAACAGAAAGGAAAAGAGTTCTCCACAACAAATATACTCTACCATAAGGGGATACCACATGCAAGCCATCCCATACCTGAGAAACGGAATAACATCAAATTATTTTTTAATAACCTGATGAGGAATGGTGACCTATTCGAAAGCTTTCGAATTTTAGGTCTCGTTTGAAAGCTACTACATAAATATTCTTCCCAATAAGAACATAGGAATACATCATCAATACAATATTCATTATCAGTGTCCCCAGTGGCCTAGTGGTATGTTTGCGGACTTATGTCGCTAGAAACTGGGTTTTGATATCCGTGATGGGCAAAGCACAGATATCCCTTTGTGTAGCTTTATGCTTAATAATAAACTAATGATCGGTCATAAATTTTTCACATTATGAAGGTACGGAATACAATAAAGTTGGTGTTATCGTTATGAAAACAACGAATACCTAGGAAGATACCACATCATTATCCTCTCTATTGTGAAGTTTGGGAACACAACAACGTTTTTTTCATTATGATGCCAGAAAATACTGTAACATATATTTTCACCAGTTCTCACCATATAGAGAGAAAAGCTTCCAAACTGTTAATCTTTGTCATAATAGAGAAAGGAGTTTCCTAAAATGAATGCCCAAGTTTTCATGGAAAACGATTTACAGTATTAATCAGTCCTAACAAAATTCTCGGAACGTCACACTGTAAAAGTAGCGATACTTCTCAGAGTTCTGTCTCCAGTTGTTTTATAATGTTGTAGATAATCTACGAACAATGACAATGGTAACATTGGTTACACGTTTAATGTGGAAAAAGCAAATTAAGGTTTATCACTTTAAGATATCTTACGTTTAATTCACATAATTAATAAAATAAGAATAATCATATAGTTTCTCTCGGCTAACCTGATTAAACGGATAAAATCAGAATAACCGCGTGCTTTTTAACTGCCTATTCTAAATTAAACTGATGTAATGGCTCAAACCAGAGTTACCATGTGCTTTCTATGTGATCACCTCAAGTTAAACTGGTATAACTTGGCGCTTGATTTACCTTTCTACACTAATTTCGTAGATTATGTATTTACTGTGCTTTCCCTAAAATAGAAATGTTGATGCCTCTTATTTTTTGCTTTCTAATACATTTGAAACATCGATGAAGGATTTCTTCTTAAAAGCATATAATGAATTCATGGGATAACTCTTCATAATTCTTGGCTGCATTTGCTATTCAAAGGAACCAAATAAACAAAAGAAATAAATTATATTTAAGGCATACTATCATAGAGGAAATGACATCTTGAGAAAATCTGAAGGGAGTGCAATTTGTACTAAGTACAAAAGCCACATAGAGCTATCTGCTGAGTTCACCAAGGAATTGAACCCCTGATTTTAGCTTTGTAAATCCGTAGATTTACTGCTGTATCAGCAGGGAAAAAGGATAAAAGTAAAAATAATAAGAAACGATAGCTCTGGTAACCAAAAACGTAGATAAAATCACTGGGCTCTGTGTTTAATTTTCTGTTCTTACTCTTAAAATTTATAGTGATAAATTTAGATATTATTCTTAAAACAGTTAAAACAGGACACAAGTGGGCCTCAAACATATCCTAACTTCTATACTACATGTGTAAAACCTGTTTAGTAGAAGATCCACAAGTTAGTGTTCAACTCGTAAAAGTAGCTTTTTCTTTCTTCACACACACAAATATATATATATATATAATTTGTCAGTAAAAGTTTCAAGTTCACAATTTAAAATCGGCACAACATTTACTTCGAATCTCCTGAACTTCCATATAAAATCGCAAACTGTAAATCGGGAAAAAAATACATTTTGAAAGCTAAAGTTAATTAGATTTTAATATTCCTGCGTATTGAAAAAACGAAACTACACCATTCACCGCCAGCTGCAAGCTTTGTAACTCGTTTTGATGTACGATTTTTAACCTTTCAGATGACTCACTTTACACATACTTACACTCAAGTTTTATATGCTGCTGACGAAAGTTCTCTCTTTTGCCCTGCAGAATTACATTAAGGTGCAGTTCGGTAGACTAACGTTATCCGGAAAAATTTATTTTTGCTCTAAATATAAAAAAGGGGAAACAAAAAGTGTTGAAGTAAGTACTTCAAGAAAAAAGGAAGTTTAGTAAATGTGAATATGACAACGTACTTCACGTAGTTAGCACATTTATTATAAATAGTTGAGTATTTAGAATAAACCTTTAAACACCAGTTTTATGATGATAGAAAAAGGAACTGTTTTCTATTTCCGGGAAACCACAAAGTATTGTTATAAGAGTCGAATTATGGACATTACACTTCTTACCTTTTCAACTACAAGTCCAATTTGTGTATGGGATATGAGCACAACATATCAACATAATTCTGATGAATAGATAAATAATCCATCACTACACCACACATGTTGTCTCTCAGTTTGATACATTACTATATCAGCCAATGAGATTAGGATATTATGAAAATGTTGCGATATGGATGCCTTACCGAATATGTGAATCGTTCGCGTTATTTACGAAGGTTAGTTATTCTCAGTGGTCTTTAGTCAAGTGCATCATAGTGCTAAGCATGAAGGATTCCTAGAGTTAATGTCACGTTACAAAGTAACAGTCAAATCCTTCATTCGGTCCAAAGAAGCGGAAAAAAAATAACAGCTAGTGGTGATGTATGTTCTTCCTCTAGTAAGTGATTCAAAAATAGTAGCTAAAGCTAAATGCTATATTTCTCTGATCTGGTCCTGATTATAGGTAAATTATATGGGTTTCGGACCTAGCCATTTAGCACCTATACGTATAAGATGCCATTCTGGTTCAAAATTGTTCTTCCATTGTAATGATTAAAGTGAATAACCATTAATTTACGTTTGATACTTCTTTGTCTGTGTTTTCATAGAAACCAAAAATTAAAAAGATTGTTATTAAGTTTTGTATGTTATAACAGTAAAAGGAATCTTGTGAAAAAAGGTATTAATAATTTACTTGGTAAATCTCTCTTACACACCAGGTAATGTATAGAATGAATTCTTTGCTTAGATTTAACAGTGCACTGTTTAAACGAGATTGATTATTTTTCACACATTAAATTTCTTAATTATTACTTTAATCTATCAACTGTTGGCAGTGGATGAATTGTTCACATTAAAAAACATTGCAGCGAGATATCTTGTTTTATAAAAATGTTTTACATGAAGATGTATTTTTTATATTCTAATAACAACGAAATTTTACACCTATTTACTCGAAAATATAACTAAGTTGTAATGTGTATGTATACACACATACATACATATATACGTATAAAACTTAAAGGTGTCTTCGTATTCTTCAAGTAAAATATTTAACCAAAAGGCGAAATCATTATTAGTTGTGTTAGCACTCGACACCAGGGTCAGTGATAAGGTTACGGGTTAACAACAGTAAAGCCTGGAGCTCGATTCTTCACGGTTAACAGAGCACACGTAGCTCATTACGTTAGTAAAAAAAAAACAACTTGTCTGATATATGTAAGTCCAGACTAAAAGCCTCAGTTGAATTAAAAATAAGTTATTCTGTGTGCATGAATAGTTATTTTTTATTTAATATTTACTATGATCCTAAAAATATTTGGAGAGTTTTATTTAAATAAATAGATTACGGCAATCTTCCAGATAAGGTCCTTGTAGCAAAATAGGTCCCATGAACATTTATCTTGAATTTTACAAATTGAACATTAAAAATATTTAGTAGGCATTGAAACAGATGATCAATCTTGATATGTAAGAACGTGTTAGAAATTAAACTCTAAGAATTTAAAGCTAATTAATCGTACTTTGTTGAGCACTGGAAATGACATAGTTTTCAGTGGGTATATATTTCTTAATTATTGTAATCGACGTATTAATTATACATAAAAGGATTTGGAGTTATTTTCTTTGGAGACAAGCTTTCAGAAGAAAGCTACTTTAATATATAGCTAACAAAATATTAATATTTTCTTTCTTATAACAACTACCTCTGAGAGTCACTAGAGACGAGTAGTATAATACATGACTACTAAAACTAGGTACAAAAATAAATGAAATATAAAGAATTTATACGAGTTTTAGAGCAACGACGTGGATGGTTGAAATGAAATTTATAATATCCTCAAAAAGAAACATCACTAAATGCGATATTTAATTAACGGTTTGTTGGTACCAGTTGAACACAAAACAGAACAATACTATCAAAACACGTGTTATTTAGTATTACAATATATATTATTTATACTACCAATCAAACAAAGTGAGGGAATTTATTTGTAAACCTCAATCGATTTAATAGTACACCAGCCTTTCAACCAAGAAAACTCAGGATAGATCCCTTTCCTTATCATCACAACACTGATAGGAAAACCCAGTATAGATCCACTTCCCTGTCATCACGACACTGATAAAAATAACCAGGACAGATCTCTTTCCTTATTATCACAACACTGATAAGGGTACTCACGATAGATCCTGTTTCCTATCATCACAACACTGATTTTCAAGATTTAAAACAAAACAAAACATAACATAACGTAATTAAAATATAGTAATACTACTACAATAATCGTAGTAGTAATCTATACTGAGACTTAGGTTGCTGTATGACTACTAATTGTGACAAAATTTAAATTAGAATTTCTAAAGAAAAAGCAATCTCACTTCAGATGCAAATCAAGCCCAAAATAATATACCTGGATTGTCGAATGCAACTTAACATAAATACGATTAAAATCGCGAATAAGCAATAAAAGCCGAAGTTCACCATGCTCATGAACTGTGTCAATCTATTAGCTGTATTTTGCCAGAATCATGTTTCTTATTCTTTGCTACTTTTAATTTTATAACTCATTGTAAAAGAAATAGCAATGTCTTAGAGATTAAGGCACATACTATATTTCTTTCTTTTTTTTAAGGTAAAAGATCTGTAATAGGGAACTATTATCTACCTCAAGTTTCATTTAAGTCAAGTATATTTCACTTTCGTTTTATCCTTTGAGTGAAATAAAAGGTTAAAAAAGACGATTTTTAAAGTCATCTTTCTTAAAATTATCCGCCACTTGGTGAGTGGAAAATTTAAGGATTTACAAATCCATGGCTCGATTTCGGACGGAAGCTAAAGTGCTAAAAAATAACAATACAATTCCCTTACAATTAAATATCTGAAATAAAAAATTTGCTTAAATAACAAGCTGTAAATAATAAGTAATGATCAACTATAGCTGGTGTAAGCAATTTCATTTACGAATAATGAGCATTCGCAAAATTCTGAAAACGAAAAGTATTTGCTAATCACATATTGTGTTTAACAAAGTATTTTAAAGTTCTAATTATAAGTTTAACTACAAAAAAATGAAATTAATAGAATTTACCAAATAAATTATTAACCAAACATTTCATAGATATTAAATATAATTTTTTTCGTTCTTGTTTTTAACATGTTATGTTACAAATAATTTAATTTATGGAAGTTTTTAATAAAACATTACGAGGAATTCCGATAACAATGCGATATTTGCGTGTATTTCGCCATGTTGTATCTCGCATTTAAGAGGTTTACACTTGATTACCTAAATATCACTGTATTTTGCTAAACACATTTTATATTTTCAATGTTTAAAAATAGCAGTCAGTTTCGCTATTCAGACACGAGTTCATTTGTTGGCGGTGCGTGTTGTTAATAGTTTGTCTTCCCTTTAGTCAGCAACTCTAAATGTCGACTACACTTGTATATTTAGATCTTTGGACATATGTCACATAATGTGCGCTTCATGTTGGTAATAATGAAGAAAACCTACCAGTAACGACTAGTAAAGCATTAGAGCAATGTGAAAGTTCGTCACCTGCAAGTGATGTACAATTAGTTTCAGAGAATTCCGTCACATTTTATCTTGTTAACGTCTTTGTAGCAACTTCATCAGAGGCTCTACTAACATTTTCATGCTACTCTCGATTCGCTGACAAGGTTAACGACCATGAAACGTCTCAGTTAGATAACCAACATGCGTCTTCCTCAATTCGTTGCTATTAGGCGGAACATAAACTATTCCAAATTGCCTACGCTACTGATCAGTCACAAGAAACACTAATTGCCGTGATTTCTTTCGTTTCAGTTATTTTCCCCATCAGATGAAATACGGGAAGTATACTCACTGATCCTAAACTGAAACCAAACCACTGAAACAAATAATGGTGGATATAATCCGCCAGCTGAGAAACGCTAACTTAAATATCCGAAAGTATAAATATAGAAAAATACAAAGTCAGACATCAAATGGTGTCACTCAACAGTAATATAATTCAAAATTAGAATCGTCCTTCCATAATCTTATTCCTATACCTTATTTAATGATTGGCCTTCCATGTTTTGTTAACAATCATAGAGATAATTGCTGTGCTTCGTTTCATTGGATTTAACAAGTACTAGTGAAGAATGACTAAAACAGCTGACAGCAATGTCTAAAGCAATTGAAAGTAACAGTAAGTCAGTTTACTTCCTATTACCACTAACTCTGTTATCCAGCCAATCTAGCCAACATGTGTTAAGAATAAATCAAGTGTTTTACTTTGTTTGGAAGTATTACATATATATTTGATATCAATGTTTACAAACAAGTGTCTACTATACAAAGTTTAATTTAACTTACGATAATAAAATAAGAGAAATATTAAAGGTTGAAAAAATATCAGCATATCTGAAGGAGAGACAACAAAAATCGACTGTTTATTTCTACTGAATAATCTGTTTAAAATACTGTATATAAGTATTAATTATCTACACAAAAGAGCCATGGAGAGATCAGTTTTTACTGTGTCCGGACAGCGAATTCGAGAATTCCTGTTTCCTTTGCCGCTAAAAGCTGCGTCCTGCAATTATGTAACACAGTTGTTGTTTATGTATGCATATATGTATAAATATATAACTGATGGTCAAATCTCACTGTTAAATCAAAGCAGAAAAGCATAACCCAAAACTTTGGGGTAGATGATGTTGACCAGCTGTCTTTCCATTTAGTTTATCAGTTCAAAATCAGATACGGCTATGTGTGTTGTTGTTGTCGTTTTTTTGTAGTATTGTGCAATAAGTAGGAAATAGAACTTCTTCATAAAGCCAAATAAATAACTGTCTTCGTTAAATCCCTTTTCATACAGAATGAATGATGGCCAGGTGGGTTAAGACGTTCGAATCCTAATCTGAGGCTCGTAGGTTTGAATCCCTGTTGCACCAGACATGCTCGCTCTTTCAGTCGTGAGGGCATTATAATGTTACGATCAATCCCACTATTTCTTGATAAAACAGTAACCCAAGAGTTGACGGTGGGTGGTGATGACTAGCTGCCTTCCCTTTAGTCTTACACTGCTAAATTAGAGGACGGCTAGTGCAGATAGCCCTCGAATAGCTTTGCGCGAAATTCAAAACAAACAAACAAACCTTCATACTGAATGAATATAAAAGAAAAAATATTTTACAGATCACATAAAATTGAACTACTACACGTCCTGCGAATTTAAACTTCGTAAAAGTTGTTTTGGTTTTAATCACAGATTTTCCATAATTCAGCTACGCAGATTTTGAAAATAATATATTTTTCTGTTACGTAAGGAATTTTTACAAATCGGGAAGGAAACAATAAATAAAAGTCTCACTTAGATCAAATTCTTCTTTACTTTACCACCATAATTTTTTTTATTATGTTTTTACTTTTGGACTCTCATGTCGTGATTTATCTACAGAAATCTATAGCAAGCGGTTATTAAAATTTATGCATAACAAAATGTAACTATATTTCAATGAAAATAATTTACTCATGCAAAAGTACATATGACGTTTTGTGAAAAGTGTGTGTACGTGATAGAGAATAATAAATATCATTTTCGGATTCAGACCATAGGAATGGCTATGGAACATATAAACATTTCAAAACAATAAAACCATTGCAGGCCTGTGTTATTGAAAGTGTGGTACTTGAGATACAGGCGTATATAATTTGTCATCTTGAAAAAAATATATATTAATTAGAAGTTAGTTTGATGTTTGTTTGAAAAAAAATCTTCCTTGTTATGGGCAATCTTATTAAGAAGTTGAAATATTCGAATTTCTCAATGCAAAACCCTTAAGAAAACGTAAGACATGTAAGACACATTAGTTATTAATTTGTATTAACGACTTGTTTCATATACTTGAATCCTATTTATTTTTGAGGTTTTGTTACTGAAGTTAAACTGTGTTCATTTACAGCTTAACGAATATGAGACTTCTTTTAAACTGATAACGAACGCTTTATAAGCTTCATCTATCTTGTCTATACACCTCTTAGCTATCTAATTTCTACCTACTAATTTTTAAATATTTTAATTTCTTTAACCAGTTTTCTCGTTTAATTGATGTATCTATGATCCAAAGGTGTTCATAAACCTTTTGAAAGGAAGACTCTCACGAACCAGTCAGAGCCTGAGCTAATGGTTATCACTCTGAAATGTGAACATCAGGGTCTACGGTTTGCGAATTGTTGCTGCAAAATTTCTTTTGCAGCACTTTAAAGTCATGAATGTGTTATAAGTGTGTGCTTGTGTTTTTCTTATAGCAAAGCCACACCGAGCTATCTGCTGATTCCGTCGAAGGGAATATAAAAGTGAGAGTAAATTTCGTTATTCAGTTGGAGTAATGCAAGATTTGGTGATTAGCACTATTGATTATCCGATTTCTTCCTAGCTTAACGGTTCAAAATTAAAACGTAAGTTTGTGCGACTACCTGAAAACAAATAGACATACCTACAAACCAATGTACAAAACCTTAAGACGTTATATATGAAAAACTTGTAATTTATTCGCATTTTCAATTATTCGTTACTCATTTGCATCAATATACGGACCTAAAACTGCCTATTTTTGTGAGTTTCTACAGTTTCCAGATCTATATATAAATTTATTACAAATGGTACAATATGATAATATTGCATAACACTCTAGAACATTTAACAGTGTTTAGAACCTAACCAAATATTGAAACTTCTTATCGTCCATTCTATTTACGCAGATGTTTTGTACTAATACCATTTATCGGTAGCAAATATGCAATGTTTTGGAAGTCGTAAATTTACTAATGTAATTTTCAAGCCCTGACTGATTGGAGTGTATACTAGTAATAGTGGATTCGCTTACGAGATGGTACATATACATTGGTTTCATACGTAGAACATTTAAATGTGTATAATTTGTCATCAATAGCTCTGACAGACAGCATTAGTATAAAAAAATTATTGTTTTGAGACACTAATACGCTGGTTTGGTATGTAGAACATTTAAAAGTGTCTATTGACATATATATTTTATTGTTTAGAGTCACTCATATACTGTCTTTGCATTTAGTAAATTGAAATGTGATTCAGACTTGATCATAAGCCCGCTTCTAACAGATATGATTCAATAACATCAGACTCGAGTAAAAACTTCTGAAAATTATTACCACACGAAATACTGAGTTTATGTTGGAATGCTGGAAAAAAACACATTAAAACAATGTTCTCCATTCATCAAACAATACCAAAGGTTTTATGTGCGTTAGCAAATTTCACATACTGGTAGATCCCCCACAAAATGTTTCAAAACTGACGACATACTACTTTATATTTTAACACTGTAATGCTCGATTCCTTGCATTTTACAGAGCGCAGATAGTTCCTTAAATACCTAGTTCTTGGTTGAAAAGAACTTATGAAACATAAGCCCTTGTATATTTAGAGAACGGAAAAAAAATAGTGTTATCTAAATAAAATTTTGACTACTATCATGCATTTTTCAGTCGATATATTTATATAGAATCAGAAAATACAAAATATTTCTCCTGGACATCTAGAGTCTGCACATCAAACGAGTAAACTAATCAATTTTAACTTTAAATTTCAATTTTTATCATATCTAACTTACCTGACTGTAACAGAAGAGAGTTAGTTTAGTTTGTTTCAAATTTCGCTCAAAGCTACATGAGTTATCTGTGCTAGCCTTCCCTAATTTAGCAGTGAAAGACGTGAGACAAGGATGCTAGTCATTACCACCCATCCCCAACTTTTGGGCTATTTTTTTACCGACCAAGAATGGGATTAATCGTGGCTTTATAACGCACTCACAGCTGAAAAGGTAAGCATTTTTGGTAGGACGGAAATTCGAATCCGCGACCCTCAGATTGCGAGTCATGCATCCTCACAACCTGGCCAACAGAAAAAGGGATTACATATCCATGTAGGTTTAGATAACTATTTTTAAGAAAAAATGTTGTTGTACCTTCAACATATAAAACACATATACATTTAAAATGTTGTGGTCGTATTAAAGTATAAAATTAACCAAATTGCGCGTCATTTAGTGTTGGGGTAGGCGATATTATTTTCTTCCTCACTTTTCTTGCACATAAATGCGTGAGTGGAATTGCGTCAAACAATACAAATCTGTAATACTACCTTTCGTGGATGAGATTCTAAAATAAAGCAGAAACGTTCATGAAACCAACCGAAACATATCAGAACGTTTAGTTTTAAGAGACAGTGAGTGGAGGATTTTGCACAAACTTTCTTCCTTTAAACAAAAAACAGGTGATGCCGATTTCCACCTGTCAGTATTGTTATCCATTTGCATCAATCATATTTTGTTCATTATATTTAACAAGAACTTTCTGAGATTGTAAATAAATAAGTTCCGCTTGTAGGAATAGAAGTAGTTTGGTTGTGATTTATACAAACATAATTTCTTCAGTGATCCAATAACAGCTTTGGATAATTTATCATGGCAAGGATTGGACGTAAAACCTGTATCCCAGTAGAATAAGCATTTTAATGTGCTTTATATATTACAAATGCAGCTGTGTACTTCCCTTCTATAACTAGCCCGAAATTTCGGTTATGTTGAGAGTTGTATTGGGTAATATATAACATACATTCCTGATGACATATAAACAAAAAAACAGAATTTTTAAATCAATAACAGCGAAAACGAGAGTGCGACCATTTTTAAAGTAATATTTTGTTGAACGTTACTTCTTAGAGTACAGTATCAGATATTAAACACAAATAATCTGGCTCAATTCACATAAGATATATAAATTAACGAACTTTTTGTGCCTCTGCTTTAAAGTTAAAAGAATTTCTTCAAATATTAAAATGCGTTTTATGTGTCAATTACAAAAAAAAAAGTTACTGATTTTTACGTATTCCTATTTTTGTTATTTAAACAACAGAAAAATGCCCAGAGTTTGTAAATCGTTGGTAGTTTTGAATAAACCAGACTTGACCTCGTTGCTACTAACATGCCGGATTTTATGCCCGAGGTTTCAAACATCAAACTCTGTATTTTTTGACATTTTGAAGCGAGCGAGACCTCAGTTCTCTATTTGATTGGAATATCTCAAGAACTGACTACGTGCTGATGACTAGCTGCCTTTTCTCTAATATATGTTGGAAATTAAGGATGACCAGTGGAGATATTCTTTGGGTAGTTACTTGTGCGTGAATATAAAATAGAAGTAAACAAAGTTTGGATGATTAAAGCTTATAACTCTGAGATTGTACTTTAAATCCCTGAGGTGGGAACATCACAGATGTCCCATTTATATGTGCGAAAAAAAACGTTTTGTGTGAATATAAGAAATTTATAAAGAAACATTGATTTTTTAGTACAGGGTAAGGTACTTTTATTGTCTTGAATTGATTGTTTTTATAAACTTTATCAAAATGTTAATGTTCACGAAAAACCTAAGAGAGATTTCTTATATTCTGTAAAGGTAAACTGTTCTTTCATAATTTACCAATATCTTTACAAGTGATGCTTTCTAATGAGTAAAACTGCTATCCGAAAACAAATACCAACTGCTTATTAACCATTAATATTTGAGAGAGTAGAGTCTTTTTTCATGTTGTCGAATTACACGCAAAGCTACTCGAGTGCCGCCTCTAATCGACAACAACACCGGTAACTATTGAGCTCTTCTAACGGAATAGTAAGATTGACCGTTACATTATACTTTTGAATCTGCAATCTGCACTTTGCCAGTTATTCCCCGTAATCACCAGGATAAAATACTCAATAGGTTACTCCATCTGTGCTCTGACAGCAACAAAAATCTAATCCAGAATTTTAGTTTCTAAATTTGTAGAATTACTGCTGATCTATTAGGGGACTTTTTGGAAAAAAACAATCTTTTATCACAAAAATGAGGTGTATTAGTATATTTATATTCATAATTTTCGTTCATAACTAGAATGCATTGTTCTAGTTATGTTGAGAGTTGTATTGGGTAATATATAACATACATTCCTGATGACATATAAACAAAAAAACAGAATAACTGTTTAACATTATAAACAGGATCCTTTATACGAAAAGGACTTAACTACCATTGCTACTTCATTATGTGGGGAAAGAATCCTTTGAAAACTTAAAGGACTGGTTCATAAAGTCACATATACCACATGTCATATAAACACGACTGATCACAGTAGTCTACTAATGCAGAATCAAAGACAGAAAAATAACCCTGTCTTAGAAGTATAACGCTTAATGCCTTAAGATAAGAATTCGCCCCAAGTTTTGGGCGCTAAGTTGTAACTATTACCAGTTATGAGAGTCATGTCTTAAAATAACATCTTTATTTTATATTCAAAAGTTTCTTATTACCCCACATTTGAAAAAAAAAAGTCTTCTATTTTTCCTTTCTTATTCTTAATTACATTTGGTGAATTTTCCTTTTCACTTCTTCGTATATTTTCAGAAATAAGGTAAGAACACGCCCTTAAAGCTTAAATTAAAATGTCCAAGTCCAGTTTTTGGAAACACACACAAACATATATATATATACACTGAAATATATAAAATTCACATTAAACTGAATAAAACAAGACAAGCAAGTATTGTTGACCTAAATGGGGCTTAATAGAGGTTGTCAAAAAATATAGTATGTTTGTTTTGAATTACGCTCAAAGCTTGTTTGTTTTGTTTGTTTTGAATTTCGCACAAAGCTACTCGAGGGCTATCTGTGCTAGCCGTCCCTAATTTAGTAGTGTAAGACTAGAGGGAAGGCAGCTAGTCATCACCACCCACCGCCAACTCTTGGGCTACTCTTTTACCAACGAAAAGTGGGATTGACCGTCACATTATAACGCCCCCACGGCTGGGAGGGCGAGCATGTTTGGCGCGACTCGGGCACGAACCCGCGACCCTCAGATTACGAGTCATACGCCTTAACACGCTTGGCCATGCCAGGCCCCGCTCAAAGCTACACGAGGGCTAGCTGCACTAGTCATCTCTAATTTTGCAGTGTAAGACAAGAAAAAAGGCAACTAGTTATCACCACCCACGTCAACTCATAGGCTACTATAATGAATAGTAGGATTGACCGTCGGAATATAACGCCCCCACGGCAGAATGGGCGAGCATGTTTGGTATGACGAGGATCTGAACCCACAACCCTAAGATTACGAGTCAAGTACCCTAACCACCTGGCCGTGTCGTGCAGCAAAAAGTACAGAAACAAATTTATTTAAAATATAGAGATTATATTTTCAAATCTACAAAAAAATTTGAGGCTTTAATTTCTTAATCAATTTATCAATCTTAGTTAAACCAATATAGGGATTTGTAATTTAACAAAATAACGAGCCTGGACACTATTCCAGGCTCGTTTTTACTTCGTTTTTAGAGCCCCTAGTTGTAGACTTGAGAATATACTTTTTTGCAATTCCACTCGACTTGTTTCTGTATCTTTTTACAATCCTTCGCCATGTTTAAGTTAATATTTTTGCTAATATTGTTTCTCTTTCAGATTTTATATCCATCGATGGAGAAAGAAATATGTTACACACGTGCATTTGCGTTCAACTGAATGTTACATGTTTTTCAACAGTTTAGTGCTGCATTACCTTTTTCTACCATCCAATTACCACACTGAACTTTTTCAAAATAAATGACAAATGTAGAATAAATACACGTTCTGGTGTGCAACTATAACATCTACGACAAACAAAATCCAAAGTTATTCTCAAAGGACCCTCTTGAAGGTAAATAGCGGGCATCCATCGGTTACAGTGTAATGTAACAAAAGATGAGCAGCAACAAAGCAATTTCATCAGAACAAAATGCTTGGTGCGACGGGGATTTAAACCCGCGACCCTCAGATTACGAATCGAATGCCTTAACCCACCTGACCATGCCGGTTCTTGCTGTGTGGACGAAGAAAATTTCGCAGTAAGACAAAATTAAAAGTTGAAATTAAGTTCAAAATTACTCTCTTAGTTTGTGCAATATTTCTGTGCGATCCCGCAGTATAGTAGATATCTCTTACAATCATTTTATAGTGGAGTCATAATAGATACTACTGGTTTGTCAGCAGTACATCTTCAGCATTGTTTGCTTACTTTATTTGCAATCTCTTTGCAGATTCAAAATTCTTAATTTTTAATTTTCTTTTACGTTGGCTTTTAAAAACACTGCAATACGAACATATATACTTAGAGTAAGACACAACCCTCCCTCACTAAAAGCATATAAAATTTTAACCAGTAGAATAGTAGCCTTTTCGAGTAAAGCAAATACGTCTGTAACATCGCTCTAAATAAAGCTTTGTGTCTTTTAAAGTAATTATTTACTAAGTCATGTGGTTTGCTTGTAGCTAAGCGCAGAGCTCCACAATAAGCCAGCATTGCTCTGCCCCACATGGGTATCGAATCCCGATTTATACTAGTATAAGTTAGAACACATACCACTGGGTCGCTGGGAGGTGAGCCAGGTTGCTTTATGCCTTAAGTTTTGTGTAAACGCTTTTAACAACAAAGCAGCTGTTCAGAGCAACAACGCATCTATTATGTCTTTATAACCATGTAAGTAAGCTTCAACTTATAAAATCAATCAACTTTTAAATAGATCACGAACGTTCCAGCACTTTGTATATGCAACTAATTTACCACATTTATTATAATACCTATCCTTGTTTCTGTATAGTTATTTAACTGTGTATTTTACAAGTTCAGCCTGTTCTCGAAAATTGTAGAATGTTCATGGGCGTAAAAATAAAAAATATTGTCGAAATTTTTACAAACTCGCATAATTCTTATAAAACGCGGCTAGCCGAGAGACGGAAAAGAATATTATTGGACAGCTATAGTCAATGTGATATAGGTCTAGGAAGCTATAACTGTGATTAACTTCTGTTTATTGGAAACTACAGGATTTGGCCAGAAACATTATAGATTTCTAACATTACAAACCGTTTAACTTCACTGAATTACTATGAGCGTTATTTTTTCTACGAGGACATTAAATATCGTTTCCTGTAAGAAATGAGCTTTTAACTGGTGTGATTCTAACAAGAAAGGCGTCATTAGTTTGTAAAACTGTTGTATATAAATCATCATTTGTAATAACTATTGGTAGTAACCGTTATCATAATTTTATTGTTTTTATGTTAAAATGCATTTGTTTAGAAAAGGAAACTGTGTGTATCAATTGTGTTGAGAAATAACATAAATTTGATACACCATTAACATTTAATTAATTACTAAGCTCAACTTAATATTCCGGTTATTTGAAATAACAGTACGTAACGTGCGTAACATAATAAACCGGATACTTGTTCGAAATAAGCTATAATACGTGACATACAGTATATATCTTTAGGTTTTGGTCCAAAATATCCAACCAGTTTTGCCGTAGGCTTTTGAAACAACTATATGAATAATAGAATTTTGATTTTGCCTAACAATCGTGAATTCACTTATTTTGCTTATTATCAATGCTTAGATGGTCTTAAATATTGAAAAGGAAGTCTGCCTTTTAAGAAGATTTAAGTCCAATTTTTATATTAGAGTTTTTCTCAAATTCATGTGGAATCTTTATTATAAACTACCATTGTCGTTCACAATAACACATAAATTGGTAGAAATCAACGTTCTAAGGCTTATAATATTTACCGACTTATTATGTTAAATTATTTGATACAATTTACTGAATTTCCTAGTTTTTCGTTTTGTTTTTTTAATTTTTATCTCATAGACAACGTTTTTCCATTTTTAATATTTTTTTCAAACATCCCCATACAATAACATTGCGGAAAAAAATCGCTGGTGAAAAATTTTGACCTAAAATCTTTTATCTAGACAGCTGATAAAAAATTTTAGAAGCAAACTTTCTGCCCAATGATTGGCGTTTCAGGAAGTACACTGTATGACCAATAATGAACTTTAAATTACTGTGGTAACTGTAATCTAATTGTATTCCTCTCATAGCACTGTTACTTTTGAAACACTTCAATATCCGACAAGAGATATTTTTATGTGACATTTTTACAAAATTGTCATCTGCGGTTGTTTTACAACATAAAAAACGAAACTTCCGAAAGTATATTAACACTGACATTGAGATTACTTCTTAAGTAAATTGAACGACCTTGTATCCCTAAATAAACAGTCTATCAAAACACTGAAACATCTGATGTTTTGTCTTACAGTTGTAGGGAAGCTTCATGAACAGAATTAACTAACTAGTGTTTGTCATCTTCAATTTCAACATTACCCTACGCGACACTTCTACCAAACGACGATATCAAAGAATCCTCAGGATCAAGCATAACGATCAGCAGTGATTATCTGAAGAGGAACAATCAGTCAATAGAACCTTCCACCTATGTAGCTCAGCACGAAAACCACTGTGTTTTCCAATTAACAGTGAACTGAAAGAAATATTATGCGTGCGTACATCAACTAGATGTAAAATCTTCATAACTGGGATGTTTGTGTGTGTTTTTCGTATAGCAAAGCCACAAAGGGCTATCTGCTCAGCCCACCGAGGGGTCTGGGATGTTTAACATCTTACATTTAGTCAACAGGACCTGACAATATTTCTGTTCGTATCGGTCCAATGCTGTACGTATGTTTGAAGCGCGTAAACAGAGGTATTCGTACGATTTTTTTAACCCGCTTTATTTCTTGTTAAAGGAATAACAATGTCTCAAAGGAAAGTTGCATATCTGTGCTATTCTGAAAACATTCTTTTAAAAACTAGAAAACATCTTTTTAGCCTTCTAAGCTTTCAGATTTAGCGATGAACCCTAATTTAGCAGTGTCAGACTAGAGGGAAAAGAACTAGTCATCATCATCCACCCCCAACTCTTGGGCTACTCTTTTACCAACGAATAGTGGGATTGTCCACACATTATATGCCCCCACGGCTGAAAGAGCGAGCATATTTGGTGTGACGGGGATTCAAACCCGCCACCATCGGATTACGAGTTGAGTGCGTTATCCAGCTAAACGATGCCGGGCCGGATTTTTTAGAATTTATTAGAATCGTAACTATTTGTCATGAGCATAGTGTGTCTAGTCGTCTTATGATGAATATCGTTTCTCAAATAGCGAAATGCTAATTTAGTTATAGTTTATTTCAATATCTCGTGTAACCAATTTTAAACCAAAAACCACAAACTGAAAGATGTCTTCCTGCATCAGGATTTTAAAGTAAAGCTACACAGCAGTTGTCTAATGTTGAACTAATGAAACTTGGGGAAAGACTGCAAATCAACAACGCCCAACGCCATCTCTTGGGCTACTCCAAACGAAAAATAAGATTTTGACCTTAACGTTTAACGCACCTAATATTCCAAAGTATGAAACGCTTTTTTGTTGGTTTGTTCGTTTTTCTCTGTGACAACAGAACGCAATCTGAGAAGTTTTCCGATACACATCCTACACACATTTACAACGTGCCCGCAGAATATTTCTCAAATTATCTTGTGTGAATTACTATTGAGGAAAACGTTCTAATCGGTTTTAAACTTAAGGCAGTTTTTTCTGTTTAACTAACGTAATTTTCTATTCATATTTTCAGTAATTTCACATCATACATAAATGTCTATGATTATAAGTTAAACGTAAGATAAATGTAGTCTGAGGTTATAAAATATGTTAGATAAAGATACAAGAAAAGATCTGGATTATATTGACACTAAACACAATATTGAAGTATTTTTTTTACGTCTAGGATAAACATACGTCTTCACATAATACTGGAACTCTAACATTTTCTTATTTCCTCTCGGCGGACTCAGCATATAGCCTCATGTGGCTTTACAATAAGACAAGCACACATACACACACAACTTTCTTGTACACATTTTTATGTAATTATTACTAACCTTTTAAATATGTTTTAATAATAAAAGCAAAACAAACATGTTATCTGTATTGAGTTCTAAACAAATAAAAAAAAGTAACTCAGAAACAAGGAAATTTGCTATTTTATCGAATTTATAGAAAAGTTTTAAAAATAATTTCTTTTCTTTGTATGGTATTACAAGTTGATTGTATAATTTGAAACAACTTGGCTTTATATGCAAATAGCCAATAAAAAGAAATGCTTAAATGAAAATCTTTGATTAAACTCTTTCACACAATGACGCTTTGCCTAATTATGACAGGAGTGGTATTGACAAACCATATATATATTAAGTGACAAGAATGAGGTTGTTTTAAAGTTACTTGGCCTATTCTATCGTTCACCGCTCAGAAGATAATCAAATAGTATCTAATAGATGAAATACTGAAACTGTCAAAGACAAGCTCATACCAAACTATTTTTATAACGTTGCGCTGAGCATGAAATTTCAACAACCAGTGTTGCAATATTGGTTGTTGAAATTTGTGTTCTGTATTGTATTCATTCATAAGAGAAATATGCTGTTTGATTTAATACAGACGTATTTGTTAGTGCATATTATCTTTTATTCTGAGAAGGAATGCTTCAATAGCTATAAATCAAAAGATGAATCATCAACATATGAGCATTGATCAGTCTCTCATGAAAAGTATAAGACACGAATTGGAAACCCAATTTGTATCTAAATCCCCAAAACATGTACCAGTAACGCCTTGACAATCTATATAAGAGGTAATGTAGGACCATCTTGTACCAAAACTCCTCTTATCTGAAGTAATCCAATAATATCTTATACCAGCAACGTTTTGACAATTCCTATAGCTTGAAGTGCAGTGCCATATTGAACGAACATTTTTCTTACCTCAAGTAAACTAATGATATCACGTATCACCAACGTTTAACAGTTAGTACAGCATACGGTGTAGCACCATCTTGCATCAAAAACCCCTCCTTACAGTAGTACGTTAATGACATGATGTACCAAAATAAGTCAGTGTTTCTCACCATTCAGAAAGCACTGGCTTGTTTGATTCTGGTTTTATACGGTATCTAGTATACTAAATTTAAGATTAATATCCTATATAAACAAATACTTTGAATATTTTGCATAAAATTCGTCTTTCTCCTCGTCATATTTCTATGATTGTTAACTTTGGGATAAGAATGTCAGAACAGGTCATTTATCCCTATGTTAACGCTCTGTGGATAGTCAGTAGTTTAATACGAAAATCTAACATTTATACATAGTAAACTATGAAACCTTAATAAAGTTAAATTTTAGATCACGCTTTGAAAATAAAGGTTCAAATTTTTATGGTGTTTTTGCCTATGTTTATGAACAAATAGTATGTCTTAAACTGTACACCAACAACTATAAACAAATACAGTACAGCGTAAACCCATTTTTGTTCAGGTTTTATCAAGTCAAAAATAAATTAAAATAAAGTCAAATTTACACTGAAAAAGATGGTTAAAGACAAGGACATGTAAAGAACGAAGTTTAAGTGTCAAAAACCGTTTTCTTCTGGTAAGTTAATCCAGAAAACCCTGGATATTATGGTTTGAATATATTAATTTGTAATAACACATATAAAGTAAGATGTTTAGAAGTGACAGCGTTAGACTGTTTCTCAGTTTATATGTAAAATCTTCAAGCTGCTAATAATTCTGTTCAAAGAAGGAAATTTTCAGGTTGCTGTTTTCCCACTATTACACGCTGTTAACATAAAGTGGTCAAACACAATACTAACCTTTAATATTATCATTGTTAAGTGATCAGCCCAGGTACTAACCTTTAATGTTACCTCTGTTATTGTAAAGTTGTCAGCCACTGTACTTACTTTTAGTATTAGCACTGTTAACATAAAGTGATTAACCACTGCAGTGACCTTTAATGTTACCGATGTTAACATAAAATGGTCAGCCAGGTCACTGACCTTTCAGAAAATTCAAGTAATTTAATCGTTCACTTTTTAAATTTAATCAGGGGTACGTTGCACGAAATTTCTTTGTAATGTCTTAAATAATTCTTGTACTTTTTGTTGCTATGACAACTTCATCCTGGAAGTTACAAGATGTAGTACGTTTCGTCTTTAGATCATTATCCAAACAGTTGTTTTGTTAACACTTACAGATTTCAATAAACGGGTGTAAAGCTGGTTGATAGAACATTCTAATCAACCATACCTGAAAAAAAAAGAGGAAAGTAAACTATTTATTATGCGTATACAAAAATTAATAAGAAGTGAAAGTTATTTTTGTTGTTGTTTTTATTTTCGTCTGGAAACAGAAAATCTTTGGAGCATTATTGCGTTATGCATTTATTGTTTCATGTCGGTCACCGGCGCAATATATGTTTGCAAATTGACTGCCTTAAATGAACACGCAAACACAGTCAGAAAAAAACAACAACCTTCAATTCTGTTTGAAATACTATAATATTAAGTAAAAACAAGAAAAAATATTCAAAGCATGACGTTATGGCCTCAATAAGAAAGGTGTGATAAAAACGAAGTTCAACTATTACGATGGTTTTAGAAATCAGCAACTAACTTGCGTTATATTGTGCATGTTTAATCAAGTATATTTTATATAATATAAATAGTTTGTTTTAGAATTTCGCGCAAAGCCATATGAGGGCTTTCTCCTCTAGTCGTTCCTAATTTAGCACGGTTGGCGGTCAGGGATATTGTCTTCCTTCTAATCTGTTGGTTCAAAACTAACATTGGATAGTACAAAGAACTATTGTGTAGTAAACAATCAACCAACCTTTAAAAATACGATAATAACAGCCAACCAACCAACACGCTTTTGATGTTTGATGTAAAAACGAACATTCGTAATGAGCGCAGTAAGAACCAGAACTTCTTTTCTATCTAAGAGAGATATTGCTGTACACGATTGAAAAATGAACACGATTTTTCGTACATTTCTTATTACACTCTGTGAACTGTGAAATATCAATTATCATATGCGGAAAATATTTACATTCCAACAACATAGCTTTGATCTCTGAAAGAAAATTTTATTTTTCTAAACAAAAAGTAATGAAACTATCTTCTGGGTTTATAGCTAACTAATTAACCATGCTACTGATTAATTTCAAACTCATTCGGTTAAATAAACATCTTTTGATGTGAAAGATGATCGATCACGTTTTATAAAATTAATTAAACTTATAGTTTGTTGAAACGTCATATCGTTTAAAGGAAATTTTCTCATTATTTTGTCTTACAAATTTTCATTCGCGTGAAACCTTCAAGAGAATTAAAAAGCATAATATTTCAACTGTCAGAACTCTGTCAAATCAAAATTCTTATCGTGTTTTGAGACTAAGTCATCAGGCAATTGTAATATTAATCAATAACAAAGTAATTATTTAGCTCTCATGTCCAGAATACCTTGTTCATAAGTAATGGACATCAGATCCGTTATATTAGCATTGTTCCAAACCTACAAGCTGAATTATACTAAACAGAATAAAACACGCATCTAAGAGTGGCTAATGAGGTATGT
The DNA here is from genome assembly GCF_004210375.1 of Tachypleus tridentatus. Lineage (NCBI taxonomy): Eukaryota > Metazoa > Arthropoda > Merostomata > Xiphosura > Limulidae > Tachypleus > Tachypleus tridentatus. The sequence goes on along the minus strand of NC_134831.1, from coordinate 31,329,557 downwards.
ATTATTTTACATTTAAGTACAGTCTATTTTTCAGAAGATCCCCTAAATTTACTGAAGCGAAAAGAGGTATTTAGCTCTAGTTCTTAAACCAACATACATTAAACGAAATGTTGTGATTTCTTTTTATTTTCCTATTGTTTATTTAACTAAGGCACTTATCCTCAAAAACACTTAAAAAGAACATTAAAATTATATATTTATGGAAAGCGATGCAGAGTCACGTAATAAATTTGATATAGGCTATTTTATTGAAACGTAAGATAAGCTGTCTCTAAAGTGTAGGAAGTAAAATCATTTTGTACCTGTTTGTAATGAATATAACATGTAGTAAGAGATAAGTTCCAAATTCATCACTATTAATGGCGTTTATTTGTTTTCAGCCTATGATTTCCTGATTCAGTTCATCAGGACAAGAAAACGCTTGTAAATAATCCATCTAATTAAATATAATAAACAGTTAAGCATCATAATTACATCAAACTTGAAAGAAGTTTGAGTTTTAATAAATAATAGGAATTTTTAAATGAATATTTCATTCATAAACACCTAGCAATAATGTTGAATGGTTGCAATAAATTCATTCGACTGAATTCACGTGTACATTTTTTGATGTGGATAAGGGTAGATGTCTCATTATGTAGCTTTGCGCTACAACAACAGTGACTAACTTTGTATGTTGAGCTTACGGAGAGAGCCTTAGTATTGAAAAAAATGCAAACTACTAAAATAGGTTGTGATTAAGCCGTATAAGCAAAAAGTTGATTAAAATAAAAAAGAAACTTTTATATATGTTTTTCCTAACGTTTTATTACAACTAATTGGACCACATGTTCATTTCATTCGTATAAATATGTATGTATAAAGCCAAGTGTCTCTTGACAAAACTCGATTTATTCAAATCCCTGAATTACTGGCCCAGCATGACCAGGTAGTTATGGAACTCAACTCGCAATATGAAGGTCGAAGGTTTAAACTCCCATAATACCAAACATGCTCACCCTTTCAGCTGTGGAAGCGTTGTAATGTAACGGACAATCCCACTTATCGTTGGTAAAAAAACAGCCTAAGAGTTGGCGGTGGTTCTCTAGTCCTACACTACTAAATTAAAGACGGCTAGGGCAGATAGTCCTCATGTAGCTTTGCGCTATAAACAAACTCTGAGTTATTACCTGACTCCAATTCCACATTTGTTTTTCCTATAATATCCATACTTCCTTTTTTTATTACCCGTTTCAATTTTAGTTAAATTTAATCGCTAAAGTAGACGTAAATATTTCCTAAATTTCGGCACTTTTTTGCTATATAAAATCCTGTCAAGGAGAGAGTTTCCAGGACTAGATTTAGCATGGCGATCCCACATCATCCATATCATTACGATGTCAAGCTATATAGGATTCGAAGAGAAAAGCCGAAAAGATCCCTGTAATAGGAGACTCAAAAGTGACTTTACTCCTTGTCAACGGCTGTGGAAAATAAGTTAAAATTTAGCCTCAATTATTACTGAAAAGTTCATGTTACAACACACTTAAGATACCACTCACCTGTAGGGAAGAAAGCGACTTTTCTTCATAAGAACATGTGTGCATGCAATCCCATATGGTCATAGGAGGCTTTAATCTTTTATCCAAAGGCACCAATATGTTGCATAGTTTTTATGCTAGTTGGTTAATGATTCACGTTTGTGAAATATACTGTGTTATCTTTTAACAATAAAATAGTTTTTTAAAAAAAACTATCAAACACATCAAATGTTCCTAAGCCTGCACAAAAAATTCAATGTTCTTGAAGTTAAATTATTTAAATTAAGGAAAAATACGTGCTTGACAACACGAAGTAAGATAGCAAGAAATGATAATGTACTAATTATATATTAACCTTGTTCCCGCATCTTTTGGCAAAGGCTCACAAAAGAACTTTCAAAAGATATTAGTTATAATTCAAAATATGTCAGTTTTTATGAAAATGATGATAAATGAACTTTTGTGTTTTTGGCCTAATTGTAAACGACCTAATGCGTTTATTAAACTCCTGTGTTGTACACCTGTAAACTACAGCCATGAAATTAATGAAAGTAGTTTCTAAAACATTCTAGAACTGGGAATAATTACGCATATACATATATATATATTTGTATTGTGAATAAATATGTAATTCATAAAGGAAATGTGTCACACATATAAAGGGTAAATAAATACAACGAGGATAAAAACTGCATGAATGGTAAGATGTATTCTAGTTTTCCAGACTCCCCTATTTTTAAGGTAAATTTTATTATTTACACTCAATATGGTTTTAGGCAGTCTTTGTGTGAAATGTTGTTGTTTGCATTTAATATAAATAATTGTTCAAAGAATGCCACTTTATTCTTTTTTTAAATATGTTAAATTAACACAACTGGTATGTTTAGTATTATATTTACTTTCTGTAAATCAGTCAAATAATTTAATATATGTTAATTTTGCCCTTCTATCTCTCTTGTAATTCTAAACCTTGTGGATGTTTTCTAATTCATCAATATTTCCGTTCTCCAGCTGACACAAACCTTGTTTGCCACGACTCACAGCTATGATTGTTTGCCACGACTCACAGCTATGATAGCAGTAAAACTGTTATCGTTTTCTTGCTAGCGAAGATGCATCAAGTTTTCAGAACTTTCCTAAAACTGTATGCTGCACAGATAAGAGTCACGAGCGAATAAAAGTGGCTAAAATTCATAATTTCTTAACTATATTTAACTGACTGACAATAAGTACCTGCTCCTCGCGGGTACAGCGGTAAGTCTACGGATTTACAAGGCTAAAATCAGGGGCTCGATTCCTCTCCGTGGAATCAGCAGATAACCCAATGTGGCTTTGCTGTAAGAAAAACAGACAGACACACACACACAATAAATACCTGAACACGTATGCAGTTTTATTGCTTTGTCTTGTTACTCTGTCCTTAGGAACTTAGGTAGGAAAGATAAGAGATAAATGATTACAAGTGGTGAACTTTATGATTTCTGTTTGTAAACATAAGTTACTTTGTGCCTAGCTTTTGGTTAATATTTCATGTAAAAATGTTTATATACATGTATGAGTAAAACATTATATATATATATAATCCTTAATGCAGCTGTAACTGCAGTGTAATTTCTTATAGCTAAAGCTAATAGTAAGCGTTAGAAAATTTTACAGCTAACGTAACAACGAATGTTTCACTTCGCATTTCGCAGTAAACGCTCTTTATATTTTGTTTCCCAAAATTGCTGGACGTTATTCACAACGCTTAACATTACTGTGCATATTCTGACCTAAAACGTGTTTTTGTTTTTTCTTCAAACTGTTTTTATTGCCGTTGGTATCTGTTAATCTTCTGCTGATAATCACCTCCCATTAAATAAAAGTGTTTCCATCAAGAAATTTAACAAGAAAATTGTTTTTGTACTCAAAATATTGTATCTTTACAATCCTACTCCAAACCTTAGCTTGAACTAAATATTTTATGTCTAAAATATTTTCAAAATTATTATTTTAGACATCTTCCTGTTCGCCATCTCTCTCTGCAGTTTTCATTGGTGGTAAGTAACTCCAACTTGATATACTTTCTCAGTTCGTCTTACTTTTCTTAAGAAAAAAAGTTATTCGGATTTTCTGTCGTTTTCTTTATAATGATATTGATTAGTTAAAAGTTCTATCATTTCACTTTTTCTTTCTCGGTTATCTGTGAACGTGTCCAATTAGTTCTTCATCTTCTTCGTTACACGTTCACTGTTTTTTCGATGCCACAAAGTTTGAAAGGATAAAGAATGTATTAACAATGTTTCTGGGTTTTCAGACAGATAACTTTATACGTGTGAATAAACCAGAAACATCTCAAAATATTAGCATAATATTTAATGTCAGAAAAACTAAAACTACTATGGGACCTCGTATAGTAATTATTTTCTTTTATGCAAAGGAAACGGATAATTCAAGTAATACTGTATTCGATTATAGTTTGTATTGATGTGTTTTCACGGCTTGTATATCAGTTCATATCGCATTAAACACTCCAAAGAATAACTAACTGAACAGTTGTTACGGGCAATATCAACCCTTACGATTCAGTTATAGAATATGCCACCTTGAATTATTACATGTTTGAAATATACATATACACATATTACTTCTTTAAAGTAAGTGACTGTTTACGATTTTATACTTTTGCAGATAAATAAGCCACTAACAATATCGACGTATTGACGTGAGAAGTAAACTCATTAATTCATACCAGGTATATTCTTTTTCAAATAACCTTTTTATGCAGAATGAAACTTTGTTTTGAAACTGGAAGGGTCACCGAGGTTGTCTGAATTCCAAGGATAGAGCTAATAAATTTCTCAAATTTAGTTAGCCATTTGACAATATATTCTTACTTTAAAGGTCTAGTGTATAAAGAGAAATTAGAGTTCGTAAATTATCATATAAATAGAACTACTTTTCTGAATCGACATTTTACAACATTATTTTTGAACTTATTCGCATAAGTTTGTTAGTTTCTGATTTTCGCTCAAAGCTACACTAGGGCTATCTGCTCTAGTCGTCCCTAATTTAGCAATGTAAGACTAGAGCGAAGAAGCTAGTCATCACCACCCACCGTCAACTTTGGGATACCATTTTACCAAGGAATAAATTTAACTGCCTTGTTATAACGCACCCACAGCTGAAAGGGCTAGCACGTTTGGTGTGACGTGGATTAGAACCCACGACCCTCAGATTGCCCTAATCACCTGGCCATGCCGGCCCATTCATATAAGAGATACAGTTGACGAGCATCTATTTTTGTAGCAAATCTGAAGGAAAAGTTCCTGTACCTTTGTTAGAGGATGTTATAATGATCGTATGTCAAATAGTAGAAGAAGTGAGCAAAGCGATTCAAAGAGAAAAGTGCTTCAGCCAGCTGCTGAGCCTCAAAAGTGAAAACTAAACAATAAATCTTTCGTATTCAGTACAAGAACAACGTAATCAGTGTATCATGATATAAACGATCGGCTGTCGTTTCAAATATTGAAAGAATGTTTGAGTTTGGTTTGAATTTTGTGTAAAGCTATATGAGCGATATATGCGATAGCCATCCTTAATTTAGCAGTAAAAGACTAGAAGAAAGGTTTGGGATATTCTTCTACCAATTAATAGTGGGATTGGTCGTCATATTATAACGTTCCCACGCCTGAAAGGGAGAGCATGTTTTGTGGTACAAGGAATGGAACTTGCGACCCTTAGATTATAAGACGAGCGCCCTAACCATTTGCTCATGCCGAGCCTGTTGTTTGGGAAACATAAGGTCAATAGTGTATTTTATTGTAAAAATATTTTTAAAAATTGCTTAAAAACTAATGATGTTGTATGGTTTACAGAAAAAAAACTGCTATTTACATGCATCTATCAAATTATTCTACACAATTTTTTTCAGATAAAGATTCGGAAATTTTGTGAAGTTTTTCTGATGAAAGAAAAATCGTTTTAAAAGAAGTTAAAAGAATTATATCACTGGATGCATTTTTGAAAGTCCTATGTAGTTAATAAATATATAAACTAGAAACAATATAATAAAATTGAAATTCAAAACTGTGGCTCGGTTATCATTCCTTATGGCTAGTTTTAAGTTATAATTCATATATGTGAGAGATTTAAAAAGAAATAAAGCGAATGACGAAGACATCTCTAATTTATACCGATTTAAGATATTCTTTCTTGTCTTCAATTCGTGATAGCCTAAGAACAGATAATTATTATTATTATTAAGCCTCTCTCCACACACTAGTGTTCTTTTTTTGTTTTTGTTTTCATTTTGAATGATATTTATTTCCTTTCTGTGTTTTCGGATTTTTTTAGAAAAGAAAGAAATATGCATTCGCTTTTACAATATACGTATACATGTTTATATATAGCATCAATGAACTTAAATAGCTTAGACTGGTTTAATTAATTTAAGTGGAAGGTTACGAAAAAAATGTCTCCTCTTTTCTCCCTCATCGCTGGACGTTAACATTCATCAATCTGTGAACTAGTATTGCTTCTTTCTTGGTGTAATGCTCAAGCATTATAATGACAAAATGTTACCTCAAATTACAAGAACGTTGGTTGATCGTAAACATTTGTAAGTTTGTGTCTACGGTTACTGATCAATGTGGCATTTCGTTTTAGTCAGATTCATCACATTACATATTATCACACAAGTTGCTCATTCCAACAGCAACAGTCAGATTTGTGTCACCTGTTTCATGTTTGTTGTTTTGGGCTTAAAATTTTCAAAACATAAAAAAGCGATTTATACCTGTCCATATTTGTGGATAAGTTAAAGTGTAATTGTATGAGCTATTTACAGATTTGGTATGCTGCATCATATTCCGCGAGCAAAATAAACTATGTATGGTTACAAGGATAGGCAAAAGAAATCTAATTTTTTTACTCTTATGATACTTACTTACTCCAGCCATTTATGTTTTAAGATGCATTTCATGTAGAGTGCGCTCATCAACAGCGTGCCACAAGCTTGCATAACTACAACATCGAAAGATATGCCGTCCGAACAATGCAAGAAACTGTACCGTATCGTCAATTTAATTTAACACCAATCCTTGCCTCGCATTTTTATGATCCACGTGCGTCTTGAATCACCACGTAGGATCTCCTAAAGGTTTATGATTGCTCCTCTCTCTCTCTTTCTCGAAGAAATATTGATTTCCTTCAATATCTCTAAGAATTGTTTTTACTCATTAACTTTATTTTAATTTCTTATTTAGCTTATTTGATAAGAGTCTGTAATTATTTAAATAAATATTCTATTTAATAGAGATTACCAGAATGTAACAATAACAACATTTTACGTGTGTAACAGTTACTTTACTATAAGAAAAAAACAACTCTTATTGCAGTAGCAGGAACAAAACTAAACCTGCCGATAGCTGTGGTCAAGGCAATGTATTCAAAGATTTTGATGGGACTATGGTATGTGGAGTCATTTATTCTAATAAAATAAATATGATAGGTTAATTTAATGGATCACTCACGGTGAATCAATGATTATTTTTTTGTTCTGCAGTGAGAACATAACAATTTAATTAACATTTACCTATTTTCTTATCAATGCTATTGTGGATTGTGTTACAGTTATATGTTTACAATGCAAGAGAAAGGTTTCTTAAAATATACTTATTCGAAAGATTTTATTTTATACAGTAAATGTATTGCACGCTTCATTAGAAACTAATTGTCTTTCAATTTTTCAAAAATACGGTTTGAAAATATAGCAAAAACGCTATATAGTTGTAATATTTCAGTCTGAGCTTAATTTTTACCTTATAATTTTATTTATTAAGAGCACACAAATAATACCAAGTAATGCAAACTCCTAATAGAATAGGTAAAGGACAAGAGTGATAATTAACAATAAGATTAGGTCTAGAACTTTACAGAATTATGTACTTAAATCTGTTACCAGTCTTGTTCCATATTTTGATATTCAAAAAGGTTTCTTTTTCCCTTTACTCAAACGTATACGCCAAAATAAGTAATTTTTAATTTGTCATACGTTAACATTAGGCCCATTTTTTAACACTAAATTTTAAATTAGTTTCTTAAAAGAGTGTACAATAACAGTGTTTTAGTCACACTTTTCACGGTATCCATTTCACTTCCGTTGATGCGTTTCGCTTAGTCCAGAACTCATTAACCCGGCTGAAATCCATCTAAGCTGATAAAGCTGGTTATAGTTAATTTACTTATAATTAAACATCATAATTAGGCCTATTCTAAATTTCACCAACATGTTTCAGTCATGCACACAAATGTTCTGTTCATAGACTTAATGTAGAACTTTACTAATGAATTGAATAAATTCATTTCTCTCCTAACCACCTATCAGTCTGGCCATTCTTCTGTGTGCTTTGTCATTGGAAAGGTTGTTGTGCAGAACATACTATATAAAGGCAGACATAAAAAAGTATCTCAAGGTGACCTAAGAAGGTCGAAACGCTCTTCTCTAGTTTATTTTAATAAAAGTTTTAATACTCGTACCAGCCGTCTTGAGATACCTTTTTACTTCAAGTGAGTTTCTCGTCATCACAAAAGGCGAACATAGATATTGTCTATAAACGGCTATGTTGGTGCAGTTAGTGCATGCTCCCTTATAAGAACGTTCAGCATACTATACTTGAGCTTGTATTTTAAAGACAGCCTGTATTGGTATTAAACTATTTAATGCCCATACCAACCGTCTTTATAATACATTTTTACTTCAAGTGAGTTTCTCGTCATCATGAGGTGATGAGCCTTTCAAGAGGAATCTATTATGTGTACGCTTGATAGTTTTTGGTAATGGCAGGAAATCATACAAGCAGAAGTATTCTAGCTTACGCCATCTGTGACATCTAAACCTAAAACGATAATACTTTCAGTTGGCATAAAAATATGTCTGTGTGTGTTTTTCTTATAGCAAAGCCACATCAGGCTATTTTCTCAGCCCACCGAGGGGAATCGAATCCTTGATTTTAGCGTTGTAAATCCGGAGACATACCGCTGTACTAGCGGGGGGCAAAAAATATGTCTACTACATTCCTATTATTGTATTTCTTTTAAAGAAACCTCTTGATGTAAACCACCATCGGTTCTACATATCACAAAAGAAGTCTCATCATAAACGTATTGGAAAATGATTGAACTTTCTCTTAAACAGGAGACATTTGAACTCTCTAACTGTTACTAGTTAATGTATGCGCCTATTTTGTCGCAAGACTGGACTGAGGTAAAAATAATGGACAACTACTGCACAATCGAACTTAAATTTTTATAGGTTTTAGAAACTATGGAAATGTAAACGTAATGAGAGATTTTAAACTAAACTGGTATTGTTATTATAGCATAAACATAATTTTCCATCTTAACATTTAAGTAATAATGTCAGGGAAAGTATTATACACAGAAAGTATGAAAACATAGAATTCGGACGAATATTTACTTTTCCGTTAATGAAAGAGTAGTTAATTCTTTATTTTTACAAATTATTTTTTGAAAAGCAATTAATCTTTCACGTGCAAATGCAAGCGTAGAATGGAATATATTTTTTAAAATGAAACTCTGTCATTGGTACTAAGATTCTGATATTCAGTAACAGCTGCTTTTTTGAGTAAATATAATAATATCTAAAAGTAGAAACCTGAAAATTTTATTATTGCTGCTTTGGATGTTCTCACGAAAATACACAATGATTTTTTGCGTTATCCTTCACTAACTTTGAATCCATAGCACCAACCGCCAATTTTTAGGCTACCGAATAGTGACTATTGCTGTTATAAAGCTCTCTCGACCCCAATGTATAGAGTGACTTTGTTTGTGTGTGTGGCAACGGGATTCATATTCCAATACGACATTTAAAAGACCATGCCCACCTCACCTCAAACACAATATCTAGCATCCATGTTTTAAATTGTTTTATATGTAAATACAGGTCGCTGATAAGAAAATGCATTTTTTGAAAAATCGCTGGGTGGATGTACAATATTTTAAATTATTCTGCTTTTATGGCACTAGTTTAGTTGGAAAAATAAACATATCAAAACATAAAACACGAACATTGTTTAAGTACTTACTCGAGTGACAGCTCAAGTCATATAATAAGCTGTCTGTGCTCAATACACCGCAATAAACCAAACCATATATTTTAACGTTGTAGGTTCGGAAAATTGAGGGTGACCCACTGAAAGAAAAATATGTAAAAAAGAACATTCGTGACAAATATGGGGTTAAATCGAGGTGTTAAACTTATATGTTATAAAGGCTTATATATTCTTAGATGTTATATTTCCTCTGCCCTAATAACTGCTCTGTTTATTTTAATTAACTAATAAAACGTTTTTGCTTTCTTGTTTATCACTGGGTTTATAAAAAAAGAGAGATTTAAATGTACAGAAACATAATTGTTAACACATATCTAAGAGCTGGAAGCATGTCAGTCCAATTTCCATCCAGGAAATGATGACAACACAAAACCATTGTCTTTATTGCACTCTGGAACAAATAATTTTTCATTTCGTGAAATCCAAATAATTTCACTCATTGGAGACAGACAACATTTCCTAAATTTAAGCTTCAACAATGTGATTACTATTATTAAATAGTGTGTATGTGTGTTTTTATCTTATAGCAAAACCACATTACACTATTTGCTGAGCCCACCGAGGATAATCGAACCCCTGATTTTAGTGTTGTAAATCCGTAGACTTAGCGCTTTACTGTTGGGGTCAATTAAATAGTGAATTTACCGTTATTAAATTGTTTGTTTTTATTGAAGCACAAAGCTGCAAACTGGGCTATCTGTATCAAAACTCGGTTTTTAGCGGTATTAGTTCGAAAACATACTGCTGTGTCACTAGGGGTAGAGGTATTAAATAGTACGAATGTCATTCCTGAGTTCATTATTACTACAAAAAGTCACAGGATTTATTATGTGATCTATTACGTATATTTTATTATGTTTTAACTAACAATGTGAATGACGACAAGGTGTACTAACAGATCCAAACTGATACCGAAATTTTCAGATGGTACACTCAGGTGAAAAAGTTAGGACACCCTATGAAAGCCTGTGTATTTTTGTAACATTTTTGGATATATAGACATTTAATCTCAATTTTAACAATACTGAGATATTATAGGAATATTACTAAACAATTAAAACTGAAGAAAAGACTTTTCAAGATCTTCTGTACATGTGATTCTACAAAAATGCATATTCTAACTGAGGAAAAAGTTAGGACACCCTACCCCCTAATAGCTTATGTTAACCCCTTTGGCTGAAATAACTGCAGTGAGACGTTTCTTGTAGCCATCTACCAGTCTCTGACGTCGGTCTGAAGAAAGTTTTTCCCACTCCTCAATGCAGAATTCTGTCAGCTGTGAGATGTTTGAGGGGTTTCTTGCATGTAGAGCCCGTTTCAAGTCACTCCACAGCATCTCAAAGGGATTAAGATCTGGGCTTTGACTCGGCCATTCGAGGAGTCTCCATTTCTTAGTTTTCAGCCAGTTCTTGGTGGATTTACTGGTATGTTTTGGGTCATTGTCGTGTTGCAGGGTCCAGTTCCGCTTCAGCTTTAATTTTTTTATAGATGGTGTCACATGATCCTCAAGCACCCTCTCATACACAATAGAATTCATGGTGGATTCTACGATTATGAGCTGTCCAGGTCCTGCTGCAGCAAAGCAGCCCCAAACCATGACACTTCCACCTCAATGCTTCACAGTTGGTATAAGCTTCTTTTCTTGGAATGCTGTATTTGGTTTACGCCAAACATATCCTCTGTTTTGGTGTACAAGTAATTCAAATTTGGACTCATCAGGCCAAAGCACATTATTCCAGAAGTCCTGGTATTTGTCTACATTCTCTTTGGCAAACTTAAGTCTGGCCTTGATGTTTCTCTTAGATAGCAAAGGTTTCCTCATTGCACACCTCCCATGCAAGTTAAACTTCTGCAGTCTCTTTCTGATTGTAGAGGCATACTCTTTCACATCAACAGTAGCCAAAGCCTGCTGTAGGTCCCATGATGACATGTTAGGGTGTTTGGAGACCTCTTTTAGCATCTTGCGGTCTGCTCTCAGGGTGAACTTGCTTGGTCGACCAGACCTTGGCATGTTGGGAGTTGTTTTGAAGCCCTCCACTTGTTGACTATTTTCCGGACAGAGGAATGGCTGATTTCAAAATCTTTTGGGAACTTTTCACATCCTTTACCAGACTCATAAGCTGCTACAATTTTCTTTCTGAAGACCTCAGCAGCTCTTTTGCTCTCACCATGGTGCTCACTCTCACTTCAACAGTCAGGAGCACAACAAACTAAATGTATGAGGTTTAAATAGGGCAAGCCTCATTCAAAATGCTGAGTAACGATCTTCTAATCATGTGCACCTGGTGTGATACACCTGTGTGTGAGTTAAGCCACTTTAAGTTAAGATATGCATTTCTGTAGAATGATATTTACAGAAGATCTTGAAAAGTCTTTTCTACAGTTTTACTTGTTTAGTTATATTCCTATAATATCTCAGTATTGTCAAAAATTGAAATTAAATATCTATATATCCAAAAATGTTACAAAAATACACAGGCTTTCATAGGGTGTCCTAACTTTTTCACATGACTGTACATAGAAACCGATCAAAAACCAAAAGCTGCTTCTAAGTGATTAAAAGTTTTGCATACTGTGTTTAACAGTGTGTGAATTCATTTTCACGTTACCAGTACATTTAACAGAATTATTGGACAGGGTATATCATTGAAGAAACCACTCGAGACGACCACTGGTTGACAACATGAGGTCGATACGATATTTCAAACTGAATTAACAGTTCAGAGCAGCAAATAGACGACAAGACATTATGTTTGTTTGTTGGTTTTTGAATTTCGCGCAAAGCTACTCAAGGGCTATCTGCGCCAGCCGTCTCTAATTTAGCAGTGTAAGACTAGAGGGAAGGCGGCTAGTCATCACAACCCACCGCCAACTCTTGGGCTACTCTTTTAACAACGAATAGTAGGATTGATCGTCACATTATAACGCCCCAACGGTTAAAAGGGGCAAGCATGTTTGGTGCGACGGGGATTCAAACCCGTGACCTTCAGGTGACAAGTCGAACACCTTAACCCACCTGGCTATGGCGGGCCAAGATATGTAACAGGAACGCAATCGGCTTCCATATGTGTTTCCTTTTTGGAAACAGACCCATTTATTGAGCTGCAAATTCAGCATGAGGATTTGTAGACACAAACCCCAATAATAGACATTTGTGTATCAGGTCTCATGGATAATAATGTGAAACTAGTTTGGCATAAACATTAGCTTAGGAATATCATTATAATAGCAGTAACTGTACTTTATGAACAAAACTCTGTTAAATCTTTAATTGTTTTGAGTAGAGCATTTACAGTCAGGAAGTTTAAATATCTAATTTATTTGATTACTGTTTGTTTTTTAGTACTGGTAGTCATTTAATCTAAGCCCTTCGTTGCATAATTTAGTTGGTCCAATTTCAACTTACTCTATATTTTGCGCCCTCTAAAGAAACCCCGGTTTCGATACCCTTAGTGGGTACATAGCAAAAACAAAAGGTCGAATCAGACGTTATCATTTTGGGGTGGGATTAAATTGAGCTGAACTTCGTAAGCTTCAAAACAATGACGGAATGACTGTTTTAAAAGAGCATGCAAGGTAAACAGAAAATCTTAAAAAAATAATATTCCAAGCGCTTTCGGAAAGTTTACTTTCTTTCATTACGGCTAAATCGTAATATCGCGTATTCACTTGTCGTTTACCAGGAATGAAGAATAGTTCACTTTATGAAACCTTTCAGATTCTTGGGTTTCTTTGATAAGGTGAGATTATTGAAGACCAAGTAAGCCCCCCTCCCCCAGCACTCACGAGGTAGTTATTTTGAAGCTATATATTCTGCATGTGAAATGCAAACATTAGAGTTTTATTCAGTGAGCATGCGTTTTATAATTTAAGCCTTACAAGCGACGCAGCTAATAAATACTATTATATTTCACTCATTAAATCACACACATTAATATTTTACTCTCATGAACACAAACAATAACAACTAAAAATTAGTATCAACTTTGAAGTGACGAAACTCGAAACTCCTAACAATGAAACTTTCTAAACCTCTTTAGTTATACCAGGGCACAAATAAAAAACAACGCCCTGTGAACATTTAGGTTACTAAAGCTCAAATTGCAAACAATGCTTGTAAACCTTCAGAAAAACGAATATCTGTGGGTCGATTTTGTTTTTAGGGGCTGTTCTACCTAGTTCTATCCAGAATGAGTTTATTCCATCGATTAAAAATATATGACCCTGAAGATACAAATATTCGAAATGTGTGTATTTTCTTATAGTATAGCTACATCGAACTATCTGCTGAGTCTACCAAGGAAAACGTTGATTACAAGGAAGTTTTGTAAACAGCTTTTCCAATATCAATTAATTTTATAGTTAGCTTGAAATACCTCAACTTTACTTATTTTATCTAATTTCTAAACGTTATACTAGATAATATAACATAGGAAATCGTATTCCGTCCATTTAATATGAATATAAAGAAGATAAAAAGAAATACATAAAAAATAATTATATGTGTACGTGCGATTCCCACTAAGATTGATTCATATATAATAATAAATGCTAATTTCTATGCGTGTGTGCGTGTGTTGTTAAAATTTAATATAAACCACTTTCCTATTGCAAAACTTATAAATTACAAGATTCATGCAATCCTGTAGGATCAAAGTTACTTTGAGAAGCCACTTTTCGAAAATGGCCTAGCATGGCTAAGTCGATAAGACACTTGACTCGTAATGTGAGGGTCGCTAGTTCGAATCCCCGTCACACCAAACATGCTCGCCCTTTCAGCCGTTGGCACGTTATGATGTAACGGCCAATCCCACTATTCGTTACTAAAAGAGTAGCCCAAGAGTTGGCGATGGATGGTGATGAATAGTTGCATTTCCTCCAGTCTCACACTGCTAAATTAGGAACAGCTACCGCAGGTAGACCTCGTGAAGGTTTGGGTGAAATTCAAGCGAAACTTTTCGAAAATAAGCCAATAAAATTGTTAATTTTCATACTTTAAAGCCCCTCTCTAGTACACCGTTAAGTCTACGGATTTACAATGCTAAAATCTGGGGTTCGATTTCCTTCGGTAGGCTCAGCAGATAAGCCCAATGTGACTTTGCTATAATAAACACATACCTTTAAAAAAATGTCCGTATAGGAAGCACGTTTTAAAGTAATTTGCCTTATTTGAGTTTCGAATAGGTTATAATTTTTTTTACTGTTTTTGGTGTTTTTTAGTACTGAGAAATCTGTTAACAAGAAATGGACAAGTAATTTAAACTTTAGAATAAGGGATATTATAAAGTCGTGCTGCTGTTAACAAGTGCATGAACAGGTTTGACTAATTAAACAATTGAGATTTTTAGGTTTAATTTTAAAAACGAAATCAATTAGAAAGAATGTATCTTAGTGGCCAAATATTTTATATCCTCCAGTTAAATAGCTATGCAAATTGAATGGAATACCACAACTCGTCGAATATGTTTCGTCGAATTTCGACACGTTTAACTGGTAACATATTTCACGTTTTGAAAATAAGTTTATCTGACACAAATAGAACAACATGTGATGCATCTTCGAACACTAGATTCATAAATGCTTTTGTAACACAAGCTCCATTCAGAGGTTTAGTCGTCATTCGTTTCTTCCGTCGTAGTTAACTTGTATATTCGAGCTCAATATATCGCACTTAATTAAATAATTATTAAATTACTGTGAAAGATAAAGTGCATAAGGACGTATTTTTAAAAGGATTAAGGAATGTAAGTCAAATGTTAAATCCCATTAACAGCACTTAATCACTTCGTAGCTTATAAATTTCAATAGCAAATATATAATGTAGGTTTGTTATTTAATGTGTCTCACATGGATTTATTGGATAGATGGATATATTGGCCGAGTCAAGAGTTGAAACAAACATCATTTGTGCAGATCAGAACAACATACATACATAAAACAAGTCTTCAAAAGACATACACAAAAAAACGAATTATTATATTTTCATCTCGAACAATGGAGGAGGGGGGAACAATGTTAAACATCCTCGTGCTCACATATAAAACAACAACATAAATCTCATGCTGAAAGTTAAGCAAGAATTTATGTATTATTCTTTTTGAGAATTTTGTTGAATTATGAAATGCAAGATCTAATCAATTCAGCCTACAATTGTGTTTAATAACATTGGGGTCCGGCATGTCCAGGGGATTAAGGCGTTCGACTCGTAATCCGAGGGTGGCGAGTTCGAATTCCCGTCACACTAAACATGATCATTCTTTCATCCATGAAGATATTATCATTTCACGGTCAATCCCACTATTCCTTAGTAAAAGAGTAGCCCAAGAGCTGGCGGTGGTGGGTGGTAATGACTAGTTGCCTTCACTCTAGTCTTACACTGCTAAATTAGGGGCAGCTAGTGCAGATAGCTCTCTTGTAGCTTTGCGCGAAATTCAAAACAAACCAAAAATAAACAAATCAAATGTAAAAATTGGCGGTACTTTTAATAATAAAAATGTAGATTTACTGTTAATGTAAAGCAGTTTTTAGCATGACTGAAATGTTCAACAACTACTTTACGCGATTGATGGTATAAGTAGCTCAGAGCTTTGGCTTGTGAAAGAAACCAATAATGAAACACAACTAACCCTTTTAAAACACACGAACTACTTAAACTTCCAGATTAGCTTCAAATCTTCCAGCCACTGAAGTCGGGTACTTTCGCTTGTCCAGTATAATGTATATATGAATTTTGTGAAAAGCTAATAGAGGACTGACTATCTACACTAGCCGTGCCTAACTTAGAAGTGACACACCAGATGTAAGCTACTCATCACCATCCACCGTTAACTTTTAGGCTACTCTAATCTAATAGCAGACCACCTCCCTCCCTGGCTGAATGGACGAACGTGTTGGTGATGGAATTCGAACCGGCAAGCTACTTACTGCTAGCGGTGCGCCCTCAAAGACAGAGCATGCCAGACACTGTCTTTAATGTTTATGTTTCAATAAAATTTATCTAAATGTAAAAGTTCAAAAAAGAAACTTTAAGTTAGGTTGAGACATCTATAGATTAAAATGTTATGTTATTATAAAACTATGATATTTTTATTATTAGTTTTAATTGGAGATTGATATAGAGTTAAACAGCATAACAACAGCGCGAACATTTCATCAGGACAAATATTGACATAAGCTCTCCACCGCAAGAATTTCACATCAGGAGGTTTATAATCTAAACTAAACTTCATCATGTGAAAAGAATTTTGCAAATGTCTATGAAGTGAATCTCAAAGCTTTGTGATTTTTCAAAGCTCTCCTCCATGTGAAGATATTCTATGAAGGTGTATGCATTTTATCTCAAACTTAAAAAGAAACTTTATAATCTAATACAAGCTCTTCACCATTAAAAATACTTCTTTAAAGATTCGTGCAATAGATCTCAGAAGTTGTTTGTTTGAAGTGAAGCAGTAAGCTTAACACTGAGATATCTGTACACTGTCTGTCACGGGTACCGAAACCCGGTTTCGAGCGTTATACGTCCCCAGACATATCACTGAACCGCTAGGAGAGTTAAGGAGCTTATGAACTAATAGGCTCTTTAGCTTTTGAAAACAAGTGTGTGTAGTTGATCTTAGAATTCATCAGCAAGGAATGACTTTGGAAGTTGAATACAATGTATTCCCAAAGTGTAGAAAGAGACGTATGTAAAGTCAACAATACTTGTTTGTCGTACAGTAGTTGGAGCTGTAAAATGTGAATTAATAGCTTTTAAAGGATGTTAAGATCCATCTAACTTTGCCAGTGTACAAGAAGTACCCGGCATAAAATATACATTATAATTTCACCAAAAGAGAGTCGTGTTTGAAAATTACCTCTTTACTCTCTTAAGGTATGTCCTTATTTGTGATCATGAATATCAGTCAGTTCAAGTGTGATGTTTGTTTGCGAATCTAGAAGCTCAGAACATGGAACTAAGAATGATTAGAGCGCATAAATATTGCCTTGAGAAGCCATTATCTCAATGTACAAACAACATAGAAATTGACAGTGAATTGTAATGATGCTAGATCAGTTAGCTGTTATATTCTTTTAATAATACTAAAGCCGAAACAATATATTTGTATAGAACTAAAAAAGAAATAAAAAGTATTAAGTTGCTTATAACTTTATTTCTGTAGATTTGGACAGCCCTATACGAAGATATCTTAACTACATTATACAGAGATATATATTACCACTTCAGACAAATTTGCCTATTTATCATGTAAAGAATCTAGTAAATCCGACATCTATTTCACGGATGTTTAATTACCTTGCAATGCTAAAAGTTCGAATATCGTTATATTCACATGTTGAAATGTTCAGGATTATTATTATTAATATAAATCAGATTTATTGACGCACTGCTCTTACTAAATCTTGTGTATCACGCTTAAAGCAAACAGTTTTAGCAATATTTTCTTGAACTACAACTTCTTCGTAGGTAACTAACTAATTGTGAACGAATTAATCTGGTGTACTTAAACATTACAATACTAAACATTACTGTACTTAAACGTTGCTTTTGGAAATTAGTGGACCCTTTTTGTTGACATTTGACTTTTAAAGGTAATACATTTTACTTGTTCTTTTGTGTGTAGAAAAAAAAAAGCTAAAGTCCACGTTGCACTATAAAACAAACAAATGTAAGGCAGTGCTGGTTGCGTACAGAGTATCTCGCCGACACCTGGAAGACTTATTTCAGGAATGAATGTTGTATAGATAAAATTATTGGCAATACTTTCCTTATCCCAAAATATTAAACAGAAATATCACTGTGAAATATAACTTTTACATCAACATAAAAATAAACTTCACTGCTGTTAGCATCAATATTTTTTTTCAATAAAACGTTTTTAAAAGGTCATTGGGAATAGCAAGATTGGACCGAGTTCAATATCAAAGACACTTAATAGAACTCCAGTGAACAAACTCCAGTTTGTTTCCCCAAGAAACAAACTAACAGAACAAATCCAGATAATTTCCGCCCCATCAGTCTGTTAAGCTGCCTTGGCAAACTGATGGAGAGAATTATCTCCAACCGTCTCCTCCATTTTTGCGAATCAAACAACATCCTTCCAGAATCTCAAAATGCCTCCAGAAAAAATAGACAAACAACAGATCACCTCACACGACTCACCGAATCAATATACAAAGCTTACAACAACAATCAAGTAACCATCGGGGTATTCCTAGATGTCAAAAAGCATTCGACAGCGTTTGGCACAATGCCATCATATACAAACTAAACCACCTACAAATAAATCCTACGATAGTCAAAATGGATTTCAAATTTTTTAACCAATAGAATAGCACAAGTAAAAGTCAATAAAACCATATCCAAATTATTTAATATAACGGCAGGAGTGCCCCAAGGATCAGTCCTCTCTCCACTTCTTTACATAATTTTCGTCAGTGACATACCTTTTCCAAATCTAACATACACACACAATTCGCAATACGCAGATGACATCGCAATCTGGAGCACCTCCAGAAACCCAGTAATGGCCATGTCTCGCGTACAAAAATCACTAAACAACGTCTCAACATGGAGCAACAAGTGGAGGGTCGTGTTAAATCCGACAAAAACACAAGCAATCACCTTCTATAGAAAACTAAAGAAGCAAAGAAAAAATCTAGAAAAATAAATCTATCACTTGGAAACACAACCATTAACATGAGCAAAAAACATCACATTCCTTGGCGTCACTTTCGACACAAAACTAACATGGAAAAACACATAAACAATATACATTCATCAATAAGAAAAAGGATTTCATATCTAAAGACTATAACTGGTAAACAATCAAAATGCGCACCGAACACCATTATACAAATATACAAGGCTTACATCCGTCCACTAATAGAGTACGGATGTCAAGTAACATACAACATGTCAAACAACACACTCCAAAAAAATCCAAGTGCAACAAAACAAAATATTAAAATCCGCATTCAGTTTACCATCTTTTACACCAACAAATTATCTACACCAAATTAGTAATTTACCAACTATAAGAGACAGAATAACAGAACTTTCTCTGAAATATTATCGAAAAGCAGAAAACAGAAACAAACTAACAGCATCACTACACAAATTATCAAGTGCACCAACAAAATACATATCACCATACAACATATTTCAAGAATCACAATCCACTCAACAAAGAGTCTAAATACATAAAACTATGTTATTAACATGAATTCCTTTTTTTTTCAGGTACAGGGCACACGACAGGCAAAACTTTCGGAGCCTGTCGTGTGAAAGTGGGTTTTCTCGGGTACTCCGTTTCCCCACATCAAAATCTTCAGGCATTGATTTCTAGATCCCAGCCCAGGCAACCTTTTGCCAGACCCAGAATCGGGCCGTTTGATTTGATCTGAACTTGAATGAATTACATTCATGTTCACATCTACCCAACTTTTTCTTTTCGAGACAGGTCCCGACCTTTCCTTCTTTCCACTGCTACCTTTGCCTCCACCCAAAAGACCATTTAGTGAGACATTCCCCACCCAAAAAGTCAAGAATAATAACGATAATTAATTTCTTAAAATAATAATAATAAAAAAAAACCCACCACTTAATCCTAATAACAATCCACGAAAGGGGACGAAGAGGAACTACAAAGTTCCTGAACACCCCAGTTGGAGAGAGAACTCTTCTGATTTCTCTCTCTCTAAACTGAACCCCTGCCACGTTAGTTTAGTTTAGTTTAGTTTAGTTTAGTTAGAACTCCAGTGATACGTTACACGTGTCTAGCTTATAGATAATTTCCTCTCCCAGAATTCAAGTCCAGATCATCTATTTCTTTAGAATAAGGTTATCAAAACGTTCGCAATAATGAAATCTATTGAATGTTCTCCTCTTTCTATTGGTTTTTCTTTTTTGAAATAATATGAATCAGACGCCTTAGAAGATATCCAAATATTCAAAGGACACAGATAAAACTTCTGAAGTTATTTTTGCTGTTTAATGATGTTGGATTATACATTATCTAACAAAATCCGTATAGCGCTTATTTAAAGAAAAATGAAACACTTCTGAATTATGGGCTAATTATAGCTACGTATAGGAGCTGTATTATCGTTAAATTTGATAACGACGAACCTATATTTTGGAGAAAAAAAACGTTTAGATATAACTTTACTAGGTAATGAAGAAAACTCTATTACAGACATAAACGTTTCAACACGATTATTTCATCCTTCTCTACCTACGACTCTAAATGTTTGTATTATTGATAGTTTTAAAAATACCTGCGAAAGTATTTTATCTGTTTACCCTAATCCTCGATGAAGACCTATCCACCTATTGAAAGTATTAAGATCTTATCATCTTTGTCTATTTCATGCGACTGCTCTAAGTTGAAATCTCTTCAATGATTCAATTATTTGGTGATTTTTTTTAATATTGAATTCTAGGGACTTAATTACTAACTCTCCGAGTTTTTACTTTACGTTTTGTAACAAGAAAGTTTTAATAATGTTAACTCTTCTTTTACTGTTCTTCATTAGGCCTTAATTGCATCTAGGTTTCGGGTGAGCCACCCACGTATTTGGTATTAGCCTAGAATGTTTACACTTGTATTGCTGGCCTCGACAGGAACCCTAAAGCATGTCCGGTGACGGAATTTAGATCCCGGGACTCGCCTGTTTAGATTTTAGCGCCCTAACCATCAGGCCATGCTAGACCTAATTGAAAAAAAAATTAAATTATTTAACTATCAGACAATTTTATCAGTTTATGTAGTAGTAAAATTTTAATAAAGTTACCTATTAAAGGATTTTACCAGTTTATATTATGTAGTTGGGAGATTTTAATAATGTTAATTATAGGACAAACGTACAGTTTATGTTATGCAATGCGAGCTTTATTTCTTAATCTATCCAGTTAATAAACTGTATAGTTAAAGACTCTGTCACTTCTAGTTATGATTTGAGATATTTATTTTTCTTCGCACAGGATCCTTTTATACGATGAAATTGCTTAAGTGTAGTTTATTTTTCACGGGCTTTATAACACTAGGTTAAGATAAACTAATGGCACTTTGTAACGGTTTTTATATAAACCAATGGCAAATTCTTTTAGTTTTCTCTGATGGTTGCAGAAACTACTTACTTGTTGTTAACCGCAAAACTACACAATGGGCTGCCTATGCTATGCCCACCACGGGTATCAAAATAATTTTTAACCAGTAGACATTTTACTTTACAAGCCATAACACAAACTGAACATTTAATACCTGCAAAAGATTCTATGGAACATCAAAAAAGTAAATTTGGATTTCTGAATAATATATATTTTTCTCTTTCAAAACTAAAACGGATATTCTTGGTATATTTAAAAAGACGGTTAATTTTTTCACAATAAAGTTATTCTTGAACACTTTATAACTGCTAAACTATATTATAATTAAGGGACAATAGAAGATTTTTTTATCATAAACAGACTAAGTAATTAAAGATAATTATCAAGTTTAAATGAATTAATAAACTATAGCTTTAATTGTCACCTTGGTTTGTTAGCGATAAATTTGTGCGGTCTTGCTCTAAATACATCAGTGAGCGTACACATAAAACAAGTAAATAACTTTACATACTCAAAAGAAGACAATAGTTTAATACAGGGACATGCCATTTAAAACATATTGCTAAAAATGGGCTAACGAAAAGTGAGTTTTAATTGTAAGTTCCGATTCTTCACCAGGAGCTGTTTGTGCATTTAAATATTTAGTAATAAAGAAAAACACATTAGTTCTTTATTTTGCACTGGAAAAAATTATAAAATTTCATGGTATGTTTCATGACTCGGACGTTTTTCAAAGTACGACAAACACCTGGAATTATCAAATCACCTGTGCAATTAATAGTCTTATACATAAGCCTTTGCGATTGTGAGATATGAAGAGAAATTTCCTATATCCTTGCCTGGGAGAAATATTCGATTCAATTGTCTTCTCCTTAAGGTTTCCAGGTATCATATTGTTCATTATAGCTTTTCGCTATGATTACATTTAATCCAGTTAGACACGAGTGAATGAGCAATAGTTTAGAGCCAACAGTCGTACGCGAGCTTTACGATCAAAATGTACAACGATCCAAAAACTGGCAAAAGATATCGAGAACCTTTACTTCACATTTTCATGACATTTTTAGACACGTATTTTTAAGCAGTCGTTCATATGTAAGTTATGACGTTACTACGTTGGAACTTCATTTCAGTTTGAGCGGGAGATAGGATAAAGCACAGATTCTCTGCAAAGTATAAATACAAGATTTATTTTGAAAAGGAAGATAAGGTGAAAAAATGATGCTTCTACAATTTAATAGCAGTTCCAGATATATTGTTATAGATGTAACTTAAATATTGAATTATGAATGTCTATATTTGAATTGCATAAGATTGTAGAGGTAGATAAGTTTTTTAGAAGGGTGACTGAATAACATGAATGATAATAATGATGTTACTATTACAGAAATATTGTGTTTAGTGCACATTACTGTAACTTGCATACATACATCTAACATAAACACATATGTAACACATGATTTAGTGAAATGACGTACTCTCTCGCTGTATAGACGAGCTTGTCGAAATGGCTCGTGATGTTTTATTTTCGCCGTAAGGCAACTGTTACCATTTTATCTCACAACCCTATACAGACAGACAGCTTTGAGTCAGTAGATAGTAACTGGCGGAATGATCTTACAAATACAAAACGAGCATGCATTGGAGAGGTTAAGGGATAAAGTAAAACCTTATCTTACTCTGACTTATGTACCGGAAACTGTTTATGTAACAGGTTTATTGACTTGTTTGCATTTTGGATATCTATCGAGAAGTTAGATATAGCATAGTTGATAAAACATGTTTGAATGCAAATCTCAGTTGTAGAATTGAAGGAAAATAGTTAATTTTCCTTTAGTATTAAAAAATGCCACCGAGTGTCTAACACCAGAGGTTTATACAACAGGAGAGCTGGCATGAGTTGATTGGTGGATAAGGTAAACGACGCCCAAACTGCGGGTCGTGGGATCGAAACCCGTTACCATAAGTGCTCCCTGTGTTAGCTATGAGAGGTATATTATAATATATTGCTTAATCCTGCTTTTCGTTAGTAAGAGAGATTACGTCGTTTTCTTCTTTCTATAGTCGTTTATGAATTCTAAATTAAGGACGGCTGTCGCAAATAACCCTTAACCACACACACTTAAATACTTTAGTACGGTAAGCAGAAGGAATAAGGAAAGATGCTGCATATATTAAAGTTAATTAGTAAAAAACTGAATTAATTCCGTTATTGAAAGACAAATGAAAGATAATTTAACACCAAAAGAGCGGAAGTCGCTCAAGAAACTTAAAAATTCTAACTTCATATTTCAAAAACAAATAAAGATAACATATGGATAATAATGACCCAACAGTTTCATAACCAGATTGTTTAAGGACAACACAAAGGTTTACCAAGAAAATAAATAAATTGATGTTCAAAATTGTCATAAATAAAAAATTAGTAATTTTTTCATGAATTTAAGATGATATTAACAAAAAACAAACAAAAAGATTTAAAGTTATTCAGAAATTGACATTGTCGCGACATTTTTGCACAGTATTGTAATTAATTTATACATGAACTGTATAATGTGTTCCTGCATTTGGTAGGTATATGTCTTTAATTTAGATAAATATTTAGTGGGAAAGCGGTATTTATATACTCTTGAAAATAAGAAACGCAAAAGGGATATTTTTGTTATTTTAAAGAGAAATATATGTAATAACGTTACAAGCTTAGAGTATGTGATGTTACACGTGTTAAGACATTGATTGTCAGACCAAAATGACAATAAAAGTTGTGCACATTGAAAACGGAGGAAAACATCGGATTTTTCGCCAAAACGCATGCGTGTCCAATAAATTTGTTTGAGAGATCTGCATGTTCTGCAAGTGCAACATGTGCAAAATCTCTATAAAAGTGACGGGTTCTCGGTTTCCATAGCTCAGTGTTAAGCCACCGACACGCAATACAGTTACGCCAAGACTGACTGAAGCACAACGCAACAACGCCATTGGTCACTTGGAAGCAGGTGAATCTCGATCAGATGTTGCCAGAGCTGTGAATGTCCACCCAAGCACCATCACAAAGCTATGGAATCGTCACCAACAACATGGATCAACTCGTGACCGTCCACGATCTGGCAGACCTCGTGTGACCACGCCCGCACAAGATCGCTACATCCGGTTACCTCACCTTCAATATAGGACCACCACTGCGACGTATACTGCCTCAACCATACCAGGGCTGCGTAGGATTTCCGATCAGACCGTACGCAACCGTCTACGAGATTCTTAGGCCCCATGTGCAACCCATAATGGTGAACGTCAACGACGTTTTTCAACATGACAACGCCCGTCCTCACACAGCCCGATTCATCACTGTCTTCTTGAGACACCACAACATCAACGTTCTTCCCTGGCCCTCCAGATCACCAGATTTAAACCCCATCGAACATCTTTGGGACGAGTTGGACCGACGTCTGCGACGGCGACAACTTCAACCGCAGACTCTACCTCAGCTTGCAGCAGCTTTGCAGACTGAGTGGACAGCCATTCCACAGGATGTGATTCGGCATGTCATCGCTTCCATGGGCAGGAGATTCCAAGCAGTTATTGATGCTCACGGGGGCATACTCGTTATTGACGTTGAGTGACGTTAAACTGCACCTAGTGAGCGTGGACTTCGCCTTTGCAGACTTTGGATGTTCAGCAGTGAATGTGCAAAGTTTCACACATGTCATACAGAACTACCCGAAATAAACTTGTTAACAATTTGTCTCATATTTTGCCTTTTGCGTTTCTTTTTTTGAAGAGTATATTTGTTATAGATTTTGTTATAGTAAAACTATTCGAGTTTTAATCACTTCCACCTCTAATAAAATAAAATATATATCTGAATCACATTCGATGGCCATTCTAGTTATCTCAAGGTAGGATTATTTAATTTTATTAGAAGTGAAACTAATTAAAAGACGAATAGTTTTAATGAAGAATTTGCATGTGAACAATTATTATTTACGTTTAAAATGGAAACCTGACTTAAATAAGGATCTTCTGATGGATAAAAAAATATCATTTAAAAAGCTGAAAGAACTTGTAACATTCGTGATATTACTCCATAATAATATGTAGGAACCATGCATCTCCGAAACACCTTTTGTGAAAAATATTACAAGATAAAACAACTGATTCTGTGTATTTTGCTGAGTTTGTGTATTTTATTACACAGTATAGGCGTACACATATATAAAAACAAGTGATATATGACATATCCATGCATAAATAAATAACTCAAAATATTGATTACATTAATTTTTCATAGACGATTAAATCTGCATTACAAAACAATAATGAACTGAATATTACATTACCATTTTCGGCCCAGATTGCCAACTTATTGTCCTAACGAATAATGATTGTGGAAATAACACTTAAATGCGTCAGGGATATCTTATCTATCAGACAAAATCCAAACGCTGATGTCAAACTAAAGAGCTGTCATGTAAAAACAACAATAATCAAGTAAAGACACGAAGCTGAGTGTTTCCATTCACCTAACGTCTCAGCTTCTACTGACCTCTACTGTCTAATGTTCGTTGTTTGGTGTCTACTGACAGAAAGTAACTAAGCTGTCAAACACCAGTACAAGGCAGACCAACACGTTTATAAAAGGGTAATTTTTTCTTGATTGTTTGAGCGAAACAATTTCCGTAAAAAACGAAAAAAATAATGAAATGTAAAAGGTAAAACAAAACCAATTTACAATAGAATATAGGATACAAATTAAAAACTAAAAATGTTAAAACATGGAGTTTCGTGTTTTGGTTTGTCTGTTTTGAAATCCCAGAGAAAGATAAAACCTAATTAGAAGATAAAAGGGCGATAGTCCGTCAAAAGTTAAAAACACATTTAATATGAATAATGTTACCCGTCACCAATAGCACTGTTCAAAGTCAGTGGGAAATTATAATGATATAAAGTGACAAAAACGGCGCCAACGCTCACGGTCGTAACGACGGCTCAATAGCAAAGTGTGGGCTGTTGTGACCTGAGTTAGAGAAAACGATGGGTTAAATAACTTTGACTAGTGCGAAATATTGACATTACAACTAACTCCGTATGATCATAGTTGAAACTAGACGATCAAAGTGCAAAAGTAAATTTAATCTGGAAAAGCTTCTTTGAAGGTTCTTGCTCCAAAATGGCTGCTAACTGGCGCAAAGTTGAGCCTTGAACATAGTATTTTAGTCCATGTATAAAACAAACCTGGTCGTAATGGAATCAAAGGAGATAGACTTAGCTAAGGTGACAGTGAGCTCTTTACACACAATACTGTCAAGTATTTGAAGGGAAACATCTGTAAGACTAGAATACTGTTTTCCGAATTACATTAAAAAATTAATTTCTTATTTTCGAATAAAATATTTAACGGCAATAAAGTGTTAAAATTGAATTGGAATTACTTTCCGTTCAAATACCACTGATTAGACCATATTTAAAGTGTGCTTAGCAATCAGAAGAGCCATATCTCGACCATCAAACAACTTGCTTTACCAATAGAGGAAAAATTTCCGAAGGGTGACGGCATCGATAGGATTAAGGAAGGTTTTCTGTAACTAGAGATACTGTTGATGGTACTAACCAATAAGAGCCTTAAGGTCATTCAAATTGGGACATAAATCACGTCGGTTCCAAATCATCAGTGTGACTAATGTTTATTAGCAGATGATGAGGGTGGAGTGTCTTTTGGTTTGCGTTCACGCAGTTTGCTTTTAGAAGACAGATGTCTGTTGACCACTATAGATTCTACGAGAGGTCGAGTAGGCAAATCTCTGGCTGATGAAGAGGGACACGAGCAGCCAGCAGAAATATTATTCATAAAAATGTATATTTATTATTGTTTTTTTTTAATTTAGGGCAAAGCTACTAGAGGGCTATTTGCGTTAGCCGTCCCTAATTTAGCAGTGTAAGACTAGAGGGAAGGCAACTAGTCAACACTACCAACCGCCAACTCTTGGACTACTCTTTCACCAAATAGTAGAATTGACCGTCACATTATAACGCCCCCACGGCTGGGAGAGCAAGCATGTTTGGTGTGATCGGGATTCGAACCCGCGACCCTCGGATTTCGAGTCGAACGCCCATATTTTTCTTATTTACATTAAGAACCTTTGCAGTTGAGACGTAATACTTTTAATATGATGCACGAGTGACGCTGTTAGTTGTCGGTAGACCAAGAATGGAAAAATTAAATTCTGTTTTATCAAAAGTAGTCAACCTCACTGTATCGTTTATAAAAGTAATGTCGAAATGTAAATAATTAGAATGAACCTCATTACTATTATTACTTTTCTATTGTAAGTTCTGTTGGACATATCAAGTTTGGTGTAAAATTCATATTATTTATCGATACTAAATCATTTATGTAACTGGCAATGTAAATGTATAAATTACGATTTAAAGTCTGCTTTATAAATTAGTTTTCATAAAAGAACTGATGCAGGTTAGACATATTTGAAATACTCACCATTTACTCATATACTTCGTCATTAGGAACAATAACGGTTATAAGTGTAGAAATGAAATATAGTTTTACATTGATTTTCAATAAATTTAAATGTGCATATAATTATTTAGTTATTCATAAGGTAATCAATCAAATTATTGAAAACCCTGATTAAATATTTTAGGTTTATTTTAAAATGTAATATAGTAAAGTTGTATGATAAAACAAATCTAATAGTTTTTGAAACATTTAAGTTAGTTAAACATTCCAAAACTGGAATGTTTTAGTGTTTTAGTGGTTTTAGTGTTAATTAACTAATTAATTAATAGCATTAATAAGTTTGTAGTATTAATTCTATTAAGTAAATTTTTTACGTATAATTTTTAACATAAAATCAAAATTACAACCATATTTATCAATCATGGTACTAATGAATTGTTTCTGAATTTCTTTTACTTTATTTTTAAATACAT
Organism: Tachypleus tridentatus; assembly: GCF_004210375.1. Classification (NCBI taxonomy): domain Eukaryota; kingdom Metazoa; phylum Arthropoda; class Merostomata; order Xiphosura; family Limulidae; genus Tachypleus; species Tachypleus tridentatus. The sequence goes on along the minus strand of NC_134831.1, from coordinate 31,300,866 downwards.
TGAAAGAAATTTTAATTTATTTCCAGAAAAGTCAAAGGATCTTATTCGATGCTTTATTGAATTAATAAAATATGGCTTCAAAAAGAAAAGAAACATGTCAAATAACAGGATTATTTACTTATTTTAAGAATGTAATCAATATTTTTTCCAAGTCTTAAGATTTCACCTTGTGTGTTTTAAAATTCTATATTTAGTACCTTTTTTAATATTAATTTAAAAATTTTATCGTTGACAACTTCTAAGCCAGGTATGGGCAATTCTATGGCACAATTGTGGCCAGCTCGAGTTTAGAAATCACCTTTTTCATCGTTTATTGTTTTATTGCAAATTTGATGATCACACACTGTACTGCCTCACGTCATCGCTAATGTCGCGCGCTTCATCACAGACTCCTCACATTTTGGAACGTCAGTCTGGTTTAAATGTTTATTATAGAGTGTGCGTTGTTTTGCATCCACTTGCAAACATATTTTTATTGTGCAACTTTCAAGTTTTTAAATATATTTTGTTTTTAATCTCATAATATTAATAAGTGGATAACGAAAGAATCCAGATGATGGTGAACATTCAGAAAATAAAGAAAATTTAATTAATTCTGGCATTACTATGGAAAAGAGAATGGCACATGACTGAAGAAACAAGAAACGAAACTTTAATGAAAGTTGGGAATTGAAAGTTGTAGTGATTGAAGCAACTAATAAGCCAGTGTGTCTTTTATGTTACAACGTTTTTAGGAATAATAAAGTATACAAAATTAAGCAGTACTAACAATTTTTACAACGAATTTGATGTAAAAGTTTAAGTTGATACCAAAAATCGTATGAATGAAATTAGCAGTCTGAAAGCACAACTTCATGAATGAAAGGGAGGGCTAAAAAGGTTTTAATCATCGATAGAACTAGTTACATTAGTTAGCTATCAAGTAGTTTGGATTCTAGCTAAAAAAAAGCGGAAAATTATGATTCATAAATAAAAGATAATATTCTTCAAAAGGTAAATAATTTGCAATAAAGTCGAAGAACAATTGTCCGCAAAATGTTAGAGTTAGCAAAAGACATAGAAAATCAGTTGCTTGAACAACTAAAAGACTGTTTGTATTTTTCTTCAGCACTAGATGACTCAACAGATGTTAGTGACACTGCACAGTTAATATTTTGTGTTCGATATGTAACTTCAGATCTTCAAGTGAGGGAAGAAATGTTTGGACTTTGTGGATTACGAGATCGAACATGTGGAAAAACATCTTTGAAACGTTTCTTGAATTGTCAAAAAAATTCAATCTGGTTTTTTTTTTTAAACTGGTCACAACAGATGGTGCTCTCCCAATGACTGGAGCGATATTAGTATTTGTTTCTCTTTTTAAGCAGCAGTTAATTGAAAATAATGTAAAGTTCACGCTGCCATCTTTTCATTGCATTTTACACCAGGAAAATGTATGTGCTCAGATATCTAAAAGTGATGAATTTAAAAATTTGATGGACATTGTGTAAAAATTGTGAATTATATTAGAAGTGGAAACTTTCTCATCCATCGACAGTTTGTTGAGTCTTTGAAGAAAAGCAGTGATTGTACTTTTGATGATCTTACTGATTTTGTAAGTGTAAGATGATTAAATAGAGGAAAAGTCTTGGAACGATTTACTTATTTATTTTTCAAATAAAAGACCATCTTATTGAAAAGGTAAGGTTGAAAATTTTCCTGAAATTGAAATTCTCTAATGGCAGTGTGCTTTGAACTTTCTGTGCGACATGATGGCTCACTTGAATAATTTGAATACGAAGCTCAGGAAAGAGGTAAAATGATGAGCGAGCAATCACAATCTATTCATGAATTTTATTTATAGCTAAACCTCCTTGCGGAACAATTACAAAGGAGTGATTTAACACATTTTGCAGAGTTGAATATGTTTCGAGAAAATAATGAGAGTAATGATTTCTCTGATACTAAAGATGATCTCTATGTAAACTGGATCAAAAATATATCCCAAAAATTTGTATCTCGTTTCTCGGAATCTAAATAATTGAAATTGATATTTGAATTTTTGTACGATCCATTTCAATTTGACTTAAGAAATTTTAGTAAGAAAACCACATATATCTTGTCTTTGGATAAATGTGGATTTGAAGACGAGATGCTTACCTTGCAAAGAGTAAAACACATAAAAGATAAACAAAAATGTTTTATCAGAGGAATGTTGCTCACTATTCTGATAAATAAAAGTCTTCCATATTTAGAAATAAAAATTTTAAAATTATTTTCCATGTTTGGATCTACATGGGTGTGTGAGTCAACATTTTTTATACTAGATTTTCTCAAGTCTAGATACAGATCTCAAAATACTAACATAAATTTAGGATCAAAGCTAAGATGTTCATTGAGGTTAGTTGAAATGCAATTATTTTGATTAAACTAATATATTTAAATTTATTTTTGAATAGTATTTTCATTAGCCACAGTTGTGGCCACTATGAAAAATAAGTTGCCCACCCCTGTTCTAAACTCTATTATAATGAAATATATCTCTCAAAGCCTCTATTACTGTTACAAGATAAGTTAAAAACTTCTATTTGATCAAATTCTTCAATGAATTTATATATTTTATATAGTTAGAGAAGTGTTTTCTACATTTAAAGATTTTCTATATTTAAAGATGACTATAGATTGAAACGATTTTATAGGAAAGTAATATTCTTAATAATTTTATGGACAAGAGAAGGGATATAAACCATCATAAATTTTATTTTTAAAACCAATTACTATACAAGATTTCACTTTTGTTTACTGAATGTAGTTAAAGTATACTATTTTATTTTAACCTAAATGTAATTAGATCCTTAACATGGATATTTCTAAACTTAAAGTTTAACAAATACTTTGACAGGTGTTTGAGTTTTTGCATTTATTAATTCAAATACTTGTTTTATTATAAATTTCACCTGATTAAAAGATCTGTCAAGTACAGAATACAAATTTCTACAAGAGCTCTCAAAATCAGTCTATTTCTTTCCATTTTACCCTTATTCATATAATTTAATTTTATTTCTACATATATCTATTTGAAATACATTTCTGGTACAGGAATGTTTACTTATAGCTTCAGCAGATTTATTTTCAAAAACTTCATTTAATCCATAAATGTTAAAGAGTTTTAGTTTTTTTTTTTTTGAGAATGTGATATTCTTTTCTTCCTGTTAAGAAAGTTGTATAGTATTTTTCTAATGTTTTAACCTTTACTTTAGTAAATGAATGTTTATTAAAATGATTTATTCCTATCGAATAAGGAAATCCCTGATTACTTTACGATCTATGTAGGTTAATCATTAGATGCAAGTCAACAAAGACTAATAGTTGAGAACTAAATTAAATTATCTACAGTGGTATGTTATTGTATATGTTGAAAGTCAATGGAAGTTAAGCAGGTTAAACATTTAGAAATTTTGCTAGTAGATGTTTTATGTATCAATGTAGTACACTTCAATTAAATGATTAATAGCTAGCTAAGCTCGTATACAAGGGTAACAGATTATTCTTAAAATAGAAAACAAAAGATAAGACGATAAAAATCAACACCAACATAATTTTCCTTTAAATAAATAGCTCACAACGTACTTAAATTGTTAATAAGCGATTATATCAGCACTTTAAAACAATAATTAATTAAATATCACATAACTGTTATCAGTCCAGGTTGTAGACTTATTTTTGTAACAGATAACGACTGTGATAACAACACCCAGATGCGTTAGGTGATACTAAGTCTATCAGACAAAATACCAGTGCCAATGTCAATCTAGTCAGTCGTCATGGAGAAAATCATAAAATAAATCAAATAAGGGTACGAAGCTGAGTGTTTACATCCATAACGTCTTAGCTTCTGCAGCCTTATACTGTGTACAACCACTTGTGGGAAGACAGAGAAAATTAACCTGTCGACTGCCAAGTATTTCAGTTGCTACAATACAACTCTAATGCTTCTTCATTTTGTAACTTTTTCGTGACGCCATTTTGGATCAAAAGTGAAACAATTTGAAAGTAGGTCAAATGCATGTATGGTGCTGACATCCAACGTTGAAGTGAGGTATTATTGAAAACGAATTAACTCGTCCGTGGCACTGTGTTACCGATCGGCTTGGACGAGTTATCTCGTCTTCGGCACTGAACAGGTTAAAATATAGGATGTTATATACTGCAAATTGCATCATAAAATAATAGAATAGTTTACACACGCGTTTGGTTAACTTTTCATGTAAAAATCAGATAATTTTTAACAATGGCTCTGATGTGTAATATAATTTTAATAAACGACGTCTTGTTACATAGATTTATAAGAAATTTATCCTTTCTTATAGCTTATTTCAAATTCCAGATTGAGCCTTAATAACCATTATATTTATAGGCAAATTATCCTTGTATGTGCCCTCTCGTTCTAATTCAGTGTTATAATAGTTACTGCTGAACAAATCGTTTTTGAGAAACAATATTATTCAGAAGACTGTTAATGCTTCATTGTGTCTTCAACGTTATCGTTTGTTTAGTCAATGTAAGTAAATCACAAGCATAATGCAAATATTTCAAGCGTCTGAGCTGTTGCAAAATATATTCAAATAAAGGAGACATTTACACATAAATAATTAAATAAAAAAAGCCTTAACATATGCTAGACGATAATATTCATAAAAAAGATTGCATATCAACAAGAAACAACTAGTAAAAACAAAAATTGAACCAGATGTAAAAACTACAAAAGGTACAATTTTTGGGGAGATTGACTGTGTTATCAACTCCAAACTGGGTTTTTCGCCTCTCCAGTAATCCAACCAATCATATGTGAAAGCTGTTGTCCTGATAAAGGTAAGACCGTCTTGAATCTCTCTACAAATATGTTGTCAGTATTATAGTGCATCATTCTATATTAATACGAAATGATATAGCGTTGCTTAACCTATCACTATAGTTAGCTCATTATGTAGTAAGCGAGCCTCTAGAAAGTCTTTTTGTATTGTTGCTTCCGGTATGTGAAATTTCGATATTATTAGTTGAAAATATAATAACGGATGTCAACTGCCAGCTTTTTCACCCAAAATTTTCAACAATTATTTGTTAGTAGACATCAGTAGTCTGTGTTACCATTGATAAAGACACAGAAATTCGCACACACAACTGTCACTAAAACCAACATTGAAATACCTTATCGACCAATCACGAAATAAAAGCATCTAGTGAATCCTATATATACTAGCAATTGTAACCAAAACACTAAACACTCCTACCAAACATTTAATAGAAAAATACAAACAGGCTTTATTTTGACTAAAGATGGAAGATTTTTGAAAAGTTTCACCTTTCGGTGAAGTTCCGCTGTGCTAAGCAGATGTTTTTTTTTTTTTTACCATCATAAGTTATAAACAGAGCAACAAAATCAGTTTTCTGTGTTTTATGATATATAATATGTAATCAATTAAGCTTTTCAATTGTCTACAGTTTAAAAAAATAGTTCATCAATATGTTAATTCTCCATTTATACTATCAAAAAAGCGTACAGAAACAGGGAATATTTCTGCAAAGATTACTGGATTGTCTAGATGAAAATAAAATTAATTATTGTGTTTTTTATCTGATCACGTTCAGTATAGAGGTTTACTTATTTCATAAAAAACATTATTGTTACAGATAAAAAACACAATACACATGTTAAAAGTTTAGTATGTACTTACTATTTAAATAAGTAGAAGTAAAATTTAAAGGTTGATGAATACTTTCTTTAGGTAAATATTAAACATTTATTTTAAATGCTTAATTGCCAACAACATTACACACTGAACAATTTCAATACGTATTTCCTTCAAGCAAAATACTTAAGTGATAAATAAACTAAATATATTTGGCCAACAAATAATGAATATCAAAGTACTCTTTTAATAAAGACACCTGACATGTTTCAGATGCTATTGAAAACGAATTACCCAAGACCGGAACTGAAATATTTTATAAACATAATATCTAATGTTTTTTGTGATTAAAGTCAAAAGAGACTAAAATAAACTACATTTGTAAATTTTATTTCAGTTTGAAGGTTTATAACGCTAAAAACTTTGATTTCGATACCCCTAGTGGGCAAAGAACAGAGAGCCCATTTTCTAGCTTTGTGTTTAACAATAAACAAGCAAGCAAACAAAATATTTACGAACGTTTTAAAGCCTAATATGGGCTAGTGGCTGGGGCTCTCGATTTGTTATTTGAATTTCGCGAGTTCGAATTCTTCTCAATCTAAATACGCTTGCCCTTTCAGCCGTGATGGCATTATAATATTATGGGCATTCCTACTATTCATTAGTAAAGGAATAGCTCAATCATTTGCGGCAAGTGATGCTGACTATCTATCTTACCAGTAAGTTATCATTGCTATATTAAGGCGGATAATATAGATTCAATTAGAGAAAACCTTTGTAGCATCCCAAAGAGCTTGTAAATACACGCATGAGTATTTAAGATGAAAGACATAACAAACAGCAATCACAAGTACTGGCACATCCAACAGTGTGGTGGCTAAGTTTACTTGAGCTCCACCTCCAGCGATTATAGCTGCCCTTCTTTTTCTAAGTAAATATAACTAGCTTGTAGACGCCTCTTCTATTCGAGAATTCATCGTACTTTTATTTTCATCTTCAGGGATAGTTCAAAAATATTATCAGGTCACATGTAATGTTCCAATAAGTCATATTGTTTTCTGTAAACATAACTGTAATCAGTTTGTTTACGTAGATTTCAGTCATCTCGCAAAAATCCAAAAGCAAAATATAATGCTTCACAAAAGAAATTTTACAGCTAACTCGTTTTGTGAACACATCTCACTAAATTCTACAACCCCTTTTATTAAAGTCACTTCCAATATCTGTCGTTAAACTGAATATGAATTACCACATATAAATGTTCTCACTTGATATTACCCAACAATTATCAGTTTCCTTAACGAAATTAAAGTTTCTCTTCAATGTGTTTGACAGCAGAAAATGCTATCGTGTTTTCTTGATGTAAACACTTGATTGTTCTTTTTCATCTTGCACAAACAAATAGAAGTAGTATAACATAATACATTTGTAATTATATTGTGCATTTAAAAACATATATTTCTAAGTATTTATAGTAATGTATTTTTTTTTATTCTCATATTAAAAATCCCTTTATACAATTAACGTGTAACTGGTTTGCTTTCTTAACCCTTAAACGGCGGCTAACATCACTTGATGCTGCTAGTTACAACATTTCCGCTGTTTAAGAGTTAAAGCATCTTCAGTGGTACAGCGGTATGTCTGCGGACTTACACGCTAAAAACTGAGTTTTCCATGAGCGTGACTGTTAGAAAAAAAAAGTTTTTCTACTTAACTATTAACAATCTCTCTTAGTATTGTTAATATGATGTCAAATTTTTCTTGTAAATGTGTTGATTATAACTTGTTCTAAAATGTTTTCAATATATGTTATTTTATCTTATATAGTTTAGAATACATATTTGAAGGCAATTGGCTTTTATTTTTTAGAATGTATGAAATGCTTTTAAATTATGTGAATGCGTGTATGCAAATATGTATGTATGTGTGTGTACATCAGGTCATTTTTTAAGTAATATCCGATTTTAGGTTCAGAAAAAGAGAAAGGATTTCAAACGCTTTTAATGTTATTTAATCAATAATGTATGCTACATTATTATTAATTATTTCCTGCCAACGATTCACAAGTTTCTGAATGCCACTTCTATAAAATTCTTGGGGTTTGAAGGAAAAGAATGTAGAGAAGATAGTTTTAACATCTTCATGTGTACCAAGCTGTTTTCCATCAAGATAGTTATGCAAACTTTGAAATAGATGATAGTGAGATGGAGCAAGGTCTGAAGAATAAGGAGGATGTGGAAATTTTTTCCCACTCATGCTCTTCAATCTTTGCTATTGTAATCCTCACTGTATGAAGCCGTGCATTATCCTGGTGTAACACAACACCTTTATGATTGATTAAAGCAGACCCCTTTTCTTTCAGAGAAATATTCAAGCGCTCTAAATGTTGACAATAGAAGTCTAATATAATTGTTACATTGAGTGGAAGCAAATCAAAGTGGATCACACGAACAATATTCCTCCAAACGCTTAACAAGACTTTCCTAGGGTGGATGTCCATTTTAGGATGTGCTTTAGATAGTTTATCTGCACTGAGCCATTGTCTGAGGCGCTTAAAAGTTTTATAATATATCCATTTTTCATGTATAGTCACTAATCTGTCCAAAAAAGGTGAGTTACGTTCACGAGAGTGCAGAGAAGTGCAAATGTTCACTCTTGCTCAAAGGTTAGCTTCTGTAAAATCATGAGGGACACACTTTTTAAGTTTTAACACCCTTCCAAGCTGTTACAGATGACCGTAACAGGAAGGGAAAAGAAGCTTGGGGCAGCTTTGTCGCAGTGGTTCGGGGCTTCTTGTGCAATGACAAGGCCGAAAATTATGTGGAACTGGTTGAGGTTCTGGTGAAGAACTACGGCAAAACGGGTTGCAGAATGTCCCTGAAAGTCCATATCCTTGACGATCCTCTTGATAAATTCAAGGAGAACAAGGGAGCATACTCAGAGAAGTAAGGCGAGCGCTTCCATTAAGATATACTGGACTTTGAACGCCGCTACCAAGAAGCGAATAATGAAAACATGATAAGAGACTACATTTCGGGGCTTATACGTGAAAGTGATTTACATTACAGTCACAAATTTCGAAAAAAATACTCACTTCTAAACATTTTTGTATAAGTTTAGTATAAATACATGTAAATCTTGATTCATGTTGTTTTATTCAGACTTTATGTAAATAAAAATGTGCAAAATTACCCGTTAAAAGAGTTTCATAAAACTGTTAGTAAAATAATTGCAAAATGAGCATAATTTGCTTTTCAATAGCAGCATAAACCATTACAACGTAGAAAAATAATTAATATTAGATAGGTCTGGGAAATTAACTAGTAATATAAACTCATTAAAAATATATCGATTTACTCAGAAATGGTCTGTTGGAGAAACAAACGTCTGCTCATTTAACCTACTAACTATAATTATATTTTGAGAATAGCTCATTTCATTTATTTTTATAATCATTAAATCCGTACATTACTTAATAAAGAATTAAATTTACTCACACCTGTAAAGAAAGATAAACCACTGATGTCTTTTCGCAAATAGTAAGATATTCTACACTTTCTGAGATTAATGAAAACCTAGTCAAACAAAATTCAGCTAATTGGTAAATTAGCTTAGTGCGTGTTTTCTTATAGCAAAACAACATCGGACTATTTGCTGTGTCTCTGGTGTTAGCGTTGCAAATACACAGGCTAACCGCTGTTCCAACGGAAGAAACATTAGCTTAGATCACACCAAAATGGTTTTGTCCTGTCTAAGGTTGACCTTAGATCGAGCTTGCGATGTAGAAGTCCAAAACTGAGAGCTCGCAAACTACCGCAAAGAACATTAACAATAATAACTGGGTAATATTTTCATAACTATGCAGTATTTTTATCGAATCCCTGATTTGTAGCGTTGTAAATCCGTAGACTGACCGCTGTACAAGAGGGCGGTCGTTTTTTCTCTGTGAAAGTTTTATGAGTGCTATAACAGAAAAGCAATGGGTACGTTCATTGATAATTGTGTGAACAAACAAATACTTCAATAAAATCTACTCTGCGATGTAATTATGTAATGGTAGTTCATTTTTAAATTAAAAGTTCAATACTTTTTTTTCCTAATCTATGGTAAACATTAGTAAATGTCAAGAATAAATACATAGTTGTATGACTGTTAGACAAGTAAAGGCCGAAGTCTGAATAGCCTTCCGCAAGAACAAGAAGTTGTACCTACCCAGAGGGTGAGTGTTCCTGTTAGGTCTGATAATACTGAGAGAGGACTTTAAAATACATTATTTTCATATCTTTCTCCATCTCTTATGAGAAAAAAATAGTTACGAGAATAGTCAAATATTTTGAAACAGTACTGAAATTTTGAAGAAGAATAATTCTACACGTATTATATAACTGTTTAATCGTGTCCAACCTCCACTGAGTGAGATTATTTGGTGCGCAAAGGAAATTCTGGTAAAATAATAAGAAATAGTTGTTATATTTGCAACTTTGACTTTACGCAAATTAACTGTGGGTGAGAGTGTCGTTTTACACCAACAACCAGTAAAACTTACAGATCTTTAGACATTCTCTTAGAATATTATCATTAACTACAAGCATTACATTTCACTACTGTAAAGCACAGTAGAGTCTTTATCAAGTAAGTAGAAAATAATCTTCATATCACACTTCGATTTAAAGAGAAAGAGTGAAAAGATGGAAAAAGATAATAAAGAGGGATTAAAAGACTGTTTTCACGCAGAGTTAATTGAGGTCTATCTGCGTTAGCAGTCCCTACTTCAGTAGAGTGATTGATATACTAGAATGGGTTGAGTTTGTTTTGGAATTTCACGCAAAGCTACACGAGGGCTATCTGCGCTAGCCGTTCCTAATTTAGCAGTATAAGACTAGAGGGAAGGCAGCTAGTTATCACCACCCACCACCAACTCTTGGGCTACTCTTTTAGCAATGAATAGTGGTATTGACCGTCACATTATAAAGCCCCCACGGCTGAAAGGGCGAGATTGTTTGGCGCGACGAACACGCGACCATCAGATTACGTACTAGAATGGAGGCAGGAGTTAACATTACCAACCGACAGCTCTTGGGCTACTCTTTTACCAACGAATAGAATTGACCATTACAATATAATGCCTCGACCGTTGAAAGGGTAAGCACATTTGATGACGAGGGCTCGAACATGCGATCAACAGATTGTGAGGCGAATGCTCTAACCACCAGCTATGTGTTTGACCATATTGAAAAGAAATGAGATAAAAGTAATGAATTCATAAATTTTAGAATAATCTTTATAGAATGTTTTACTAAATATTTGTTTTTGTGACTCGTCATTTAAATGACTTATCTACTTATAGAAATTAAAATGTGAATAATAGGAAATAAATGATTTAATAAGTCTAGCACTAAGAATCTTTACTTTTACAGCTGTTATATTACTATCTATAAAGCCACTTACCCTAAGTACATAAATCTCAAATAAAATATATTTTAATAAATATGAGCTGTCTTACTGTCATCAGTACTGTATATATCCATAACAACTGGAGGATAAGAAAAATTAGCAGAATTTCTAAACATGGCAGAGTTTAGTGGTTTTGACAAGTTAAGACCATTACATTTAATTTTAAGTGTGCTACTTAATGTTAATTGACATGAAGGAAAATTATGGATACAGAAGTAAAAAATTTCTCACATTTCAGTTGATAATGATTATTGATTCCTGAAAATTTAAAATAGACAAATTTAATGTTATATCACAAACACGTGGAGTTTCCTGTTCTAAAAATTCTAAAAATGTAATGTACAATGCTTAAATTCTAAACTTAAACAACTGATTGTATTTTTGTTGTTTTAGATTGTTTAATGAAATATTAATAATACATTTACATTTTTCACAGATTTTTTGTTAAAACGATTTTGTAATCTTTTGACAGTGGTTCTGAGGCGTTACTTTCTTTCCATAGTGATACATCTTAAGTTAAAAGTATAGCTATTCCCTTATGGTTTTGCTTACGTTATCTAGCGTGCGAGGATAACAGTTTTCCAGTGTTTGTTTCATCAATGCAATAGCACAGAAGTTCATAGTTGCTGCCTCTGGAGACTTGGCCGGTGTATTCTTTTGCATGTGACAGCTAGCATAAAATACAATTTCTTTCTCCACCCGCTAAAGGTATGTGAAGATTGAACAGATGTATCTCGGGATCAGCTTGTTTACCCGTGACACGTGTTCCTTTTCATATGGAGATCTTTCGTTATTATGTTGTGCACTTTTATCTTGGGCAGATGATTAATTTTTGCCATAGTTCTTGATGTTCAAAAAGTCTCACCTGTTGCAAGACATTGTACTTTATTTACCACGCCTGAGGTATTATTTGTTGCAGAATTTTTTCTAGAAAGTCATGATACCGCAAGTTGATTATATTCCTGCGTTTCTATTCTATTAAAGTATGAGGGATATTCCTATTTTAGAAATTCCATGTCTCAAATCTGAAGACATCTTTATGACCTTAGTTTACAAATAATTTGTATCAGAAAAAGCTGTTGAAAATCAATCCTAAAAGTGATCAATGTTGAATGTATTCTGTGAACTACGAAATAATCTCAAAATGTAGTTCTGTTACATTACATTACCGCGACTTTGTATCTGCTGTTGTTATCACGTGAAATGCTAATGTGCATACTCGAAATAGTTTTAAAATAACTTACTTAACGAGTTGTGTTTTCTGATGATATAAGTTTTAATTTATTTTCAATATTCCGACTTCACCTCAAGCGTAATAATCTCCGTATTTACCTGAAAAAATTAAGGATTTGAAAAACAGAGTAATATTGACATAGCAGCAGGGACTTGTTGAAGCATGGAAGCGGATTTTTGACCTCATTATTGAATTAAAATGCAGGAAACTCTCACAATTAAAAGATAGAATTAAAGTAATTGTATGTCAAATGTGTTAAACAATTGAAATATATACATAATAAGTACAAATATCACACTTAAAATGAACTAAATCATACATTCATCAATTTCATTAATGTTTATGGTTACTTAACCCTGGCTAATTTATTATGAACTTCATTAATAGTTTTCAACCTACCAATAGGATACATGCGAATGTTTGTGCTAAAACCAAACTCTAGAAATAAATGCAGAGGATCATGATTTAAAACTTGATACAGGACTAAAACAATAACTGCACAGAGCATTGTTTTTACACGCCTTTGATTTTAAATACAAAATTCTGTAATTAATTTTTAGAAAAGGAATGTATGTATATATTCATGTATGGGAAGACTAAATAAGGAGAACTATTATGCAACAAAGGAGGACAAGGAACATAAGAAATCGAGTAATAGAATAAAACACCAGAGACCTGATACATCATGTCAAAAGACTTCTTCAAGACCTAGCTGATTCCACAGATGGGGTATTGGAAGACATGGCGCAATCCGGGGTAAGAAAAAAGGCTAACAAAATCTTTATTACACTGTGCAGGTATAACATGTTCTTGGGGAAATGGTAGGAATTCAGGAAAAGGTGGTTGACCCATATAATAATAGTGGAAAATAATCACAGATGCATCCGTTGGATGACACTACTATCTGCTACCAGTGGAAAAGTGTTTTGTAAAAGGTGTAATACTCAAAGTGGTAACATTAACCTGGAAATTAGTGTTAAACAATAAATCGAACAAATTGATTGTAAGATAAAACAAACGTGCGAGGGAAAGAAAAAGAAGTGCAAAAATTAAAGATTGGATAGTGAGTGTAAAATAAAGCCGTCAGATGCCTAATTAAAAACGATTAATAAAAGGTCACTTCGGAAGTTAAACTATTTAAGTTACAATTAGTGAGCGCACTAAAAAAAAACTTCAAACGTTTAAACAAGAGCCCTTCCTAAAAATAAACGATCATGTTGTATAACTGAATATGAATCATGTGCGTAACAAGAATATGTGGCATTCTTCCTGGATGATTTTCGTATGATAATTTGTATGAGAGACACGTTGCAATGAATTATTTCCCATAAAACGGAGGCCTGGTATGGCCAGGTGCTTAAGGCACTCGACACGTAATCCGAGGGTCGCGAGTTCGAATTCCCGTCACACCAAACATGTTCGCCCTTTCAGCCAAGGGGGCGTTATAATGTAACTGTCATCTCCATTGTTCGTTGGTAAAATAGTAGCCCAAGAGTTGGCAGTGGGTGGTGATGACTAGCTGCCTTTCCTCTTGTCTTACATTGCTAAGTTAGGGACGGCTAGCGCAGATAATCCTCGTGTACCTTTGTGCGAAATACAAAACAAACTAATGGAACTGTGGTAGGAGGCTTGTGGTACGCGTAAAAACATCTTTACATATAGAGGGCTGCACCGAAGGTAATTATTCCTTCATGTGAAATGAAGTAATGTAGCGGATGGAAATAAGTCATTACAATGAATAAAACATGTATACATTTGCAATTTGTAATAATTAAGTCATTATATTATTCAAATAAATAAAGTGGTACTTTTCGGTTTGGGCTATTAATATGTTTACAACTCTGGTAATTTATTTTCTTCTACAGAAGGAGGAAGTGAAATATTGACAAACTTGGAAGTATTATACAGAGAGTATCAAGACATATTGCTTTACATTTCTGTAGCAAGTATTTGACAGTTACTTAGCTCTTGTTTGAAAATTCAAACTTAGTTTCCCGTTGCATAAAGGTATTTGAAAGAGAAAGAAAGAAACTGAGATGTAAAATTTACAAAATTGAGACTGATAGATGGTGTATCCTCACCCGCAATGTCGGTCCTACATTCTTAGTCACCTCGAAAACTTAGGATACACTTTATAATCCTACGTTGTGACTTGTACCCTAGGATCCTCTTTTTTAAAATAAAAAAAAATATGTGCAGCGTATTTTAAATATATTTTTTTAAATTTCATAATAATGTGTTTTGGTGTATGGCTTCAATATTTTATTGTTTTATATATATATAGATATATTAATAGCTTTTTTAAATTTTCTATTTCATAAGTCTTATTGCTTTCTACCTGCACTTCGATCCTCTCAAATCACACCGAAAGCCATTTATCACAAGTGACTTGTCTGTTTCTTTATTTTGTTGTTGGGCTCTTTTTGCTCTTCTTTGCTTTAGTATGAAAAACCATACCCACTACAAATTGCTATTTTGACTCAATTTCTAATATTTAGAAGTATCAAAATAAATACTTGTACTTTGCAGGGATAATGTTAATTCTATGTATTAAAGATTAAGCTTGTGTGCTTACTCATTTTTTGCTATTGTATTTTTACGTTACACTACCTATTTTGTTCCTGTAATTTTTGAAAATCCTTATTTGATCTTCCTTTATGGGAAGTGAATATTGATTTCATTCTGACAAATATCAATTGTCTAGACTTTAGAAGAGAATTTGTTTTGATTCCACGTACTACGAAATTTGTTAGTTGTACTTTTGAAATAGGCGAGCTGATGTTCTTTAGAAAATATATCCAATTCTTCCGAGATCGAGTCAAAGAAACAGAGTAATGTCCGAGTACATGTATAAAAGAGATTTAAGTCTCCTCTGTTTATTCAAGCAGTGTTCCATGGTTTAATACTGGCAAGTTTAGCTAGATGAGTAAAGCAGGCTAACACTCATTTTACTTTTAGAAGTGAGTTGTTTGAGTTCTGCATTATGTAATTAGGTCTATGTAATGAATTGCTGCTTTTGACTAGCATACGGAGCTTATACTCAAAAGAGTGCAATATAGGAGATGCCTGGTCTACTTTAATAATGTTTTGGTGTTCAGCCTCACTTTTGAGTAAGAATTTAAGATAGCATACTTTAATGGATGTTCAAACACTGATTTATCATGTCTGTGCTATTAAGTTCTACTAAACCTTGAGTCCAATGACAACACATTCAAGATAGTGTTATCTCTCTCGCAAGAATATAACTTTTAATTGCATATGCTCATTGCTCCTGAAGACAGAAGTCAGTGATGAAAAAAGTCCATTGTCTTCATAAAACTGGAAATACTTCTATCACAGGAAGTTTATTGAAGTGGTTAATAAACTTTAAAAATCTAGAAGAAATAATAACACGTTGAATATAAATGTTGTACAAAAATGAATTTGTGTTAAGATCATAGAATAAAAGAACCGATGTCCCAATGTAATGATTGACAATGGTTGTAATATTTGCCAGAAGCATGAAAACAATATTGATGTAACTATATTGGTACACTGCTGGCTAAAATCTTAAGGCCAATGAACGTAAAGAAAAATATGTATTTTGCGTTGTTAGACTCAACAACTTATTTGAGTAGAGCTTCGAAAGATGAAAATAAGAAAAGGGAAAATAAAAATAAAGTAAACGTTTTAGCATTTGATAGAAAAAATGTGAACACTATGAAATTAGCCTAAATACTAGCTTGTAAAAAGTTTAAGAGCATACCAGAAAGAAGTCCTAAACAGGGTAGAAAATGCCCAAGGAGAGGTCTCAGTAGTGAGTTGCACGGCCGTCATTGCAAATAACTGCAAACATTCGCTTTGGCATGGTCAATATAAGCGTTTGCAGAAGAATGGCTGGAATGGTATTCCAAGTGGTAAAGATGGCTTCACGAAGATCATGAACTGTAGGAATTGACGTCCGTTTCTATAGTCTTCCCTTGCCATCCACCCACAAACATTTTCAATGGGGTTCAGTTCGAGCAAACACGCTGGATGGTCCAAAAGAATTACGCTATTCGCCATGAAAAAGTCCTTTGTCCTGCAGGCATTGAGGACTGCAGTGTTGTCCTGCTGAAGGATCCAGTCATTTCCACACAAGCAAGGGTCTTCAGTCACTAAGGATGCTGTCTCTAACATGCCAATGTAGCCAGCTGCTGTTTTACGCCATTGTATAACCTGAAGCTCCATTGTTCCATGGAAGGAGAAAGCACCCAGGATCATGATGAAACCTCCTCCACTGTGTCGTGTAGAATATGTCTCCGGTGGGATATCCTTATCGTGCTAGTAACGTTGGAAACCATCTGGACCATCCAGGTTAATTTTTTCTTATCAGAGAACAAAACCTTCGTCCACTTTTCTACGTCCCATGTTTGGTGCTTCTCAGCAAAGTTGAACCGAGCTGTTTCGTGTTGTGGAAAGAGGCGTGGCATGTGGAAACGTTTACGGTTTTTAAAGCCTTTCTCTCGTAGATGCCGTCTTATTGTTCTTGAACTGCATTCTGCATCCGAAAGGGCCTTAATCTGCTTCGACGATCAAGTGGTGTCTTACCGGATAACCCGTTGAATCCTCCTGCTCAACGCCGGCGAAATTTTCTTGGGGCGACCACTTGACATTCTCATTCCGTATCTCTCAGAGTCTTTTAGAAAATTTGCAACAGCAGTTTTACTACGCCCAATCTTACCAGGGATGGCTCGTTGAAAGAGACCTTGCTTTTGCAACTCGACAGTTCTGCCACGTTCAAGCTCTGTCAACTTCTTAGCCTTTGCCATGTAACACAGGAGATGTCAGTGAGAGATGTTGACAACGCTATTCTAATGCTTGAACACAAATGACTAAATTTCGTTACGTGTTTACCGATTAACGCTTCGTTTCTGTTTGGTCTTAAACTTTTGACCAGCTAGTATTTAGGCTAATTTGATAATGTTCACATTTTCCCTATTAAATGCTAAAAACGTTTTTTTATTTTCATCTTTCGAAGCTCTATTCAAATAAGTGGTTGAGTCTAACAATGAGAAATGCATATTTTGTCTTTATGTTTAATGGCCTTACGATTTTGGCCAGCAGTGTATGTATCATACTGTGACAACGTTGGCACTGTAATGCATGAGCTACTCAGATCCAATGCAATGTATGTATAATACATCAATTAGATGTGTCCATACATCTCCGACAAACCCTTAGTTCAGAAGAGTCAGAAGAGAAGAGAATATTGTTTCTAATTGTTTCATTCTGCAAGAGAATAATAAAAGAAACTGTAAATGTATAGAAAATCTGAAGATTAAAAAGAGAAAACATCCAAAGAAAGAACAGCATCAATCTTATGCAGCATATCCAAACTTTAGATGGTATACAATTAAATACCAAGTTATCAGAAACGAAGTAATCGCAGACAGAACAACACAAATATCTAGTCCAAGGCATACATCATGAAATGGATTATCGAGTAATTTGTCCTGGTGTTTAGAGGTACTGAGAAAAGTAAGAATGAAATGTTTTTGGAGGGTACACAGTCTAACTTGTTTTACCTCCAGTTTGCCAGCCTTACATGATTAAAATAGAAACTGAGCAGATAAGGATGATTTAGCGTTTAACGTACCAAATTTTTATCACCTTTCTCTGTCTGCATCCTTAAGTTAAAAGATGGTTGCTAACAAAAAACGAATCAATAAAATGAAACAAGCAAACGCAAAATAAATTTAAAATAAACAAAAACATTAAAACACATTACAATAGGAGAGACAGCAGAACTGTCCTTGAAGTTAGCATTCCAGCTTTCAATACGATATTTGGAAATAAATAACTAGATATTAGGGTATTACCATCCTAAACCCCACCATAGCAGGTCTTGTATAAAATTAAAAATAAAACAGAAAAAGATATTGTATATGTGCATAATAACTTGTCTGTGACACTATATATACGAGATTCTCCCTTACGAGATACATAAATTACAAAACAACCTTTTTCACTATACCATGTACATATTATTTAGTTCTGTGTTTTTGATGAGTGAGATACATAGATTATAAAGTAACCTTCCACCGGAAGCACACATAGATATAATAAAAAAATTTTATAAATTTTTTTCTGTTAAATACCTTGTTTATAACACTCCTTGAGATTCTACCTTATGAAATACAGAAGGTAGAGAAAAAAGTTCCCCTCTTTAAAATGTTAATTTGTTGTATCTTTCATTAGATAATTAAAAAAAAAACTTGTAAAACTACATATTTTTCAGAACACACTCGACGAGATCTGTTCAAATATGATTTCAAATCACAATTTCAACATCATTCAAGGTGAACTCCTGAATACCAGTGGGTGAACAAGATTCATAAACAAACCTGGGTTATCTTTTGCAGGTATTTTACTCTTTCCAAACTCGTTAATTTCCAATAGGCTTGTGCTCATGCCCAGCTTGTCAAACTTCAAATGTAGAAGGAATCATGGAATGTAGTTATTACTAACATCTGTTCTACCATCACTTCAAAGCCGTCTGGCACAGGATTTGGCATGTTAGTAGTAACTATGCTTCCTGTCCCTTTTCGATTTTGCTCTCCATTGGCCATAATATGTTATTGTTCATGACATCACCAACACATTCTCGTACCCTGCCCTCTTGGCCATTAAGCAGCGGTTTGACTCTTTGACCTTTTCTTTTGGAGGGGCTGATCATTCCTATGACTGTTATCACCCATCCACGCTGGTGGAACTGACAGCGTAATTCTGAGATGCTTCTAATTACCATCCTCTAGCTTTGAATAACTCACTGTCTTTGTGTAGTTTTAGGGAGGGAAGTGGGTTCATGTCTGTCTTGTTGAATGCTTGAATTAAATAACGTCTTCTCGCTCACCTAATATGGATTTTGTCGACAGCACTCCTTATGTTTTTGTCTTGATCATCACACTTTTCAGTATTACAATAAATGTTATCCCTAAACAATTTGCTGCTATTGTTACTAACACATTATATGTTGACGACTTTCACATTTATTGAGCAGCAGCTTTAGGTTGTCCCACTTTCTTCTTGGGGTGGATCAGAGGAAACAGTTTCCACTTCTCTTTGTTTAAAGTATTTCATTTACATTTATTCCTCGCATTAAACAAGTTTCTGTCAAGTGCTCACTGGTGCTCAATATCCTCCATGTTCTCTTTTTCACCTCTTGGGGAGTGGGTTGATATTCCATGTTCAAGATCTATCGTACCCTCGTGTCAGTAAAACTGGATGATGTGTATAGTCTATGACTTAACTAGTGAATCTCTCTTTTAATAGTGCATACATACGTTTTACTTTTCATTCAATGCTATAAAAAGAATTGATTTTTCAGAAGGGTTGCGCCCTCTGGTTACGTCTCTGCTGTTAATGGACTTTCTGAATCTTATTTAAAATATGTGCTTGAACTCTCGACTGAAGACTCTCTACACCTCTTTAATAACACTATACGAGTAGATAGATGGCGTTGGTATGGGCTACTCCCTGGGTTTTAGACTTGGCAACATTTTCCTCTGTCACCAAGAGCACAATTGCCATTTAAGCTTCAAACCTGTTCTTTACAGAAGGTATATTGATGATATGTTTTTATTTCCCACCATAAATATCATACCCAACAATTTCGTGGGTGTCTTACTTCACAACACTCCTCTATACACTTCACCCACGAAACTGTTTATAGCAAACAAGACATCACTTCTTTAGGTTCTCCCCCAACAGAGAATGTCTTTATATTACACTTCAAAAGTGTACATTTTCACAAACTATCAATTTCTCTTCTTAATGATCACGGATGGACGATAAAATGCGATCAGTTACCTGCCATCACGACCTACACACCTTTATGACGACAGGAGTTAAACCAGTCAGTGTCACGTGTCTGTAAGATCTGTTATAAAAATAAAATGATAACTTGGATCAAAAATAGCAATATGATATTTAATTCATTATTGTTTTCTAGAGTTAATTTAATCACCAAATATGAACAGAATAATGTAATTTAAAACAAATTAAATTCCCCTCTAATTCACTCAATTTTATTATAATATAGTAAATTATATAACGTAATTACACGTATACATATAAATAGTGGAATTTAATAGCCAACTCACATTAATAAAAATAAAACAAACCAGCAAATTTATACTTCATAAATGTTTAACATGCCAGTGCTTACAATATATATGATTACAACACATAAAATCCAAAAAAACAAGATGAACAAAAATGAATATTTGTCTCACATCAGTGTTCTTTCCTTTTATCCACTTTGTTCGTATTTCTCTCAACAAACTTAATTATAAAAAATGTTCATTGTTGTAAAGCTGAACTGGCAAATCTTGGTGCACATGAGAAGCAGGATAAGAAAAAAAAATGTGCCCTTGCACTTGAAAGATATTACAAATTTTCAGCAAAATATAAAATATCTGTTATTGCAGTTTTATTTATGGTGGTATAACATGTCAACAATACATTAAATGTTTATTTCCGTTTCTTAGCTTACTGTGTACCTAATATACTATAATCTGTTAGTCTTCTTTTCGTTCAGTGATGTTGATTTTTATAAACTTCTTCTTGCAACTCATTTCAACTTGTATATACGAATATTTGGTTTATGAGTTACTAATTACTTCTAACAATATATTTGGCTGTCGCTTATAGCAAGTTGTGAAATTCATATTCGTTTCATGGTTCTATGAAAGGATGCTGTGTGAAAAATAAAAAACATTTGTTTAAAAAAGTACTAATTCTACATCATAAACATTTTGTTAAATCAGTCTCTGTATACAGACAATACTGTGCACAAGTGCTAGGACAAAAGCATATTTTGTCATTCTTTCCACTTCACGGATGTCATTCTCCATGTGATTACACTGGTTTACAAAGAAATTGAGGCAAGCACAAAAATAGCTGTTTTAACCTAATTTGGGGGTGCTGAATTCAGATTTGAAATCCGTTTTTACTCATCACCTCTAGTTTTTTAGATATGCATACTGTACATTTTGTACACATACTGTACATAAAGGTGTATATGCATTCAGGGTTAATTTCTAATATTGTGTGACTTATGTCTTCTTTTTTAGTTATTATGCAATAAATGTAAGTGATAGCATTACATTATATATATATATATATATATCAAGACGGATTTTGGCAGTTAAGCGTAGCCAACACGTCTCAATCAACAGCCAGTAGTGCACTGGCAGTCAGCGCAGGAGGTTGGTGTCCCTCGACAATTGTGTTACACAATCTTTTGGGTATACATTTGTATTACAATTTCCAACGACGCACATAATTATTATTGCCTTACATATGATTTAATTTTACTTTGTTTTTTTTTCAGATTCTCCAATGGCTTCAAGCTCGTCAAAACACCGAGGATGCCTCAACAAGGCCAATTCTTTCTGCTACGTGTGTGGGGACTTCACGACAGTTGCACAGCGTCGAACCATCACTTCCCTCCTCAGAACTGCCTACTTTCATTATTTTGACTGTAAAATTAGTGATCAGGACAAATCTTGTGCTCCACACATCTGTTGTAAACCCTGCTACAATGGACTAACTGCTTGGTTTAATGGCAAGAAAGCGGCTTTCAACTTTGCAGTCCCGATGGTTTGGAGAGAGCCACGAAGCCATGCAGATGATTGTTATTTTTGTCTAACAAATATAACTGGTTTCAATGCATCTTCTAGAAAAAAAGATTAAATATTCCAACCTTCCATCTGCTATGAGACCCGTTCCCCATTCAGATGATCTTCCTGTCCCAACACCTCCAGTAAATAAGGATCTTCTTTCCTCATCAGATGAAAAAATGCCTCCAAGGGAAGATTCTGCCAAGTTAATCTCTTCCGAAGATATTGACTCTTCTTATTCAGGAACAAGTGGCAACGAGCCTCACTGGATCACGCAAGAAGACCTGAATGACTTTGCTCGTGATTTGTATCTGTCAAAACAGCAGTCAGAGCTCTTGGCTTCTCGGCTTAAACAGTGGAACCTAGTCCAGGAAGATGTAAGGATCACCAATTTCAGGAATCGGAACAAAGACCTTGCTTCATTTTTCGACATGGAAAACAAGTTGTGCTACTGCACAAATGTACCTGGCTTGTTCACTTTCCTTGGTTTGCCACATAATCCTTCAGACTGGCGTCTTTTCATACACTCTTCCAAGCGAAGTCTCAAGGCTGTGCTTCTGCACAACGGGAATAAATATCCCAGCATTCCCACTGCACACTCTGTCCATCTAAAGGAGTCCTATGACAATATGGAGCTTCTTTTAGAAGCTGTTAAGTACAACCAGTACCAGTGGAGTCTGTGTGGGGACCTCAAGGTCATTAGTCTTCTTATGGGTATGCAAGCGGGCTTCACAAAGTACTGTTGCTTTCTCTGTCTCTGGGATAGTCGAGCTGTATCCCAGCATTACAAGCAGAAAGACTGGGGGTCTAGAAGCACTTTCGTTCCTGGCGAACACAGCGTCAAGGAGAATCCTCTGGTTGACATGAAGAAGGTGCTTCTTCCTCCTCTTCACATCAAGCTTGGTTTGATGAAGAATTTCGTGAAGGCCATGGACAAAAATGGTGCTGCCTTCCAACACTTGTCTACTGTGTTCCAAGGTCTCAGTGCTGCTAAGCTCAAAGAGGGCATCTTTGTCGGATCTCAAATCCGAGAAGTGCTGAAGGATACTGATTTTGAGGAGCTTCTTACCTTAAAGGAACTGAGAGCATGGGAAGCATTTAAGTCAGTCTGTAGTGGCTTCCTTGGTAACACACGCGTACCAAATTACCAAGCCTGTATTGAGAAGTTGCTAAAGACTTGTGAGGATATGGGATGGCGAATGTCACTCAAAATTCATTTTCTCCTTTCCCACCTCAACGTCTTCCCTCCAAACCTTGGAGCAGTGAGTGATGAGCACGGAGAAAGATTCCACCAAGACATTACGAAGATGGAGAGCAACTACCAAGGCAAGTGGAACCCCATCATGATGGGAGACTTCTGCTGGATGCTCTTGCGTGACATCCCGGAGGCAAAATACACCAGATCATCTAAGAAAACACACTTCTAACTGTCTGCGGTACTATGAATTGTGTACATTGTGTCATCCAAGTATATTTATTCCGTCAATGTTCTTTATCTATCCTGTTTTATCTGTAATAAGCTGCTGCAACTGTTGAAATAAGCACGTATATACTCTGTACATACTAAAATGAGACTATTTAAAAGCCAGAAAACTAGAGGTGATAGAGCAAAACTGTTTATAAATTTGAATTCAGCACACCCAAATTAGTAAAAAACACCTATTCACATTCTTGCCTCAGACAAAAAATATTTTTTTGTAAACCAGTGTTATTGATTGTGAATTTCAACACTGTGGTAATGCTTCACTGATTCCTCTTGACAACTGAATGAGCCAGGGTGAGATTAATCAATATTCTTTAGAGGTTCTGCTTGATTGAATATACTAACGAAATATAGGGCTTGAAATAACTGTCAGTCATAGGATCATGTGCAGGTCTTAACAGAGAACTTAGCATACAGAACATTTATATACTGGGAAGAATAAATTTAATAGCAATCCACAAATAAACCTTTATAAAAACAGTATTAAACACTATACAATAAGTTTTGTTGTCATGCCACATCCCCTAAAGCATGAAGGAGTCTCAACAGATCACAAGCTTTATGTGATGCCAGTTGGACTCTCCAACAAATTGCTGGAGACGTGAACTGTTCCCCAATCACTGTTAAGTCCAACATATATCTTCAGGTCAAGACAGGTAAATTTGAACATGGAAAAGAAAGAAGCAGAACACTTAAACTCACTGATACTGAAGTTAAGTATTTTTGTTTACGAAGCATTCGGTACAAAGGGAAGATTACTACTAACTCAAACATGAGGTAAATGAACATATATTAAACGACAGAAAATTGTCCTGATCTATAGGATCAAGAAAATTCAACCATAATGGAATATTGGGTTGTGTAGCAGTTAAAAGAAAATTTGTAAGAGATTTACATTCACTAAAAAATACAAAAACTGGACTGCTAATAATTGGAAAGAGGTGTTATAGATGGATGAGTCCTAGTTTGAAGTATTTGGGTCAAAGTGTAGATAGTATGCCTGGTGGAAGATAACCAAAAGATAATTATCTCTATGTATAGAACCTGCCATGAAGCATGAGAGAAATAGTGTGTGAATTTAGAGATGCTTTTCTGCCGAGGTGGCAGAACATATCTACAAAATAAATGGAATAACAAACCAGTACAAGTACCGTCAGATATTTATCCATCAAGGTATACCCAGTTGCTTGGAAATTATTGGTAAATATTTTTATTTCCAAGGTGATAATGACTCCAAATACTCATACAACCTATGCAAAAATTACTTTGTTAAACTAAGAAGCTGATGAAATCATTCACATGATGCATTGGCCCATATAGAGCCCCAATCTCAATCCAATTGAGCAGAATTGACAGATCAAAAAAATTGAGAGATCAAAAGTTACTTCTAAAGAAGTTTCATATGATTGTATTAGGCACACTTGGAGTAAAATATCAAAGGATACTTTGTTTAAATATCTTGCAGTAGAATCAGAAAGACTTTCTGTAGTCATTAAAGCGAAAGAGATACATACAAAATGTTAACTATTTCCTGAACTCAGTCACTCTCATTAAGTTTCTATTCTATGATAATAATATTAATAAAATTTGATGTTTCCCTGATATTTACCTTCCATTGTTCTTTTGATGTATTTTGAAATATATTTTGAAATTTGTCCTAACACTTTTGCACAGTTCTGTATGACAAGTTTAATATCTTTTACAGGGCACAGTATAGTAAAAGATATTCTGACAAACGAAGAGTATATATATCCATATGTTAAGCTACAACTTTATACCAACATGACTTGCATTAACAAGAACAAAACAAGTGTAGTGTTAATCCAACTGGCATTGTAGAAGAATCTATAACAATTAATATTTAACCATTTCTCTCTTAGCAAATGTCTTCAAGTTTGAATTTTCTACTGATAAAAATGTTAGAAAAACTTTATCATAAAAAGCATCAGAAAAAGATTATTATGAAAAACTTAAAACATACAACTCACTACTCATTAGCAATCCTACATGAGTCTTTCTATAATTTCTTGAAGAATTCCCAATGTTATGGTAATATCAAAACGTGAACAAAAATTTGTCAATGTAAAAATATTTACACAACAGATGGTGAGGGATGTAAGTATTATACTATTTATTTTTATGCAGTAAAACGTGATATTGTAAGGGGATGATGGTTATTACAAAACAAAAATAATATCTTATGAAATGATATTTTAAGTTGATATACTCAATCTGTAAGATGAACATGCAGGTACAAAAACGAATTCCTCGACTTAATGCTATTACTTTTCATTAGGATAATAGGTTAAAAGCAAAAGAAAATAACATAGTGAAGTAACAGTAAATCATGCCATATTTTTAAGAGGTCAGATGCTGTGTATCGTTTCTGTTCACCTACTTCCAAACACTTGTCTAAGAAATCTTGGAACACCAGAGACATATTATATATTTTTTTAATATCAGGCTTCCCATTTTTGGCTATAAGATGAAATATCTGAAAAAGGAATGGGACTTCATGACTTTTTATTAGAGTCTTTTTTTATTGAAGTTGCTGGAAGACATTTTAACCAAATCATATAATTGTGATTTCAAGCAAAAAATATAACTTTTATGAAGTTGGATATTGTGAAACAATGATAATTTTTATGAGCAATATTATTACAGAAACATTTGTCTTTAACTAAAGCAAGCATTAATTCATCCAAAAATTCTTAAAAGATCTTGAAATTGATTATAAAATACTTTAATTTTATCCAGAGGAAGACTCTCATAGATTTATTCAATCATAATTTTCTACAATCATCTCATCAAAGTATTTACACACAAAGAAGGAGAAAAAGAGAAGACATTCAAATAAGGATAAAGTTGAAATTCAATCTACTCATTCTCCATGGCTGTATGGTCTAGTTGTCAACACTTACCATGAGATGTTCTTCATTAAAATAAGGAGGTTCACCATCAATCATTTCAATTGTCATAACTCCAAATGACTAGATGTCAACTTCAGTTCCATATTTTTTTCTTTTTTACCATTTCTAGAGCCATCCAGCAAGGAGTTCTGGCCATCATTGTTCGTTTACTTTGTTGTGGTGTTGTTACGGCACATAATCCAAAGTCAGCTACATGATGGAAAGAACTAAGATTAAGATTTTCATTTGAGAGAAAATGAAGACAGAAATGATTTAGAATGAATTTTAAGTTAGCCTTACAAAATGAATTTAAAGTATATTAATAATTCTTACAGTTTTGTAATCAGTTTGTTAGGATCAACTTGGGTAGTAAAAATTTAAAATTGTTAAAACTACTGTATCCAGCCAATTGAGAGCAGAAGACAACATTAAGTTAACATTCTTTCTACCCATTTCCCTCTTATCAAATCATCTATGTAAACAAAACTATCTTTTCAATAATCAGACATATAATTTATCATAAAATAAAATTATATTATCAGTTGTTACAGATAAATTAACAACAGAAATATTAAAATAGTTAGTTCTAATTTTGATTCGTGTTGCTTCTATTGTAAATTTTGATAGAAAAATAGAAATAATTAATCATCCATATGGACAAATAAAACTTGTCAAAGCATAAAAAATTTCTACAAATCTGTTCTTTTTATATATGTTTGTTCCTTATTTTTAGAACAAATAATTTTTAATAAAATGTGTTTTGAAGATGCTTGTATTTAAAAAAATGTAATATCCAATCAAATACACAATGATTTTATAATTTTCAAATATCTTAAGCCAACAGTTATAAAGAGAGTATAAAAGTAAAATTATTTTCTTTTTTGAATTCTATTTGCCATTGAACTCCTTTGCTTCTTCATATGGATTGTACATTTCTAAACTTTTAGTTATTAAATCATAAACCTTACTTACTTACACACCTCCAAGTAATCTATGGCAATTTCTTTTAATAAAAAAGGCTAGCAAATTATTTGGTACATACCTGTATTAGTGCTAGTAAGCATATGGAAAACCTGGCTTTTATGTCCAATTATAGACCCATTGAGCAACAGAATAATACACAGCGATGTCATGTAATTGACTTTATTTCTTTATATATTGTAACTTTACCAAAAAAATGAATTAAGATTAGAAAATATTCAATACTTTACACAATTATAAAGAGTATTTTTGGTAATGAGTTATTTTTCAATAATATCTAAAAATTTGACATTAAAATAAAAATGAAGAAATAAGCAGCCACAGCATACAATAAAAATACCAAATATAATAAGAACTATTTAAGATGAATAAAAGAACACTTGGAGATATTCTCTTAGAAATAAATTAAGATGATGTATTAAATTATAAAATGTATAAATATTGTACTGAACATGAGAACTGGAAACACTAATTCTTATATGTAAATATTTTATATTTCTGACTAAACATGATTTCTATGTAAGATTTCAATAACTTCATAATATATATGTTTCTTTTCACTTAGGAATGAAAATAATAACTCCAATAACAAAAAGCATTGCATAAACCCTGAATGCTGGCACAATATTGAAAATCAACCAGTTTCAAAATTCAAATAAAATAAACTAAGTGCAGATGGTGTTTTTTTTTCTTTTACATTATTCTCAGCTTGTTCATTGTGGCTCAAAACAAGAGGTGTGTTAAAAACACCATTTTAAATCTATCATTTGTCTCCTACACGTCAGAGCCAAAAGTGATTTTATTCAATATCAGAACTCATCAGTTTGGCTGGATGGTGAGAGACAAAGCTTTTATGAAACTATCAATGCATGTAATATAAAACTTATTAAATATTACAACCTAAATACTGTGAATTCCTAACATATTGTATTAGCTCAAAATTATTGTAAAACAAGTTAATTCTTAATTTCTACATTTTGGCTACAAATTAGAGGTGTATAAAAGATAGACCTGAAGGGTTTTAGACACCCCTGATTTTTAGTAACAATGGACAAATTATGAGGAATCTGGAAAAATAAAACATCTGCAGTTACCTTAGTTTTCTAATAACCAAACCTGACATTATATGTCTTAAAATGTACATAGTTTTATGCTCCAATCCATCCCAACTAATGTATTCTAACTTTTGATATCACTATGTATTACATTGTTGACGTGTAGAAATTCTATTCCCTGAAGGACCTAAATGAGATGTAAATTTATTTCAAAGATAAATATTTTTAAATATCAGTATAATTTTAATTCAGTGTTCTTGTTGTTTTCAGGATTTTAAATATGAATACATATATATATATATATATATTGTTATTTGAAGACAACAATACAAACATCACGTAAAACAAGAAATATTAAAACTTGTCCATATTTATAACTAGCAGAAGTACCCAGCTTCGATTAAGTTGATACGTTAATTGTTTTACCATCTGCTGCTGTCAAGATAAAAACGTTCTTACTGACACTGGAGCACCCAACATAAAACTAGTTATGAAAAAAGCGTGCGCTTTTAGGTTGAGACCAACTACCTTGAGTAATTGCCCCTGTGTAATTTTAAACTCAAATCATTTCCGAATTAAGGTATTTTCTGTTATATCACCAACAATAAAACATTCTTTAATCAGTGTATACTCTAAATTGAAAAAAAAATCAACAAATATAGGGTGTTCGGAAAGTCACTATGTACTTATATATTTATTAACTGACATGTTTCAAAACAGAATACAGGAGGTAAATATAAATGACAATTATAAACAATTGATCCTTCTTATTTTGTTTCTAAACACCGCTATCAGTTGCTGGCTTAAAATAGACTGAATAAAATATGATTACAAAACTGCACAGTGACTTTCCGAACACCCTGTAGTTTCCAGTTTTGTTAGTTAGATGTTTCATTTTATATTTTCAGTACACAGACTAAAAGCGATATTAAAATACACTTCTGTAGCTAAGTGGCATGACGTAAAAGCCATTGTTACAAAGGATTGTTAGTAAATCACATTGGTTATTCTATACATTTAGTGTCGTTTTATAAATGAAACTATCCAGCTGTACTCAGGTTATTACAATGTTATATTCCAAGTGACAGACGTGAACTAACCATGTGTCATTGCTGGTGGCATGGTATGGGAACCAACTCATAGTGAAATGGCATGGCCCTCAAAAATGGCTCAATTCATCCACCTCTACTGTACACTTATGTTATGGTGAAAATTCAGAAACCATTTTAGCATAAAAGTATAATTTTTGCCTTGACTTTTCTATATACTAAAATTTATTACAGAGATGCCAACTATTTCAAATGACTGAGCGTAATGATTGTAGACAGAGCCCTTTATTGTTTGCGGCTACTAAGCCTGACCAATGTCTCTAAGCTGTTTATTATTATATTATTATTATAACTATTATCATTTATTACTGCTATAGATTGCTCATTTATGACTGTGTTTTGTGTATTTAATAAATAAATTTTTAAAAAATTATTTTGAAATTATTTTTTATATTCTGAATTTTTACTTATAAATGTCGTTATCTGCATCGTTTTTGTCTTCGCCTCAGCCTTTTGTTGGTGAGATGCCTCTTTCTCTCTCTCTCTCTCGGTGTTTGGGTAAGAAATGTTCATACCCTGGAGGGTCGGGTTCTCTATGACCTCTTCCTACTCCCCGTACTTATCGTCTTGCCGTATTGGAATTTGTAATCGTTGAACTGTATATTATTCTGATCCTTTTCAGGGCAATTTCCATGTATTGTGGCACATATATAGTTGTTATTTTGCTCTATCAGCAGAATGTCAAGTTTGTTGGTGGCACTTTTTTAATTAATATTTATAATGTATTCATTTATTTTTATGTTTAAAATATAAATTGACTGGAGAAAAATATTTAGTACTAACTTCATCATGTATGAGGTACCTATCCAGTTCGCATAGTAATTCGTTTTTCATCCAATTCTTATCGAAGTACATTATTGTACTATGTAGGAGTCTATCCGGTGCGTTTGGTATGTTCGAATATTTGTGTATGGAACTCTGTATGCTGTTGTGAGGAGTGTGTTTTGGATTGTTTATAGTTTGGTTTCAATTATTTTATTGCTTACAGTTATCCATACTGGAGCTGCGTAATCTATTACTGGTCTAATATATGTTTTATAGATTTTTATTATGTTATCTGTAGATTCTCCACTGTTTTTGCCAGTTAGACTCCTAGCATAGTTGGTTCTTTGCCAGACTTTATTTTTAATTTCGTTTACATGATTAATCCAATTTAATTTTGAATCTTAGGTTAGACCTAAAAATTTTGCCGATGGAGCAGTCTGAAGTAGTGTTCTATTCATATATAATTCTGGCTGTTGATTTGTGTTTTGTAAATTTCGTAAAGACTACGAGTTGTGTTTTTGCTCTGTTTATTTTTATTCTGTATTTTTTACAGTATTCACTTGTTCTATTTAGTTGCGATTGTATGTTGGTGGCTGCTATCGTGGGTGTTGCGGCACTTTTCCAGACTGCCACATCATCTGCGAACTGTGAAGAGAATCCATGATTTGGATCCTTCAGTGGCATATTATTTACATACATGATGAAGAGTATAGGCTAACCACCCCTCCCTGAGGGACACCAGCTTCTGGAGTAAAGTACTCAGAAAAGGTACCCTCAATATTCACTCTACACTTTCAATTATTCAAAAAGTTAGATAGCCAGCGAATAATTCCAGGTGGTAGTCCCATTTCATTCATTCGGAACCTTAGACCATCGTGCCATACAGGGTCGAATGCTTTCTCGATATCAAGGAAGCAAGCGACAGTACATTCTTTTTTATTGAAGCTATCTATTATGGTTTCGGTTAATCTGATTAAATGATCTGTCGTTTGTCTAAATTTCCTGAATCCATTTTGTTCTTTTGGTAATTTTGATGTTATTTCCAAGAATGTGGAGAATCTATTACTGATTATTCTTTGGAGAATTTTGCCCATACAGCTGGTCAAGCTGATTGGTCGGTAGCTATTAGGTTTATTTGCTGGCTTTCCTTCCTTATGGAACATTAATATATTAGCAAGCTTCCAAGAAACTGGGATGTATCCTGAGGATAGAGATAGATTAAAAAGTGTTTTTAGGTGGTCAAACAATTTCGGAGTGCCCTTTCTTAGAAGGATAGCTTGTATTCCATTTTCACTTGGAGATTTGTTTTTGTATTTTTCATTGCTTCAAGTAGTTCTTGTAGGGATATTTCATTCGTTAGTAACGTGTTTTCATAATCTGTGATAGGACTTGTGTTTGTCTCAGTTATGTTTATTGGAAAAAATTGGCTCAAATTGTTTTTTATTGTTTAATATATGGTTGGTGACTTTATTGTAGAAATATGTATTCATATCTGGATCAGAGAGAGTTTTAAATGTATTTTGAAGTTTAGCTTTGAAAGCTTCGGCTTTTTTTTTATTTGTCTGTGCTATTTTATTATTATGTTCGAGTGCAGGGTATTTCTTTGCAACTGTATTATCTTATTGTTGTGTAGTTTGGGGAGATGCCGATTTTGTATGTCTGGAACAATCGTTTATCCCGTCATGTGCCACAGAAAAATAGATGTGACAAACTGTACAAAACGCATGACTGTCACTAACTTTTGATGCAATGACCGGATATTTTGCACTATACTCTTCCCTAAATTTTTGATTCACAGTTTTAGTCCTTTTAGATTTGCCAGAAACAAGAGAATCTGGTGAATGAAATTTCTTTCTAAAAACTTGTGAACGATCGCATTGGTGTTTCTATGCCGCTTAGAAAACGAGAAATACCCATCTACGGAAGCGCTGATTAGCTGACAAGCACTGATGACGTAACTATGGATTCCACCACGTACCCAGTATAAAGAAGCACCGCACTCAAACTATTGGTGGACGTCAAAGATACAAATATTTTTTTATTATTTCAAGCACAAACATGATTATCGCAAGTAGCCATTTGGACTATGTCTTTTATTTATTATCAAAATTTATTTGTGTCTCACGAGAAATTTTCTTTTTACCCTTTTTAAGCTATGGGAGAACAATTTATCACTTTATTGTATAGGCCTATATAATATATAATAATTTGGGAGTTTGAACAAGTCGTAATATTTGTCTGTATGAGCGTATAGTCGTAATGTATACACCAAAATCGTAATGATTACGCTCAAATCGTAATGGTTGACATCCCTGTATATTACATGGGGAGAAACTTCTTTTCAGTGTATTTTTTTGCTAGTTTGCTTCTTTAAAAAGATGCATATGTACACTTGCTCACACATGTGTGTCTGTCTGTGATTTTTATTTGTAATACAATGAACGGCTACTATTCTATGTGTTTTTTTACTTTGCCTCCTTAAATAGATGCACATGTATGTGGATCAGTAATACTCAAGTGCACACCCACAGGGGCATCTTGGTAGAGGTGCAAAATTTTTGGTTTCCAGTTTCTTTCTGCTTGAAGCTATGACTGCCACATACACGCATAGACACATGCTTTTATTATTATTATATATAAGTAACGTTATTAATATAATAATGCTTGCATAACAGACACGGGCAAAGGAACTGCAACGATTATTGAACAGACTTTTAAATAAATTATAATCATCAGACACCTGTTAGAAAACAAATAACAAAAACCTTTATTCCTAAGAGTCAATATAACATACTTCTTTACAAACTGCCAATATTTCATTTTCGGAAAGACAGATTTGGGTGAGAACATTATTCAAAGAGCCAACTGCCAAATATTCCATTATTACCTAAACAAACAAAATTTAAAATTTCACTTACATTTTATTCTTTAGTAAAATCTCATATACACAATGAGACATAATATTTTTACTTGACTTAAGTTTCTGTCGTTAATCATATATCTGACACAAATACCCATACCAAAATAATTTTTCATGAGGTAAAAACGAAAGTAATTATACTTCTCTAAAATTCTTTAAGTTAGATTTTTTATTGTCTAGAACATTGTTTCCCAATCATGTATTTTTTAGAATCAAGATTTTTAAAAAGCAAACTTGGAAGAGTGACGTGTGAAACTATTCTTAAACCAATACTGTTGCTCGAAGTTGACTTACTATGTTTAATAAAGATTAGTACTTTAACATACACTCCATGGAATGTAAACTTAAAGATACAAGAGAATTGACTAATATGCAACACTTGCCCAGAGTTCATTTCCTACGAGGTAACTCTCCAAGTAGCTCACTACGTTTGGATGTTTCATTTCGCGTGCCCCCCGCTAGTACAGCGGTATGTCTACGGATTTACAACGCTAAAATCAGGGGTTCGATTCCCCTCGGTGGGCTCAGCAGATAGCCCAATGTGGCTTTACTATAAAAAAAACACATACACTCAAACACACACTCATTTCGCGTAGGACTAACAGTTCAGTAAGTAAATCTTCTTTATATTGTTGCTGGGATAAATAAATCTTCTTAACAGCAACTTCCAACCTGGTTTCTCTATCTGTGGATTTATATACAGCTGCTGAAGCACTGAAACAATAAAAGAAATATCAATAGAATCTGCTGTTACAATCGAGATGTACTCGTGGTGTGATAAGTTTTGAAACTTATCAACTAAGCCTACATGCATGAATTAATCTATTGAAGCAAACGTATTATTTTAAGTAAAAGAATATTAACGACACTACTAATTACTCTCCTCTATATATCTTGTAAATTTGTATTTGTTTGTTTCTTTTTTAATTTCGCGCAAAGCTACACAAGGGTTATCTGCGATAGCCGTCCATAATTTAGTAGTTGTAAGGCAAGAGAGAAGGGAGCTAGTCATTCATCGCCAACTCTTGGGCTACTCTTTTAACAATGAATAGTGTAATTGATTGACACATTGTAATGCTCTCATAGCTGAAAGTACAAACATGTTTGGTGCAACGAGAATTCGAACCCGCGACCCTCAGACAACGAGTCGAGCGCCTAAACTACCTGACTAGGCCAAGCCTACTTGAGAGTGATCAAACGTACTTTAAAAGTTCGCAGGGTAATGATGTATTTCTACCAAATTAACATCTCAGTCCGAAAGAACAGC
Source organism: Tachypleus tridentatus (assembly GCF_004210375.1). Classification (NCBI taxonomy): domain Eukaryota; kingdom Metazoa; phylum Arthropoda; class Merostomata; order Xiphosura; family Limulidae; genus Tachypleus; species Tachypleus tridentatus. The sequence continues at coordinate 31,266,376 of NC_134831.1, read as the reverse complement.
CTGTCGCAGAGGACAATGAATCTGGAAAAAGGTTATCAATACAGAGGTACTGGTAAAAAATGGAAGGTGCTGGACAGGTCATCTGATAATTGCAAACCGAAGAGACAGAAAATGCTTAATCAAAAAGTCTAGTAAGAGACTAAACAATGCGAGGAACATTGAACCTCTAAGATGACGACCACTGATCCAGAGATGAATGACAGAAAACATTCCATTTATGGTGATAAACTTTCATGGATGAAAGGCAAGTGGAACATTACAAAAATAAACTGATTATCACAAGAAGCCTGATTTGCTTCCAAAGACCAGATAAAAACCAAGCATGAAAACTGAGGAAAAGAATAGTGATATGATCAATATTACCAACGAAGAGAGAGTAACACAGGTAGCTAGATAATTAAAATAAACACAGATGAATCCGCCAGTAAGGAGCAATAAAAAAAAACTTGACATTGAATAGTATGGACAAAAAGAAATCGTCCAATGAAAAAGTTGAATGGGAGAATCAACATACAGATATTTATTGACCTAGCCCTGACTAAAAGCGTTGATAGTCAGGGCAAGAGGATTAGGGACCAGAGACCAAAACAGAAGTAGTTTGTGGTCGAAGGATGTAGTAAAGCAATCGATGTAAGGAGTAACCCACTGAAGGCAAGATAATTGAGAGATCACATCATTTGATAAATTTTGTTTGGATCGGAAAGATAATATCTGGCCAGACAAAAAAATTGATCCAAAGACTGACATACAGCTAAAAGCTTTAGAGTGTTAATATAATAAGACTCCTAAGTTGTAAACCAACACTCCAAATCCTCCTGTTAATCAACTCATACCCTCCATCTTTGGATGTGAGATGTAAATTTAGACAAAAAAAAGAAGGTGGGACACCTGCTGATTGTGCATTCTCACCAACCACCATATACCCTGCAAAAGATGTCATGCAAGATTCTACTAATCGTGAAAAGCTCACATACGAGCCTGATTAAAGGAACTTATCGAAGCGAGTCTCAAAACATCTTGCTTCACATTTCAGTAGTAAGTGTATGACAGTTACTTAGCCCTTGTTTGAAAATTCAAACTTAGTTTCCCATTGTATAAAGGTATTTGAAAAAGAGAGAAAAAATGTCATGTACAATTTACAAAATTATCAGCTTGATATCACGTCCTCAATTAGTTGGAAAATTCATAAAAAAGTTAATGAATGTACAACAAAAACTAAACAAAATTCCCAACATGCAGTAAGTGATATTGTTAAAGTAAACTAATATCTGCTAATTAATAAGTGCTATTTTCAAAAATAACTTTTATCTCTAATATTTTACTATTAACTACAAATTTACCTTTAAATCACGAAATCATTCTTTTGCAACTTCTCACAAAATGTTGAATATTTATTCTTCGGACTCAATCTTCCGAACAACTGACAAAGAGAAGTTCAAACTAAAAACTCAAGTACTAATATGAGTACCTACCATACTCAAGTTACCACACTCTTCTTTAAGTTTAAATGCAGAAAAAACTCCTGGTGTAAATGTTACATTTAAACTTTGCTTGGCCAATTTGTTTGATCATGGTATATTTTTTATAGGGATCGCCCATAGAAACGATAGTTTTTAACTTTTCTATACTTTCTTCATCTGTCATTTTCTTGTTCTTTTAGAAAATATAAAAGAATTAGTAAACCACACAAATACGCGTTTTTCAACAAATATTATTTATAATGGAATGATTGCTGTATAGAACATTCGACATTAAACTATTAAAGTTATGTATTAAGTTAAATCTCTTATTTAGACCAAGAATCAATCCTTTATGTTTTTATTATAAATAACACTTCTTGCATTGTTTTTGCTGTCGGTGTAACATAAATTTATATAATCACTCTAAAAAATATTGTCTACAATAATCAATAAATAATTTCACACATAATTAATGTAATTGGGTTCAAATGAAAGTGTTTTTGTTTTGTATGTAATCTTGTATAACTCACTAAGTGATTCTCAATAGAAATATTACATTAGACGATTTAAGTTAAAACCTCACCAATAATTCATGAAGAAGTAGCTGACATAACCAAAGTGCTGTCGAAACGGCAAATACTGCGAAGTGAGATAAAGTTACTTAAGCTTCGTAAATATGTCTCTCTTTCAGGGCAACCTTGGTCGCATCTTTTATAGTCAGGATATCTGACAATAGAAAGCAGATTGAAAGTTGTCAAGTAACCATATCTGTAGTTTTCGTAACATGATGAATAAATCATTAGTTTCATATACGTACTGATAACACAGATACACATCATTGTAGAAATCCTTAGAACGAACAACTGCTATTACATATGTGTAAGCACACAGCAACTGTGAAAATAAACACAAAAGATCGGCTTCGTTAATTACTATTTCAACATTATGTTTAAAGATGCTGTTAATTAATGAAAGATTCAATCTATTAAAGATACGCAATACCATCTTTGTTGCTTTAATTCCACATATTTTTTAACAGTCGAATACTGCTGACATCAGATAATCACGCTAATTTTTTATTTTAAAAAATATAAAAAGTTTCATTAAGTCTCATAACTTACCAAAAATCAGGGTATTCTTTGTTCATAACAGAGATGACTGCTGTTTTTAATTTCCAGCCGACATTATTTGTTTCATGGGCGATTTTATACATATAGGATAGAAATAGAATGTTGAAAGGAAGTGTAGCCGTAATGAGTAACAGTACTGCCGACTAGAGAAATCTAAGGACATTATGTTTAGAATATCCTGATCTGAAATAAATTAAGGCGAGCACTGTCGCCATGCAACCGAGAAAGAGTATATATATCTTCCCGAGTGGTAGAAAGTTATCTGTCAACCGCGAATACATAAAAATAATTCGGCTAATATTCATAGGGTATTTAGAAACAGCAGCAACAACCAGCGTGAGTACTAACAAGAAAATACTGTTCTTCACAAAAAAAATTAGGAGGAAATCGTTTAAAGAGAGAAAATATTTCTCCGAACGTTATTTTGTAGTGTTCTTAATTCATTTTAGTATTTAGATTAGTTACCTGTTCTAGTTTCTAAGACTTTACACTTACCAACGTGACGTTTCTACAATATCAAATAGTTAATTGTTGTGGTGGGGAAGACACATGATGTTTGAAAAAAGTTTATAAAAAACGACCTTTACACATCAGATAAATAAAAATGAACATTTTTTTAAAAATCAATCAATGTTTCACTTTTGCGGATTCATCAGAACTAATGTACAAATCTATTTGATATTAGAAAATTCGTTAAATTATAAAATTGCTCGTAATGTTACTAATGTACTATTTTTCGAGTCTGTCGTAACGCGTATCTGACAATGTACAAAATGTTACTGTCTCAGCACTGTTGTAATATTAAAGCTGGTTTAAAACAGTAGGAAGTTACGCGTGGTGGTTGTTAAAGAAGATACGTGACATAGCTGAAGGTAAAATCACGAAGAAGTTGACTACCCATATTTATGCTATTAACGACACAACTTTTCTTCAAATACCTCTAACTGGAAAGTAAATCAATAAACGAAAAACTTCTAAATCGAAAGTCTAGTGACAATGTAACAAATAAACGCGTCTAACAATAATTACAAACAACAATATTTTATATACACTAGCCGTCTCTAATTTAGCAGTGTAAGAGTAGAGGGAAAGGAGCTGGTCATCATAACCCACCGCGAACTCTTGAGCTACTCAATATAACGCCCCCACAGGTGAAAGGGCGAGCATATTGGGTGCGACGGGGATTCGAACACGCGTCACTCAGCTGATGAATCGAACGCCTTAACCCGCTTGGCCATGTCAACAACGATATAACTCTCCCTATAGCTATATAACTTCCACACATATGACAATACATGCTTGTTTGTTTGTTTCTGAATTTCGCGCAAAGCTACGCGAGAGCTACCTGCGCTAGCCGTCCCTAATTTAGTAGTGTAAGACTAGGGGGAAGGCAGCTAGTTATCACCACCCACCGCCAACTCTTGGGCTACTCTTTTACCAACGAATAGTGGGATTGACCGTCACATTATATCGCCCCCACGGCTGAAAAGGCGAGCGTGATTGGACTGGCGGGAATTCGAACTCGCGACCCTCAGATTACGAGTCGCACTCCTTAACCCACCTGGCCATGCCGGGTCGGGACAATACATGCATTAGAATTTTTTAAAAAATGAATAGAGAAACACATAATTCACTATATAAAATCATTTATGTGTGTAAAAACTAAAGCAAGAAATACGTTTGTTTGCAGGAGCCTTTCTCGAAAAAAGTATTTTGAAATGTCGGGCCACTGGTTTATCTACGTTACAATTTATTATATATTTAAGATGCTTTCATGCCCTCTCCACCATTGATATGAAATTCAGTTTTTAGCTAGAAAATTTATTTAGACTCTATTTTTAAAAAATTCTAATATTTAGAACTATCAAAATAAATACTTGTACCTTGCAGGAATAAAGTTAATTCTATGTATTAAAGATTAAGCTTATTTGCTTATTTATTTTTTGCTATTGTATTTTCACGTTACACTACCTATCTTGTTCCTGTAATTTTTTTTTGAAAATCCCTATTTTATCTTTTCGTTATGTGAAGTGAATATTGATTTCATTCTGACAAATATAGATTGCCTAGACTTTAGAAGAGAGGTGAATATTCAGCTCAGTTTGGTTGGTTTCCACGTACTAAGAATTTCTTAATCAGTTGTACTTTCGAAATAGACGAGCTGTTTTATAGAAAATATATCTAATTATTCCCAAATCGAGTCTTAGAAACAGTGGAATGTCCGAGCACATGTATAGAAAAGAGTTAAGGTTCCTCTGTTTATTCAAACAGTGTTGCATAGTTTAATACTGGCAAGGTAAGCTGGATGAGTAAAGCAAGGCGAAGACTCTTTTCACTTTTAAAGATGGGCTGTATAAATTCTGGATTATGTAATTGGGTTTGTGTAATGCGTCAACTACTTTTAGCTTATACTCAAAAGAATGCAATCTAGGCATTTAATTCAATGATGTTTTGGTGTTTGGCCTCACTTTTCAGTAAGGATCTGAGAACCTGAAGATACGCTTTCAGTGCATATTGCAGATAAATTTAAAACTGAAACTACGAAAGTATCACTCCTACAATTAGATGTGAGTTATACTGCGTGAAGAGATGACATATTGATTTACTTAAATTTGCTGGTGACAAAGAAAAAGTGCACAGTTTTCTTGTTGTCTTATCACTAATAATTTATGGCCAACTTCTCTAAGAGAGCTTGCTTTAATGGATGTTCAAATACTGGTCTATCCCTCTCAGGACTATTAATTTTTCCTAAACATTGATGCCAGTGACAATAGCGAAAAAGTAGTGTTATCTCTCGTGCAAAATGAAATAAAATGTTTAATTGTATATGCTCATGGCTCCTAAACACAGATAATCTGATGACGAAAGTTTGTGTCCTCATAAAATACAACCGTTTTATAACAGGAACTTCACTGAAGTGGTTTGTAATCTTTAAAATTCTGGAAGGGATGATAGTACGCTGAATATTAATGTTGCAAGAAAACGACTTTGTGTAGGATCATAGAATAAAAATCAAATGTCCAAACGTAGTGACTGAGAATGGTTGTAGTACATGCTACCAGCATGAAAAAAATGTGGATCAGGCTTAACTGGTATGTATCATACACTGACAAATTTTGCCCTGTAATTTATGGACTACATAGTAGCAGTGCAATGTACGTATAAAACAATACAGTTAAGGTGCGTTATATCGTAATTTGCCCTGGTGTTTAGAGGTGCTGAGGAAAGCAAGACCCAGACTGCGTTGGAGGTACACTATCTTTAGAGTATAACCTCAATTTCGCCATTTTCGCATGATTAAAAAGACATTGAGCAGATGAGTATGTACTAGCCTACAACATTCCACATCTTTCATTATCTGCAGCTAGATGTTAGAAAGTGGCTGCTCACAAAAAACGAACAATTAAATTTAAAAACACTGAAAGTAAATTTAAAAGAAACAAAAGTAATAGACCCCCTTACACCGATGGGGAAATCAGCAAAAGTGTCCTTGAAGTTAACATTACAGCTCTCAATACGATGTTTGGATATAAATAACAAGATATTAGGGTATTACCTTACCAAGCCCAGCATACATTATAAGTATAGTTCTCTTCTTATACCCTTTCCATGTTACCATTTGGATATTAAATGGTTCTAAAGAGATCCATATTGTAGCAAGTATTATATAAAGTTAGAAAATAAAGCAAGCAATAAATGTTGTGTGGATAATAATGATAACTTGTGCGTCACACTATGTGAAATTCTCCCCTGTGAGATACATAAGTTTCAAAACAACCTCCTATAGTACACCATGTTCATATTATTAACTTTCATCTTTTGATAAGAGAGATATATAGATTACTAGGTAACCTCCCACCAGGAAAACATATAGAGTTAAAAAAATCTTCTGTGCTAAATATCTTGTTCATAAAACTACTTAAGATTCCACCTTATGAGATGCAGGGGTAAACTTATAAAAGTGGTCCCCCTGTCAATGTTGTTAATTTGTTATATCTTTCTTTAGATAACAAAAAGATATGTAAAACTATATGTTTTAGAACGCACTCGACGATATATATTCAAATATGTTCTTAAATCTTATTCTAAACATAGTTCAAGGTGGTCTTCTGAATACCAGAAAGCGCAAAAGGCTTAGAAACAAACCTGGGTTATCTTTTTCGGGTATTTTACTCTTTCCAAACTCATTAATTTCGAAATGGCTCGTGTCAGTGCCTAACTTGTCTGATGTCAAAGCTAGAAGGGATCGTGGATAAAATTTACCATCAGCATTTATTCTATTGCTACTTCAAGGTAATTTGGGACAGAATTTGGAATGCTAGTAAAAATGTGCTATCTATCCCTTTTTTATTCTGGTTTCTGATGGCCAGAAAGCTACTGTGATGTTCATGACATCCCCAACAACTTTGTGAATTGTTTTTTTTTTCATCCTTCCAGTACTTTTCTTTCTTACCCCGCCTTCTTAGACATTAAGTGGCGGGTTGAGCAACTGCCACTTTTTTTTTTAGGCAGATTATCCATGTGTCTATAATCTTCTCTTTATGCTGATGGAATATAAATTTGCTCTTCACAGATCTGGTATTGCTTCAATTGGACCAAACAGTATTCATTATGAGATACCTCTAAATATCATCCTCTAGCGTTCACTATCTGTCTTTGCGTTGTTCTAGAGAAGGTGGTTAATGTCTGTCTTGTTTGGATCATGGAATTAAATAACATTCTCTCGATCACTAAATGTGGGTTTCGACGACAGTACTCCACAAATGATCACCTAATTCATCTTGAAACCTCAACTAATGAAGCTTTCCTCAAGAGGGAGCATCTTGTGTTCATTTCCTTTTATCTTAAGAAGGATTGTGACAATATTTGGAGGTGTGACATTTTATGGGACCTCCATCCCTACCGATTGCATTACCATTTACCCACTTGTATTTGCAGCTTTTTACTTGACAGGATTTTATAGGTCCATATGGATTCGACCCTGTCCCATTTCTTCTCATAGGAGCTTGGAAGCTCCGGGCTATGTCTTGAGTATCACACTTTTCAGTATTAAAATCAATACTATCACTGAATAATTTGTTCGCAGTGTTACTAACAGCCTATATGTCGAAGACATTCACATCACTTGTTGATCTTTCTCTAATACCATTTCCATACACTTTTACGGCTAGTAGAGTTTGCTTCCTAATCCAGAGCTTCTTCTTGATGGTGATGTTATTCCAATGAAGACTGAGACTAAATTTCTATGGCTTATCTTTGTCTGTGCATTTATATTTGTTCCTGAGGCTTGTCATTCACTATGAATTTATGTTTATCCTTCGAATTAAACAGCTTCCTGCCAACTGGTACTAGATATCCTCCATGTTCTCTTTTCCACCTCTTGAGGAATGAATTGATATTCCATGTCTAAGATCAATCACACCCTCATGTTAGTAAAGCTGGATAATATGTATAGTCTATGACCTAGTCAGTGACTCTCTCTGCCTTGAAGATGTTGGACTCTACATACCATGTAGGTCTTTGGCTCTAAATGGGGTTTTCCTGCACTTTATCGGTTCGTCGTCTGTACTCTAGGTCTCATGAACTCCCCTTCAACTCATACATTTGCAAATTTCTTTACAATAAGCGACAAAGCTTCGATTTTCATCACAGAATTCCACCTAACGTTCTTTCTTTCTTCTTCACAGAGTTTTGGTCATTGAGAATCGATTGTCTGTTGTTCCTCCTTTAGGCCTTTGGGGCCACGAGGAGATACATGCAAATTTATAGTTTCAAAATTTGTGTTTTACTGTCTTTATGAAGATTTTTTTAAAATTACATATAAAGGAAATAATTTTTCATGTCCTAAGATAACATTTCACTAATCATGAATTTACATACCCTAGCTAGTATATTGTAACATTTTTCTTTTCCAGTTAACATCTCCATTCAAGATTTATATTTATTTCTATAAGACATCTTCTTCAGTACCTACTTCAAAGTAAGTGATCATCATCTTTAGTAAATATACAAATTATCTGTTTAATAACTTCAATACATATTTGTTAATAAAAATCTAGTGTAGTTGTTTGTGTATTTTAGCACATCATGTACTCTTTTATCTAGAAATGAAATCTCAAAAATTGAAAAATAAAGCAAGAGAGCTGAGCAAAATAAAAAAAACTCAGTGAAGAAAAGATACAGTTTCTTCTGAATATGTCTTTACCATCTAATAACGAAGGTATTCTGTCAGAGGATTGTTTGTTTTGGAATTTCGCGCAAAGCTACACATGGGCTATATTGTTATAAGTTAATGATCTAGTCGTTGTCCAACTAAAACTGCATCACGATTTATATCATTTTTTTTTGTTCTGCTTTCTTTGGGCCACGTTCAGGTTGATATCACTGTAAGTACTTGATCTAAGTAAGATACATAACTTTCCCTCGTTATATTTTTTACCAATACTTTGAGAAGAGAAAATGCTATTGGTGGATTCGTTTTGTTTCTGAATTTTGCGCAAAGCTACTAGAGGACTATCTACTCTAGTCGTCCCTAATTTAACAGTGTGAGACTAGAGGAAGGGCAGCTATCATCACCACCCACCACCAACTCTTGGGCTACTCTTTTACCAACAAATAGTAGGATTGACCGTCACATTATAACGCCCCCACGGCTGGGAGGGCGAGCATGTTTGATGCAACTGGAATTCGAACCTCAGATTACGAGTCGAACGCTTTAACCCACCTGGCCATGGTGAGCCTCTGTCGGAGGAATCTGATACTGAAGAAGTTTTAGCTAATGTTTCATTGTCTCTGATAGAATCATTTTACAACATTAAATGGTAACAAAATCTAAAGCCAGCGCTTCTTAATTCTGTCTCATGGACAGATCAGGAAGTAACTGATGAAAGGTCATCATATAAGTATGTTGTCAAGGTAACCTACTTCACCACCACAGAAAAGAAGCAGAACAAAGAGAAGGAAAGGAAAGGGTAGAGCTATAGTACTTACTAGAATTGCTCCTTCCTAGCAGAAAGGGCCTCTTATCTGTAGTAATACTTTGTCCTGGGTGCAGAAGAAGAATTTGCCTACATACTTCAATTCAATAGAGGTGAACCTCTTTCTTAATGAGTATCCTCTTCAAACCCTATTATTGATTTATTTAAACTATTCTTTTCCTTTCAAATTTCATGTCAAATTGTTGTCAAAACAAATTGGTATACTCGATGTAAAGTCACACCAGGAAAGTGAACCCCATTGGAAAAAAGTCTATATAATGTATTTGGACTAATCTGACTTGTAAAGACATTTTAGCTTATTTTGGTGTAACCATAGCTATGGGACTTTTTTTCTTACTTCTGGTCTTCCTATCTTCCTTTCCATACTCTTTGGTTTTTAGCTATCCATACTAACTTAATTTTAATTACCAAAACTAATGTTCTTCCTAAAACTGACCCTAATTATGACAAACTTTAAAATTAGACCTGTCATAGACCATCTACTAAACTATTTTGCTTTACACTTCTCTCCAAACAAAGAACTAGCCATAGATGAATAGATGTTAGGCACAAAATGTCAAATTGATTTTTTCCAATACTGGCCAAAAATCTGTCAAATGGGATATCAAGTTGTGGGTCCCAGCAGAGGCTGTGAGTAGATACTGTCTGAATTTCAAAATCTACACAAGGAAAGAGAGACAAAAGCCAGCTAAAGGTTTGGCAGACAGTGTTGTAATGGAACTAATGAAAAAGTTCAACAGGTTAGAGAATTGGGTTTTCATGGATAACTTTTACACTTCCCTTCATTTATTTGACAAACTACTGACTATGGAAACCTATGTTTGTGGGACATGCAAGAAAGACAGATTGTATTTCCAACAGCAACTTGTTTCTACAAACCTATAGGGAGGTGAAGCACTTTTTTATTTAATGTGGGAATTTGACAGCTGTAAAGTGGACTGACAAAGGAGACATTTACACACTTTTAACTACACACTTTGATATAATGACAACAGTGACAAGAAGAGAGAGGGATGGTGAAATTACTAAACCTCAGTTAATTGTGGACTACAATAAATTTATAGGAGGAATGGGCATAAATGACCAACATTTAAGTTTCTATTCTACTGCACAAAGGACAATAAAATGGTATAAAAACCTTTCTGTTTTGTTTTTTTTAACTTTTGGACTTGACAGTTGTAAATGCTTATGTTTTGTACAAACGAAAGACCAAGCAGTTGGCATTGTACCAAAAGTCATTCAGAATGGACCTGGTCACAGCTCTTGTTGAGTCTCTACTTCAAAGCAGATCATGCTCTTCTGGTATTCCACTCTCTAAAACTGTATAGGATTCATCACCTCTGAGACTTACTCTTGGCAGGCATTTGTCTACACTTGTTGAAACAGGTATCTGCAAAAGATGCAGGCTATGTCTTCTTAAGTATGTACAAAGTGTAAAGTGTGTAATGAGTTTCTTTGTATTATACACTTTGAAAAGTAACACACTGGTGTTACTCTTAATTGAGGTTAAGATTATGCACAAAATAAAAGTCTGCTCTTTTCCTGTGTGAATTGTTTGTTTTACTAAAAAAAATACCAAGTGTTAGTACTATTCTTATTTTTACTTAAATATTTTATAAATATTTTTCAGCATTCATACACTTATATGCCAATAGTAATGCTTCCTTTCATGTGTCAAATTCATTTTATAATGTTGTACTGTATATGTTGTGTTTAGTATGACTTTTTCAGTTTTCTATAATGTATGAAACTTATGTAATTTTTGACTCATGCAGTTTGTGACTGCATTTTCATTAATGTAATACTATATATCGTACTATAAAGTATAAATATGGCTTTTACAGTCTTCTATAATATTTGTAATAAAATACATACCTATATATTTCTATTCATTCATACAGCTTTTTCTGTGTACAACTTTATGTATTTATTATTTTTTATTCATACAGTTTGAATATGCATTAGTCTTGTTAGATGTATATAAACAGTTTTATTCTGTTCACAACTTTATGTGTGTGTTTTTGATTCAAGCAATTTGTAAAACCATTATTCTTTTTAGCACGCGAAAGGTCCCAGGTTCTATCACTGGCAAGCACATTCATATTCTTTAAATCATTTGTTTGCCCCTGCACGGCCAAGCGTGTTAAGGCGTTCGACTCGTAATCCAAGGGTCACGGGTTCGAATCCCGATCGCACCAAACATGCTCGCCCTCCCAGCCGTGGGGGCGTTATAATGTGACGGTCAATCGCATTATTCGTTGGTAAAAGGAAAGCCCAAGAGTTGACGATGAGTGTTGTTGACTAGCTGTCTTCCCTCTATTCTTACACTGCTAAATTAGGGACGGCTAGCACAGATAGCCCTCGTGTAGCTTCGCGCAAAATTAAAAAAAAACAACAACGAACAAACAAACCTAGCACATATAAATATTTGTCCATAATGTTATTTCACGATATTTTTAAAATATTTTATTTTTCTAAATGTTGTGAATAAACTTGTTTTAAAGAAATCAAAATTCAAACGTGGTGTAATTTGGTGTTAAGGAAATAATTAAAATTCCATTATGATGAAATATCTGAGCCATCTCTACATTGGCAATACAACCTCATGACTGATACAACATTCTTGTTGTTACAGTTTCCTCTTAAGCTTGATTTACAATTTGTGCATTTATCTGCATGTTTTGCTTCTAAACTAAATGACCTCAATAAAATATTTTCCAAAGTTCTACCTGGTTTCTCCATAACTTTCATCTCAAGAGCTGATTGTACAATACCTGTCTAACATGAGCTGAGGTATTAAAACTAATGTATGGCATAACAAAAATTCACATTTTATTTTTTTCACATGGTAATAATTCTGAACTGTTTGTAGAACTTTGCTTTCATGTCTTTATAAAGTTTTATCAACAAATATTTGTCGATATTCATTAATGTTTAATTTATGTACAAGTTATTGTATAGCTTTGAATTTATGTTCATTAGTTGTACAAATCTTACTGAGATGATTTAATTGTTCAACAATAGTTGCACATTTAATGTGCAGTGTGTTACATAAGTTTTCATGTAAAAACACTGCCTACTAACAACACTTATGATATAGTTCTATTACAAGTTTGCCATCTTTTAGAATGACTTGAATATCAAGGAATGACAATTTGTTTGACTCCATAGAAATTTTAATAGTGAATTTTGAAGAAATTATAAAATAGTAGTAAACTACTTAAAGAGTCATTCCAAATATGTCACCTGTATATTTGACCCACTATTGTGGTTTCATACCTCAAATGAAACTGTAATTGTGAAACGTTAGCATCAGTAAAATAAAGTATGTTTTATAAAATTTTAATTATCTTTTAGCAATGAACAGAACTCTGCAGAAAACACTACAAACTTTAAACTCACATAATAACAAAGCCACACTGGGTTACATACTGTGTCCACTGAGGGGAATCAAAACCCTCACTGTTGTAAGTCTCTGTCCCATCGTGAGATCATGAGAATAACGTTTTTTAATTACAATGCTGCATTATTCTTGCAATCTATAATCTCCACTGTCCAATAGCCAACTGATCTGACAATCAGCAATCACTCTTTTATTGTGTCAGAAACTCAACAGTTTATTGCCATATTTAACTATTTTATTCATATTACAACTAGATTTTACAAAAATCCGTTACATAGGTATGGCAAATTTCATCTACACAAGTTTTAAAGGAATTTATATATAATAACATAATTTCATTTGAACTTCGTGTTTTTTTCTTTTACTTTGTTGTTGTTAAGCACAAAGGGCTATCTATTTTTATTATACATTTAAGGTTCATTTTTAGGACCATTTGGTTTTTGTCTGTAATTTAATCATGCAGTTGTTTAAATTTTACCATTGAACAATTTGAGTATAAAATGTTCCATATTATTTATACTATAGTTTCTAAGCTCATATTGAAAAGTTGTTTCTGAACTTGCATCAAATTAAAATAGCATGTTGCAAACATGATTGAATAGCTAAATTAATTTGTTAGAATTATATGGACTACTTTTGATGTTATTTTTACCAAGTAATTATTACTCAGGAACCCACCTAAAGACAGAATACAATGCAACATTTGTGTCAAATGTGGGATTATTTTCATGAAAATATAACTTAAAAATACAACTTTACCAAAGTTTAACACAACGACTCAATTATACAGTTAGACTGTAACATTACTATAAATAATAAAACAATTTAAAGAGCATGAAGTTTGTTTGTAATTAAGTACAAAGCAACACAATGGTCCATTTGTACTTTATCCAGCACTGGTGTAAAAATCCAGTTTTTAGCAATGAAAGTCCACAGAATATACCTCTGTCCAATGATTAATAGCGCTAGATCTGGTCTACTCCAGAACATTGTACTCATATAACATAATTACACATAAGAAAACCATTCACAATGCAAGTGATAGGTTAAAGAAAGTTCTGAATTGCTTGAGGAAGGAGAAACTTACTTTTAGTCTCAAGTGATATGTGTTATTTCATAAACAGGTAAGTTTTTTTAAGACATGTAGTTTACACAGAGAGAGCGCAGGCTTATTTAAGGTTGAATTAATTCAGAACTGGCTAAAACTAAGGAACTTGGATGATATAAAGGATTTTCTAGACTATGCACATACAGTTATCATTTGTAGAATTTATATATGTAAAAACGGCTCGTTGGGTTGAGAAAATTTTTTACGTAGAGGAGTGAACAACGTTTCGACCTTCTTCGGTCATCGTCAGATTCACAAAGAGAGAGGTAACTGACCGGAAGCTGACCACATGTTTGAAAGAGGGTTGTGTAACTGAGTGTCGGAATGTAGAAGGCGAGCTTAGATGTTTTAATATATAATTTTATATTGTTTATTTTATTATTATTATTGTTCTTTTATATTGGTTTATTTTGGGCTTAAGTTGTTGTATATGTAAGGCTTCTTTAATTTTGGGTTTGTTTATGTTTGTTTCTTTATTTAGTGTTTGAGTGTTCTCTGTGGTTATGTTGTGTTTATTTGACTTGCAGTGTTCGAAAACGTGTGAAGGTGACTTTTTATGTTCTTTAAATTTAGTTTCCATTTTTCTACTTGTTTCTCCAATATAGAAGTCGTGGCAGTTATCACATTGTATTTTATAAATAATGTTGGTGTGGTGTTTGTCAGTGTAGTTTTTACATAGTATAGACCTCAGTTTTGTGCCTGGCTTTTGAATAAATTTGGTATTAACTGGAATGTCATATTTTGTTACTAGTTTTTGCCAAATGTTGGTTATTTGTCTGTTGATGTCGGGAATATATGGTATGCAGCAGTATATGATTTCGTGATTTTTTGATTCGTGAGATATATTTACTTTTGTTGGTTGATTTTGCTTTTTGTCTAGATGTGTGCGTACAATGTTTTCTACGGTTTGTGGAGGAAACTTATTAATGTTGAAGTGTTGTTTTATTTTGTCTAATTCATCGTTAATTTTATCTGGTGAGCATAGTTTTATGGCTGTGTTTATTTGGTTTCTTAGTATGTTGAGTTTTTGTTTTGTTTCATGTGCTGAGTCCCAAGGAATGTATAGTCCAGTATGGGTGAGTTTTCGGTGGATTTCTGTTTTAAATTGTGTGTCGGTTCTTGTAATTTTGAGGTTAAGAAATAATATTTGATTGCTTCTTTCTTGTTCACATGTAAAGTTGATGTTGGGATGTATAGCGTTAATGTGATTTAAAACATTAAGTGTGTGTTCTGTAGATGTGAATCCCGCGATCGTGTCGTCTACATATCTGTACCAGTATAGTGGTGGATGTAATGTTGTGTTAATTGCTTGTGTTTCAACTTGTGTCATAAAAATATTGGCTGGAACTGGTGATACTGGGTTGCCCATGCTTAGACCATTTGTTTGTATATAGTTGTGGTTGTTGAACATGAAATATGTCTTCATCGTAGTGAATTCTATGAGGGTTGTTAATTGGTTGTTAGGAATGTCTATAGATGGGTTAGGGTCTCGGACAAAAAGATCTGCCACAACAAAAAAACTAGAAAAACTAAGATGCAAACAACAGAAAAGACATCAACATGACAAACCGTTGACTAACCTCATAATTAACAGATCCGACCGATAATTAAACACAGACGAGATACATCTACTTAACAAAGGACTCAACTTCGCAATAGCACCTAGGTACATTCCAACCTTAGAAATAAAAACATGTTTAGAAGATCTAGCCAGGAGACTTGTGATACTTTCCACAGAAAACAAAAACAAGAAAACAACCGACAAAAACCAACAGAAAGAAGACAACTTAGACAATTTTATTGACATCCAACAGCCAAACTTCCCAGGTAAAATTAAAAATTTATATTTTCCAGAAACACCTAAAAACAACATCTTAAACGATTTTTTTCAAAGAATTTTCTCACAAAACCATCAACATAATTTCACAAAACAGAAAGTTAAAAAATAATCTTACAAAAAGAGACATTAATTCCATTAAAAACCTAAAACAAGACAAAAACATTAAAATTCTAAAAGCAGATAAAGGAAACACTATAGTCAGAATGAATACATCCAAAAATTGAAGAACATCCTATCAGATACTAACAAATTTAAACCAATACACACAAATCTAACAAAGACACACGAAACACAACTAAACAAAATACTACTTAAAATGAAAAAAAGCCAACACAATTTCACAAACACTTTATTCCTACCGACGCAAAACCGACTCACGCACACCACAAATATACGGCATCCCCAAACCTCATAAACCAGATTGTCTATTACGACCAATAATGTCCACATATGGATCGTTTAATTACAATCTTGGTAAATACCCATACCTAACGCACATATTTTAGATACAGATGTTACTGATTTCTGCAGTGAGTATAATAATATCACAAGTTCATTATGGAAATATCTACTACAGACAAGCAGAAACGCTGCATAAATGAGTAACTGTGTAGCTCATAAAGAAGTACTGTATTGTTTGAGCTCTAAATCATTACCACTATCACATGTACAGGTATGTTACACCTAGGACAGATCAAGCAGCATTCAAATGACTGGTATACTTTTGTAATCCAGAGAGCTATCTGACTTCAGGAGTACAACTTTAACATCATGCATCACCATGGAATTGCTGATGTTTCATTCTGAAGACCATATGTTAATGAAAAATGTAAACACTGTGAAGGAGAGAAGCACAAGACAGTACAGATGACCAACTTAAAGTACAACAGAGTACAAAATGTATAATCCACAAATAACAATGACAAGTTATTAGGTCCTAACGCTTGACTGAAGGATACTAAGACAAAACAAGTGTGAAAAACGTCATTCAGGAGATGAAGAATGGAAAATCCCTTTTGGCAAACAGTAATTCTATACGGTTTGAAAAAAAAAATACTAGACACAATGGATTTCATTATTTTACAAGAAAGCTTAATATACATTAGAAATGGTATGATACCATTGGACAGAAACAATAACTGAAGTTGATGGTCCCATAGTCTACATTCTGAAGCACTCCATCTCCTTTATATTGTGCTTCAAAAAATAGGATACTTATGTGATAAGAAGATATTGAATTATATATGAAAAAGATAATCTGGTTTGGACGCTGGAAATCTTTGGAGACTTTGAATAAAATGTGAATAAAACATAAAGAGAAGTAGAACTTTTTTCAAGAGAAAATCTTAAACAGTTTTTATTTAGAGTGGTAATATGAATTATTGTTTATTAAAATACAAGGATTAGTTATTAAGCAGTTATATGAGTAATAAGATCAAGAAAGTAGTGAAGAACATGAAACAGTAATGTATAATGTTAAATGTATGAAATATAATTCAATTAATTAAGTATCAAATAACCGCTCAAACATCACAAATTCAACATTTAATTTTTTATTATTAGAAACATTAAACACACAAGCAGAAATACCTTTCTCTTAATAAGGGTAAAGAGATACATTTGATATGGTAAACCAGAAGCCATAATTATCATAATATTTCTAAACCAACAACACAGGAATGTAACCTGTAGTCATGGCTACATTTCATGTAAAACACGTGGTTGATTTAATGGCCAAGATAACGTGGAATATTTTTATTTACCTATTTGTCAACTTGTTAAGTTTCAGGTTTTGAACCTTAATGTACATCTATCAGCTTGTCAAAAAACAAAAAGTAGGTGTTACTTATCAGCAAAAAAATTCTTTCATTTATTTATGTAAAATCTTAGAAGTAAATAAAAAACAAATAATTAAATGAAGTTTGTAATGAAGAACAAGAAATTAATGGCTCTGGAGCTGGACCAAACACTTCAGTTTTTCTCTTACAGCTCTGTCAATAAACTGAACATCAATCTGAAACCTAAAGTACACAAGTACCAAACAGATTATTTATAACTTAGTTTCACTTATACATACATTAGTTTTTCATCCTGCAGTAAAAATGTGTAAAATTATGTTTAGATACAGATACAGTAATGCCTTCAAGGTTATCCCTCTAGTGAGACTTAAAGATATAATCTGTGTTGACATAAAAATGCAACTGATAACACACATCTAGAAAAATTTTAAATTCTTCCTACAACTTCACAAAACTACACGTTATAAATTGAGCTAAACTCCAGCTATTTGTTTGATATTGTTGGAAACACATGCGTGAAAAACAAAAACCAGTTTGAGAATTGAAAATGTGAAGCATTTTTCGGCTTCAATGAATTCTTGGAAAATCTTATTTGTGATGTTGTTTCTATTCAAACTTCTGCATGAATTTTCATATCAGCTCTGAGGACCAATGGGAGAACATAACTAAATCTGGAATCCATTTGATGAAATTATAATATCTCGCTTGCTAATGACAGCTCAAGAAAATCTCGCAGAACTATCCAGTAGTCAACTTTTTCAAGAGTTCAATATACTTTTACAAGTCAATGCTTACTACTCTGACAACAATCAAATCAAAATATTAATCTCCTCTTCATGCGGAAGGGTAGGGTGAAACCTCTAAATGTTAACGTTTCACTCAAGAATGATCTTATCACGAACTCAAACCCATCAATCACACTAAACTGATGAGTGAGTAAACTAGAACTGTTTCTCTTGTGCTATGTTCCATTTTATGAATTGATTAATTTTATTCAGAGTGTAGAGTGGAGGGCAAGATGGAAACAACAAATTGCATGCTTAGAAAAAGAGTTGCACACTAACGATCAACATATTTTTGTGTAGCAAATTAAGAATAAAAATCACATGCACCAAACGTTGTTAAAAGTAGGAGCAGAAGTGTAAGGAAGATATGGAGAGAAAATAATTTGCTAAAGTATATTCAAGATGTAGTGTTCTTACTAACTCTATGATTAGACCTAAGCCGATGACAAGAATGATATAAATATCAATAAATGAATCAATACTCAATGTGTTACTGAGATTACGTGTGTTTTATGTTCATTATTGACTTGATAGTGAAAATTATTACTTCTTATTAGTCTGCAGTTCAACTAGTAGATGAGCTAGTCGTATTTGGTAATAACTGATTAATGATTGCTACATCAACTGTGTAATAGATGAATGAGAAAAGTAGAAGATTGGGAAATAAAACATCTCAAGGAATTTTTCTCTTTTTAAAAATTTCCCTCTCATGAGGTTGATGGTGACAGCTTTGTGAAAAAACTGTCAAAACTTTGTGAAAAGGGATTTTTTTAGATGCTGCATAGGTTGTATGTACCTGTACTGTTCAATACAGTTCAGAAATAAATTTAGATTGCCAATTTTTTCATTTATGCTACGGGCCTTACACTTTCAAGGGCCTGCGCTAATGCTTTCAAGCTATCAACATGGGTTGGCCATTCCCAAACTCAAATCTTGATAAAAATGGATTGTTCATTTTCTTGTGCACTTTAAGCGAAAGATGAAAGTTCATAAAGCGTTTCTGATTAAATAAAATATAGGTGGAACGCCTATAAGTGGATTTTGAAGACTTTAAAATTTTCCACCCGTTACATTCCGAAATGTGTAATATTTGCGTACTTGTATTGGTGCGCAGATAGCCTTGTTACTCTGCGCCATAAAACACCAAACCAACTTGTAATCTTTGCGATTCATGGCTGAAAATAGTTCGCCAAAGTGAATTTAAGCAAAATTTGTTGGCAACACGAAAAGACTAGTAGGACATGTATCAAGATTATATACACATAGATACCGTACTCGCATGCAAAAAGTGGTTCCAATACAAGGTCAAAATATAAAGCCGAACCTGCTAACCACAGACACACAAGTCGTTTTTCTAATTTGCTACTACAACACTGAGCAGAAAAACCTACGCGACCGAAGTTAGAGCAGAAGGTTATAATTTATTATTTTAAAGCCCCTCAGTGGATCAGCGGTATGTCTGTGGACTTACAATGCTAAAATCCGGGTTTCGATATCCGTGGTTGGCAGAGCACAGATAGTCTGTTGTGTAGCTTTGTGCTAAATTCAAAACAACAACAAAGAACAACAACTTTATTTTAAATTTGCTTGGTATGAAAAACAAACATAGTTAAATAATCGTTATATATAAAATTTTTAAATGTCCGCTCACTTCTAGGCTGTTTTGGATACAACTGAGTTTTATTTCATCGTAATAATTGGTTGCACATGAAACTACGGCAAGCACATAATCGATAAACACTTTATTTTGTGTGTATCACCGCATATCTGGTCCGCGAAAAATTAAGTAACCTTTTACTTAAAGTTTTAATTTTATTTTCAAAGCTCAGCCGTATGTTTGTTTGTTTTGAATTTCGCACAAAGCTATTCGATGGCTATCTGTGCTAGCCGTCCCTAATTTAGCAGTGTAAGACTAAAGGGAAAGGCAGCTAGTCATCACCACCCACCGCCAAAGAATAGTGGGATTGACCGACACATTATAACGCCTCTACGGCAAAAATGGCGAGCATGTTTGGCTCGACGGGGATGCAAATCCGCTACCCTCATATTACGAGTCACACGCCTTAACACGATTGGCCATGCCGGGCTTCAGCCGTATGAGGGCCACATTTTTATTTCTATGATTTATATATATTTTGCTATGGCCTGAGAAAATGTAAGATAGCTGCTTTGAGTTGAGACTGCAAATTTTTTTATTTGTGATAAGCCTTAAATAAGTTATACTTAACGTCCATTTTACTGCCGGCCGAAACCTTTCCTTTTTCATGAGAACACCTTGCTGGTAGTTTTATGTACAAAATACATCATGTAACTACGCATACTATTACTAAAACCAATTTCAATGACAAATTACCAACGAAAAAATGGGAAATAAGGCAATATCAGTGGTTGTCTGGGTCGCTTATCAATTCCCATTCAGTAATTCTGCACTTGCTCTATTACTAAAGTACTATACTGCCTTCAACTTTTATGAATGACTGGTTGTTTAAGGTTAGCGATTTTAGCCTTATATTACACGGTTTTGCAAGCAAAGCAAGATATTTGCAAGCAAAACAAGAAAAGTGAGACATGAATGAAAGTTTTATTTTATATTTTTTTTATTTTAATTCCTTATGAGCAAGAATATCTCCAGTGAAATGAGAGAAATAATTATAAGAAATTTTGCTGAGGGAGTGTGTGTTTTTTTCTTATAGCAAAGCCACATCGGGATATCTGCCAAGTCCACCGAAGGGAATTGCTGAGAGAAGACAGATTAATTAACCATAAAGGTGGTTAATCTTCTCAGGGCCAAGGTTTGTAGGGTAATAAATCAATATCAAAAGGAAAAGATGATATCAAACCTGACAAAGGGAGGAATAAAGTCCGGTAAGTTAAATAAATGATTATATCAAAAGATATATTAAGGCAATAATAGATGACCGCTGTGATATATCCTTTACTGAAATTTCAAGAAAAAGTTCGTAGATTCATGGTGTTGCTTTAACCTAGTCAACCATCTCAAGGACAAAAGATGGGTTTAACTATACATTAAAAAGAATAAAGTTTATACCGGTGAGGATAATTTCTGATGCCAATGTTTGTGGCCAAAATATCGATGCAAGAACATGCAAGAAATTGGTTATGCTATTCAGAAAACAGAGGAAGCATTTTCTGTTTCCCATGCAAGTTTATGACTACAGAATGTTCATCAAAGTTTACTGAAGAGGGGTTTAATGACTGGAGAAATGCAACCAAGTTGTTACTTCGATATGAAGAAATATCCTCACATAAACAAGTTTTAATTTCACTGTTGATGCGTAAAAACAAAAGTTAAAGTGTCGATTCCCAACTTGTGAAACAAATGAAGGTGAAAAGTTTTGGCGCACACTTCTAGAGCGAATAATTGATGTTGTAAAGGTTTTAGCAGAACGATGACTTTCATTTTGTGGCAGTGATGAAACTGTGGGGTCTCCTAATAATGGAAATTACTTGGGATTGTTAGAATTACTGGCCAAGTTTGACCCTTTTCTGGTCGAGCACATAAATACTCATACAAACAAAGGAAGGAGACATACATCATACCTATCTCAAGCCCCCCGCTAATACAGCAGTATGTCTACGGATTTACAAAGCTAAAATTAGAGGTTCTATTCCTCTCGGTGGGCTGAACAGATAGCCCACACCTACCTAAAACGACATATGAGGAATTCATCAATCTGATTGGATCCAGCATAATCTGTGAAATGAAGAAATACAAGTATTATTCTGTTTCATTGGATTCTACTCAAGATATATCCAATGTGAACAAGCTGACTTTGATTGTGAGCTACGTTTTGCCATGTAGACCAGTTGAAAAATTTGTGAAGTTTTTGGATATGGAAGGTCATAGTGCTAAACAACTCGCTCAAAGTTTACTTCACTTTTTAAAGGAAAATTTTGTTGATAAAAGAGACTGCTTTGGTCAAAGTCCTGATAATTCCAGAAAAATGAGTGGAAGTCTGGCATGGTCAGGTGGGTTAAGGGGTTCGACTCGTAATCTGAGGGACTTGGATTCGAATCCCCGTCGCACCAAGCATGCTCACCATTTCAGCCGTGGGGGCATTATAATGTGCGGTCAATCCCACTATTCGTTGGTAAAAGGGTAGCCCAAGATTTGGCGGTGGGTGGTGATGGCTAACTGCCTTCCCTCTAGTCTTATATTGCTAAATTAGGGACATCTAGCGCAGTTAGTCCTGATGTAGTTTCACACGAAATTCAGAAACAAACAATCAAACGTGGGTGGCACGTATAGTGGCTTACAAACACGAATTAAAGAGCTTAATGAGTTTGCAGATTACATTCCATGTTTTGCAATTTCACTAAATTTGTTTGGAAAATGTGCTGCTGAATGTTGTCAAAAACCATTCGTTTTCTTTGAATTTGTCTAAAGCCTGTACACATTTTGTTTTGCTTCTACCTGTCGGTGGGATATCCTTTCTACTGCATTATCTGATGGTGGTGCTCATTTGCCCATTGTAAAAAGATTGCCAGATACCAGGTTGTCAGCTCGTGCAGATACAACAAAAGCACTTTTACACAGCTTTTCTGCAATAAAACAAGTCTTAAATGACATTTTAAATAAAAATGATCAGAAGACAGAGTGTTGTCAACAGACTCGTGGACTACTTTCAACCATGATGAAGTAGGAACAGGAATAGTGGTCATATTGTAAGATCAAATATTACAGCATTTTCAAATGCTCACTGCTTCTTTACAGTCTTCTGAATAAGACTTGAACACAACTTGTGCACTCTATGAATCCTTGCATGGGTACATTCAAACTATGCGGTCTACTTTTTCAGACATTTTGCAAAAAGCTAAGGATTTGACTGAGTGTAAAGATCATCAACTCGAAAAGAACACAAGCAAAATCACAGCACTTTTGATCCACTTGTTAAATTTCAAACGCCTTCTTAGAAATCTAAAAGCCGAACATTTCCTGTCATTATTGATAGCTTGCTTTGTGTCCTGTTAAAACGACAGAAAGCTTATCAAAACGTGAATGGTGTATTTGGATTCCTTCGTCAGTTACAGTCGTTTACATCTGAAGAGATTTTAAAGAGGTCATCAAATCTTATCAAATCATATCCAGAAGATCTGGAAGAAATTCTTGGTGAAGAATTTGTAAAGTGTACTGGACTGTTAAGCACTGATCTTGCTTCTCATATTGGCACCAAACAAGTCCTTGTAGAGTTAAAGTTTTATCATTGATAATTGACAATTCTTTGGAATCTTGCTTTCTAAATGTGGAAACTGGCTTGCTCATCTATTTATCACTCATGGTAACCAACTGCAGTGAAGAACGTTCATTTTCAAAACTGAAAAGGATTAAAAATGAACTAAGGAGCACCATGGATCAAAACAGATTGAACAATCTCACTCAGATGAACACTGAACATGAACTTCTGTGTGAAATAGTATCATCAACAAACTTGCTTATGCTAAATCTAGAAAATGTAACTTTTAAACTGTAGTTTTGTTACTTTTGATATTTGAAACTGATATCCACATGTAAGTAATACTATTACTAAAGTGTCAGACATATTTGTCGTATTATCTGACTGTATAGCAAATGTAAAAATGCAATTGCTTTACTATGCAAGTAAAAAAAATACATGTTTTAATATTTATGTGTTTTTTAATTTAGGGCCACTTTATTACTTATGCTACAGGCCCCACACTAGCTTAATCCGGCCTTGTTTATTACATTGATTATGTGCCTTGGTAATATGACAAGAAATTACACAAACTGAAACAAATTCATTCAAAAAGAATCTTAAAAGAGTAATGTAACTGTTTATTTGTCATTTCTCTATTTTAATCTATACCAAGTTATGTGACATTAAAGAAAAATTGTACACTCGACTAATATTTTTTTTTAAAGTTCACAGTTGTTTATAATTTTCACTGTTGTTCCTGGTCTTGATTTTTTGTGAATGATAATGCTCATCTACACTGTGCATTTATCCTAAATGTATATCTTTAATTGGAAAATATTGGAAATATGTAATTGTCATCATTTCTCTAAATCTCAGTAACGGCTTTAAGGGCGGACATTACATAATGTTCAAGTACCAAAAACACTGAATCAAGTTAAGAACTCTTTGGTTTAAAAATGAGAAATAACTTGCCAAAATATGTATTTAGATATTCACATGTTACAAAACTATGACAGCTGTTCGTTGTGGTAATATTCATGTGAAACGAAACATAAAAGTTTTGAAATTCTAGCACAAGCTCGAAATAAGGAAGTGAGACATATCAGAATACTTTTACAGAACTATAATCTATTGTGATTTTATTTTTCAAAATATTCATTTTTTCTATATAAATTATTTTCTTATTTAGCCATTTGCAACACAGGTGTCAATAAATTGTTGATTCCTACTCTTAACCAGATGACCATGAATGAACACTGCAAATCAAACAAGCACAATATAATCATAAAAAACTTCCAGGTAACAAATATTAACAAACAAAATAAAAAAGCCATACTTATTCAGCAACTAAAATCAAAATTAAACTAATATAAAGGAACGCCTTTATACCTATATTGATTAATAACCTAACATCCAACTGCAACGCCTCCTACAATCTCGTGCTCGTTTATACTCTCGTCCCTAAGACATATGTTCAACAAACGGTCAGTTGCAAACTCTCTTTCTTAACCTGAAGATGACCTAAGAAGGTCGAAACGTTATTCTCTGCTTATCAATAAAAGTGTTAATACCCATACCAGCCGTTCTGAGATACATTTTATTTTAAATGAGTTTTTCGTCATCAAGAATTTTGTCTACGCTATTGATCAAAACAGCGTTTCACGAAAAGGCAGCACAAATTGATTTTAACCAACATTCGCAGCGTGTTATCAAAAAAACAACAAAAACTGCGATTCACTTTCTTGATTAAGTCATTGTTTCACAGCACTGCAAGATAAGAGAGAATTTTAAAGAACACGAAAGGATAATGTAATACATATTGTTTATCAGACACATAAGTCTACAGCAAGTTAATATTCGTATTATTTTACACAGAGTACACTCTACATTAATTTTAGACTACCATTTTGTTAATGGTAGTATGATCTTTATAAGAATACAACATTTGAGCATACATATATATACAGTCATGTGAAAAAGTTAGGACACCTATGAAGCCTGTGTGTTTTTCAAACATTTTTGGTTATACAGATATTTAATCTCAATTTCAAAAATAATGAGAGATTATAGGAATATAACTAAACAATTAAAAGTGAAAAAAAGACTTTTCAATATATTCTGTAAATGTAATTCTTCAAAATTGCATATTCTAACTGAGGAAAAAGTTAGGACACCCTACCCCCTAATAGCTAGTGTTACTCCTTTTGGCTGAAATAACTGCAGTCAGACGCTTCTTGTACCCATCTACCAATGTCTGACATCGGTTTGAAGAAAGTTTGTCCCACTCCTCAATGCAGAATTCTTTCAGCTGTGAGATGTTTGAGGGGTTTCTTGCATGTAAAGCCCGTTTCAAGTCACCCCACAGCATCTCAGTGGGATTACGATTTGGGCTTTGACTCTTCCATTCCAGAACTCTCCATTTCTTAGTTTTCAGCCAGTCCTTGGTGGATTTACTGGTATGTTTTGGGTCATTGTCGTGTTGCATGGTCCAGTTCCGCTTCATCTTTAATTTTCTTACAGATGGTGTCACATGATCCTCAAGCACCCTCTGATACACGGTAGAATTCATGGTGGATTCTATGATTGTGAGCTGTCCAGGTCCTGCTGCAGCAAAGCAGCCCCAAACCATGGCACTTCCACCTCCATGCTTCACAGTTGGTATGAGGTTCTTTTCCTGGAATGCTTTATTTGGTTTACGCCAAATATGTCCTCTGTTTTGGTGTACAAATAATGAAATTTTGGACTCATCTGTCCAAAGAACATTATTTCAGAAGTCCTGGTCTTTGTCTACATTTTCTCTGGCAAACTTCAGTATGGCCTTGATGTTTCTCTTAGAGAGCAAAGGTTTCCTTCTTGCACACCTCCCATGCAATTTAAATTTGTGCAGTCTGTTTCTGATTGTAGAAGCATGCACTCTTACATCAATAGTAGCCAGAACCTGCTGTAGGTCCCGTGATGACACGTTAGGGTATTTGGAGACCACTTTTAGCATCTTGCGGTCTGCTCTCGGGGTGAACTTACTTGGACGACCAGACCTGGGCATGTTGGCAGTTGTTTTGAAAGCCCTCCACTTGTTGACTATTTTCCGAACAGTGGAATGGCTGATTTCAAAATCTTTTGGGACCTTTTCACATCCCTTACCAGACTCATAAGCTGCTTCAATTTTCTTTCTGAAGGCCTCAGACAGCTCTTTTGCTCTCACCATGGTGCTCACTCTCACTTCAACAGTCAGGAGCACACCAAACTAAATGTCTGAGCTTTAAATAGGGCAAGCCCCATTCAAAATGCTGAGTAACGATCTTCTAATCATGTGCACCTGGTGTGATACACCTGTGTGGGAGTTGAGCCATTTTAAGCGGGAATAAATGTGTGGGTGTCCTAACTGTTTCCTCAGTTAGAATATGCATTTTTGTAGAATTACATTTACAGAAGATCTTGAAAAGTCTTTTCTTCAGTTTTAATTGTTTACTTATATTCTTATAATCTCTTAGTATTGTTAAAATTGAGATTAAATATCTATATATCCAAAAATGTTACAAAAATACACAGGCTTTCATAGGGTGTCCTAACTTTTTCACACGACTGTATATATATATATATATATATATATATATATCATAACACCTTCTATTTGGATCTTTCACGTACACTCCAAGTGTACATATCATCTTTAACTATTAAAAATCGCACAGAATTCGAAATAAGTAGAGAAATTCACACTTATTTTAATCATCCCATTTGTTATTTCCTAGCAAAATGAGGATAAATTTGAGGCTTTATATCATTAATATTCTGGATTTAATTCCTAAGATAGGCTCAGCTTTAAGCTATATAAAAGAGGAGAAAATGTCTCTTTTGAAAGTTTGCCAACGCCTTCTTACTAGGTGATTATCGGTTTTTATGCTTTAACAAATTCACGGAGATTTGTGGTAATTAAACGCTTAATGAATTTCTTATTTTTGTGGTAGAGCTCAATGTAAATATATTCTACTCCCATATACATACGTCATGTGTGTGTTTTCTTATAGCAAAGCCAGACCGAGCCAACACGGGGAATCGAACCCCTGATTTTAGCGTTGAAAATCAGTAGACATACCGCTGTACTTGCGAGGGGCGCACATTCGTCATATTCCGTTTTCAAAGAGTCATTACCGTCTTGATGAATAGATCTTCAAGAACACTCAATCTTTCTCGCTCTTTAGATTTATAAGTTTGTATTATAGCGTAAATTTGCATTAATACTTTTGCAAACTTGGATTATACGTTTATAATCTAATGATAGAGCCATTGTGTCCTTTTATCAATACAATCCACTCGCTGGTAATATTTATCACTTGAAGAATTTTGAAAGCTCGTACTGACAATATATGTGAGCTGTTTCCCTTCACAGTTTAGTGGCTTAAACCAAAGCTCTTGAATCGTGTACTAATAAAATAAACAATAAAGTAGAGAAAATCTTGAGGTATAACATACACGTACACGATGCTCGTAATTTGCTTATAAAAGTTACGTCTAGTGACTTTCACACATGAGGACATATTATAAGTTTTAGGAATTGGAAGTATAACAAAGAATGTTTGATTTATCGTAAAGATGAAAAACCTCTAACGCCGAAAGTGAAAAGCCACCATCTCTGAACGGAAATTGGAAATAAAATTGATATTTTTAATCAATACCGAATGTAGAAAGGACTAATATAAGAATCATTCAAATTACTGTTTACGGTTGTCTATGAACATGGTAAGTCGCACAAAAACAAAATACTGATATTTATATGCAGAAACGGCTCGTTTGGGTTGACAAAATATTTTACATAGAAGAGCGAACAACGTTTCGACCTTCTTCGGTCATCGTCAGGTTCACAAAGAAAGAGGTAACTGACCGGAAGCTGACCACATGTTTGAAAGGGGTTGTGTAACTGTGTGTCGAAATGTAGAGGGCGGTATTAGATGTTTGAATATATAATTTTATTTATTTTATTATATTAATATAGGTATAAAGGCATTCCTTTATATTGGTTTATTTTGGGTTTAAGTTGTTGTATAAGTAAGGCTTCTTTAATTTTGCGTTTGTTTATGTTTGTTTCTTTATTTAGTATTTGAGTGTTTTCTATGGTTATGTTGTGTTTATTTGACTTGCAGTGTTCGAAAACGTGTGAAGGTGACTTTTTATGTTCTTTGAATCTGGTTTCCATTTTTCTACTTGTTTCTCCAATATAGAAGTCGTGGCAGTTATCACATTGTATTTTATAAATAATGTTGGTGTGGTGTTTGTCAGTGTAGTTTTTACATAGTATAGACCTAGGTTTTGTGCCGGGTTTTTGAATAAATTTGGTATTAACTGGAATGTCATATTTTGTCACTAATTTTTGCCAAATGTTGGTTATTTGTTTGCTGATGTCAGGAATATATGGTATACAGCAGTATATGGTTTCGTGGTTTCTTGATTCGTGAGCTGTATTTACTTTAGTTGGTTGATTTTGCTTTCTGTGTAGGTGTGTGCTTATAATGTTTTCTACGGTTTGTGGAGGAAACTTATTGATGTTGATGAAGTATTGTTTTATTTTGTCTAATTCATCGTTAATTTTATCTGGTGAACATAGTTTTATGGCTGTGTTTATTTGGTTTCTTAGTATGTTGAGTTTTTGTTTTGTTTCATGTGCTGAGTCCCAAGGAATAATAAGACACTGGCTGGTCTTGCCGAGAAGCGGAAAACGGTATTATTTTCTGCGCAACTTAAGTGCAAATTCATCCATTTTGCTTCAGTTCGATAATCCATAAGAATTTTGCAGGTGTGTATGTCAGAGCTAATTCGTAAACTGGCTTTCTCACATCACGCTTTTTTATTCTTTTTTCTCGAGGACAGTGTGAAAACAAAAATCCTATATAAGCGATAGAAAAGATTATACTTGTATAAAGTATAATATAAGTACGGTAGTATAGAAGTGATTAACTTACTACATTATTAAAGCCTTGTGTTGAATGAAAGATGCATAAATATAATAACCTGTATTATAGCCGAATTTAAGAAATATGTAAATGATTTCTGTGAAAATATTAAGAGAAATTTATTTTCAGAAGAAAAGCTAAGCAAGCAGTAAAATCTATATCAAAGTCAATGTAAGGTGATGCTTAGAAGCTGATTAACGGTCAACAACGCATACGTTTCGGAAGAAACAAATATATCAAGAAATACCACTATAAAGTTTGCTTATTTAAGAAATTTCGCGCAGAGTTACAACTAGAGCTGTCTACACATGTCCGTCCTCAGTTTAAAACTTATAAAAGAAAAAGGCACCTATTCGAAAGCAAACATCATCAACTCTAAGGATACTCTTGTCTGAACGAATGGTAGAATTTGATAGTTTTTCTCCCCTATAACATGTAAAATGTGTATGTGTGTGTGTGTGACAACGGGTTAATAACTAGAAACCTTACTATTCATAATCTGAAAACCATCTGAAAATGGGTTATGCTTTGCCTACACAATAATGTGGTTTACTGGTTACACAATTTATTTTTAGTGTCTGGGGGCTCTATATTTTAAATTTGTATATCTTGTAGTGTGTCCCTCGGTGGAACAGCGGAAAGACTTCCGATTTACACTAAAATTAGAGGTTCTTCTTCCCTCGGAGATAGCCCGATGTGGCTTTGCTATAAGAAAACAGACACAGGCAGACCTTATAGAGTTCAGCATTTTCTAACCAAATGTTTGTAAAGAGTCTTTTCATGGCACATCATATCAGAATGATAGATAAAATGTGGCACGTATTTATAAATGCGAAATGTTTTTGTTTTTTTCATTCATAAGTCAATTTTTATAATTCTAGGAATATATTAGATGTTTGTGAGTACCATAAGATAAGCGTAATTATGACATTGTTTTTATTTACAAAGACGTTTTGTTTGTTTACAATTTCACGCAAAGCAGTGTAAGACTTGAGGGTAGGCAGCTAGTCATCACCACTCACCGCCAACTCTTGGGCTACTCTTTTACCAACGAATAGTGGGATTGACCGTCACATTATAACGCCCCCACAGCTAGAAAGGCGAGAATGTTTTGTATGACGTTGATTCAAACTCTTAAACAGCCTTAAACAGCTGGCCATGCCAGGCCTCCGTTCCATGGGAAATGATTCATTGCAACATGTCACTCATACAATTATCATACGAAAATTCTTACAAAGAAGTAGAATATGGTGTCGTAAATTTGAGCTTATTTTTATTATGCATGCGATATGTAATTAGTGATGACGAAGAAACTCACTTGAAGAGAAAAATATATGTGTAAAAACGGCCGGTTTGGGTTGAGAAAATTTTTTATGCAGAGGAGCGAACAACGATTCGACCTTCTTCGGTCATCGACAGGTTCACAAAGAAATTAAGAGGTAACTTCGCTCCTCTGCATAAAACATTTTCTAAACCCAAACCAGCCTTTTTTACATATATACATGCTATACGTATTAGGTGTACGCATATGTTTCTTTAAAATCGTGCCCGATTTTCTACACCAGAAACTATCTTATAACTCATCATTGATATTATTTTTTCATATTTCAATAAGACTTAAAGTAAAAGTAATAAAGGTGTAGAACAGATAAACGAAATGAAACAAGGCAAGCCAAATTTTATTGGTCAGCATCTGACTGAAAATCAGATGTCTCTCTCGAATGTTCAACAATGTTTCTCTTGCTCGTTTCACAATGAGGTTATATATTTTTATTTGTTTCTTAAGTATAGCGTTTTCGTGACATCGGTAAATCCTGTACGCTCTTCAGTTAGCAAAGTTTGTTTACAAGTTAAGCATACCACAAGTATCGAAAACTGACTTCTAGCGTTGTAAGTTCACGGATATATCATTGTGTCACTGAAGGAGGTAAAGTTAGTTTATTTTTGATGTCTTCATATTAAAATAATTATGTTTACTAATATAAATTATGTAGACTAGCTGGATTATCTTAGGACATAAAATGTTTTTTACTTTGTATATAAATTTAACAAATCAAAACGCCCATAAAACAGCAAAAAACAAACAAACGTGAAACTAATAAATCTTCATGCAAAATTTGGTGAAGATCTATCAACAGGAGTAAAGTAGTGGTTTTAAAAAACACTAATAAAAACCGCACAATGCAAACTTTAAAATTTGTTTGCATTTTCTCATGGACCTAATAAACCTTTGTATCAATTTTGGTGAAGATCCATCCACATCCTGCGAAGCATTTACATGGACATACAACAGACAGTATTGTTAAATGTTTATAGATTGTGCCAGTACAGTAGATCCGCGTGTGACGTATTCATGACATCATATCTTAATCCTAAAAATGGAAAGAAAGTTTTCCACGATGAGAAATAGGAAAGTGATGATCTATATTGCAAATCTACATGCACACAGGATAAAATTTTCGCGAAGGTGGGGTTGTACGTCACGTAATGAAAAGGTTTTTTCTTGTATCATATGAGTAATATCTCTATTATAGGACGATAAGCGATAAAAAGAACTTCCAAACCACCATGTTTTCATGCAGATTCAAACTTCCAAAGTAATATATATATAAAAAAACGTATAAATCATAAATAGTTCATATTTGCTCGATTATTTAAGTCTCTAGTTAGTATTATTTATGGGTTTTTCTGGTAAGAAAAAATGCAATCTTTTTATTAAAGAAAGACAAGGACATATAAATAAAGTTGACACTATTCTGTTTATACCCTTTATTTCAGATGGAACAGTGTGTCCGTAATCAATTACCAAAATCAAAGATTTCATTACTCCTGTCAGATACGTTGTCCCATCTGAGATAAAGGACTTGAATTGAGCAAAGTCAACTTTATTTATATGTTTCTGTCTTTCTCTTTTGCTTACAGTAGCTCTACTAACTGTTGTACTATTCCTCTAGGCACGTAATTTGATAAGAGAACCAATTACCTGGACATTATATAAAAAATATATAAGTCTAACTTATACACTTTAGCAAAGAAGAACTTTGACACAAATTATTCCCACACAACTAGCACGTAAAAATCAGAAGATTTACCTACCATCTGAACGGTCTAGACTGTGGAACGTTGAGTGACTCTAATTACAAGGTAATCTGGAAAGTGCTCTGATCCATTTATTTAATAGAGAATTTGAGACTACCTTTGATAGAGATACAAAGATGAATACAGTTGCTGTTCACAGAACTCGAAATCGGAGAGAACACAAGACTTTCATTGTTGTAATAAATATTAAAAAAACACAAGCACATGTCTATCTCTGTATTGATGGCGGAACCGAGCATGGTCTAGCACTTAGAGATACGAGCTGTGGATCCGAAAGTTAATGGTTTGTGTCCCATTATTGTGCCTCTTTCTCTCTCTTTGGGACTGTCTTTTAAGAGTAACTGTCAAATCCTACTATTCGATTAGAGTAGCCTAAGAGTTTATGCTGGGTGCTGTTTACTATTTGTCTTTCATTCAGTCTTTCAGTTCAATATTACAACTGCTATACTGGTCTTGTTTATTCTCCCCTAGTATATGCAACAATTATCCAAGCATCATGAATTTTCTCATTCTCACAATTTGTATGAAGTATATTAACCTGTGTCCCAGCTGAAACAGGTATTCTACATGAAAGAGTTCTTTTTATCCTTATTTCTTTACAGCCAGACTTTTGACAGATTTCTTTGTCATGAAGTGAACGCTTAATACAAGTTGCCTAAGCATGATTACAATTAAGTATAATTGCGATAAGACATTATGCCACGTATACCTAAATTTCATCGATACCTCCAGCCTTCTGAAATAAACAAAAATTGAAAGAGTGGAATCAGTATTTAGTATGTTTGATTGATTTTGATAAATGGCTGAAGAAAAGAAATGTGTAGTAAAATTAGGTCTTAGTAAAAAAGTAATTAGAAAATCAGAACAATGCTTCACTATTAAAATCGATCCTTATAAAGATCAATAGATCACTTGATATGTAATTTCTTATTTTTAACTTTAGTGTCAAAGTGCTTCTAGCGATATTATACAGAACGTGATTAACGTGCCGGGTTGCATGTCGAAAGTTTCATCTGCAAATTCTGCTGACTGGCTGCTCCTTTTTTCGTCAGTGGTTCAAAATTAGGGACGGCTATGTACTGAACCTAGAGCCATTTAGCCTAGATCATGTTCAAGTGAATAACAATTATAATTACAGTAGCATGTTTGGATATATAATGAAAGTGAATGCCTCACAAAGAAGAAAACGAGTTTAAAACGAATACTTCTTAAAAGCAATCTGTTTATGTTAAAAACACATTTTTATCCAACTACATAATTTCATCTCTGCAATCTAAATAATTCTTGGAATATCTTTATAAAATAAAGTACCTTGTACTTGTTGTTATTTATGTGAAAATAGCTGACAATCACCGACCAGAAATTTTCATAAGTTCTTGTGCTTTTTCTCAGCAAAGCCACATCGAGCTCTCTGTTGAATGTAAAGGATTTTACATTCGTGCAGAGGAATCTCGTCAGTAAACGTACACACAGAGCTAGGATAATGTGTTATAACATAACGGTTTTGAACTAACGTGGAACGTATTGACCTATCTCGGCCCTTTCATTTTCTAAACTAAACTATTAATAAATTGTATTTTCTAATTTTCCTCTATGTCAGATTAATGTATGAGTATGTGTGGAGCCTCTAAGCATTGCACCCAGAATGACAAAAAAACAACGAAGTTTGCAGCAGAAGTAAATATCACCTATATAAAAGAGATTTAAATGTGGGAAAATTAACTTTCGGATCACTTTTTACATGTAGAATAAAAATTAATTCACTAGAAATCCTTTCAGTACACAGTATTCAGAAAACAAGTTGAATTGAGCGTTTTCTCGTGAGCTTAATGAGGTAACGGCAGGATACACAAAATTCTTCAGAACCTATACTTACTTGAATAAACTAAAGTTTGTGATTTTTTTCAAAGAAATCATAGTCAGGAGATAATATTTTGGCCATATTGAAACTTTACTGTTGGGAAAATTAAATCTGCCTAATGTATGGAAGAATAACACGAAAGGTTGACTGTTAATGCTCGTTTTGCTCATAAACCTTTTCGGAACCTTTCCCAGGCAGATTAGAAGCACCAGGAATGATTACGCTTTTGTAAAGTCTCTTGAGACACGTGCTTGGAAAAGTGCCAGATGCTGAACGTTGTATCCTGTTCATGCAGATACACAGGCTAGCTAGCTATGTGCATATAAATATTAAAACAAGGCGGGAAAACACCACCTATATAACATCTGAAATAGTCATCGTTGACTTTAAGGAAAACAAAGTCGTAATTTTCAACCACATCTTGAAACCCTCTTTTAAATGGTAAAAAAAAAGATTTAGAGATTGAATAATATTCGCTACCGTCTTACCGTTACCTTATACAAACCACATAATTTAAAATGCATGTGGCATTGCAACATCTTTACTTATTTTTATTTTCTTCAATACTGACTTTAATGTTTTGCAGTTTAATCTATTCCATTATTTCTGATATTTCATGTTCTCTGTATTGTACTTATTATGGAAACCAAAAACCGACAATACAATAAAAATAAGATGAGCTACTTGTTATAAGAGTTTATATAAAGCTGTCTTCTTTTGAGTCTCTACGATATTAACGATCGGATGCAAGATAAGCAACCGTTAAATTTAGTTCATCTCCTTTCTTTTCTTTGCGTAAATATTGTTTTTGTTTTTTCGCCAATAATTACTAAACAGACTGTTTGATTTTAAAGTGGAATGTTATTAACTGCGTCATGTTTTAAGTATTGACTAAGGTTATGCCCATATTACTTGATGATTTAATGACTAAAAGCTACACGAGGAAGAATTTTGAATATATCTAGCTGTGTGGTCTCTAGGTGTTATCTTCACGCCTGAGTGAGTCATTTGATATATCAGGTGAGAAGCGAGACTTTAGGTGATATCTCTCTACTGCCGACTTGTCATTTGTTCATGTTTTTAAGTAGTTTTATTTTTCTTAAGTGAATATTTTAAGAAGAAGTGAATTCTAAAAGTTTCTAACTTCTAAAACGTCCTCGTTTTAAACGTATATTTTTGAATATGTATTTAAACAGATTTTTAATATTGCTGATACCGCACATTTTACAGCATCAAGAACTTCAAATCTTTTCCACCATGTTGGTCACCATGCTTTTTTATATTGGACTTTTTTACGTAAAGCAACCGAAAAACACCATATGTTTTATTTTTTCATTTCTGTTTAACATGTCTTCAGAATTTTCTCAAGTATAACTGTAAATAATGTCTTTAATTTCTGCAAATTTGGTGATTGTTTAATTTTCGTTAGCATGCTCTTATAAAGGTGGGACCAGTGTTATAGTAAAAATGTATGTTGGATTTCTTGCAAAATTCTGTTGATTTTGTAATCAGTGGGAGGGATGAATGATAACCGGAAATTGATGGAAGTAGATAGTTTTTGCCTATTTTTCCGCTTTTAAATTACTGAAACAAATTATTTGTCAAACTATCAATCTAGTCTATCGTCTTTTCCCGCTATTAGTTTCATATTCACTAAAATCTTCAAATCGTATGCTCTTTCTCCATCAACTCAACATGGAAACGATATGCAGATGGCATCTTCACTTTCTTCCGCAGAAAGGTGATATTAATGACAAATTTTAGAACATCCCGACTTAATATATTCAAACATCCAGTACGCAGTACAGGTGTCAGACTCAAAGTATTCTAGAAGCTAGATACCAACAACACTTCGCTATCATCATCTGCAGACGACTTATTCGTACAAATAGACATTTCCATTTCAAATTCATCTATCTATATTCTGCGAAATGTGATATTACAAACTTGCACAACATAGCAACGAAATGGAGGGAAAAAAACTAAATCCTTCAATCGCTATTGTTGCCTGTAATGACATGTGTAATATTGCCCTTATGGATAGAAACGAATACACAAGCAAGAATATCTTGCGTATCCACCAAAGTTAAACCACGTAATATAATTCATGATCCATATCTTTCCAAAATTAGTCCAACATATCTCCGAAAATATTTTGATCAAATTTTCCACTGAGGATCTCGACCCGCTGTGTTGCACAATATTCCATAAGTTCACGTATCTGATTCATCTACTAATAGGCCTACTTTCTATTGTGTCTAAACGTGTTGTCCACTTGTTACAACCGCTTGCAAACGAATTAGATCATTTTACTTCACTTCCAGGAATGAGTCTGGGACCATAGTGTTTTCATATAATCTTACAGAGCGTGTTCGATATTCTGTCTTTGTAATTCAAAACAAACTTTGATTAAATGCAGGATTAACTCAAGTTCTTTGAAAGCGCCGTAATCGGTCAGGTATCTGAACTGAATAAAAGCTGCAAATTGCCTATGGTTACATACTTTTAGGACACCCTATACTTTAAAAAAACTATCAAAATATTTCTCTTTACTATTTTTGAGAATGATATACAGTTATCAAACCCTCTCTATTTCCAAACCGACGTTGGCTAGTTCATTTTTCTGTTATAATGATCCGTCATGGGTTGATTGTTTTTTAACGAATTCAAGCCAATATGTCATTAAAGGTTTACTGAATGTTTTTCTTTTATATTGTTTTAAAGATTATGCTCCTAATTAATTTCTAGAACATTATATCGCCCTGATATTATTGTTATTTTTGATAAAAATATCGAGTTTAGTTTGTCTTTCTTATAAATCATAAAACTCGCATTTTTTGAACTTATGGCCTCTAAAAAAACTTAGACATCATCTCCTCTCTGAGCTTTAACGTGCTAAAACGTGTAACATTTGTTCTCAGTTTTATCTCTACACAATTAATTAAATATATACACTTTCATTCTTTTTAAAAATAGATAGATACACGGGACCTATTCAGTGATGACGAGAAACCCACTTGTTGAGAAATTTATAAGCAAAAACGGCTCGAAGAAGGTCGAAACGTTGTTCGCTCTTCTATGTAAAGTGTTTTCTCAGCCCAAACGAGCCGTTTTTGCATATAAATTACGGGACCTATTATCTAAACACTGTTTGTAATGTACAGAACAAACACTTAAATCTCTCAACAATGATACAATATTGCTCTTCCTAAAACAATACTTGTGCATTCCTCACTTAAGTAAACATAACTTAATCCTCAAAAATCAATACCAGACGCCACATAAATATGAATGCTACACTTAGATTCAACTGAGAATCGTCTTATATAAACCAATTTTTTTTTCATTCAAGATACTTTGAATGAATGACCTTTCTTCGTTCATGGATCGTCTATTCGCTGACGTGTTGTTACTGAAGAGTTACTAACTTCTGTAAAAACTAAGCACAATTTAATTCCACTCATCCATTATAGCATGAGGACTTCATTCCAAATCGGTCCTATTATTTTGTTAGCAAAGCGTGTTTCTGATACTCACGTACACACAAAAGGTTAAGATTTGTTTGTGAAATTTTAGAAATTGCTGTGTAATGTCATTCTTTCTCTTTGTAACTTGTACATACATTCAAGAAACATAAAGCTAGCAAACAAACATAACAGATCTATACGGTTAAGTGAAAGTGAGAGTGGAGTTAGAAGTAAGCTCGTAATGTCATATTTTTCCTATCTGAAACAGATAAGTACTTTTGTATTCCTCCACCTGGTACAACTTTGGTCATTTCTCTTTGCCACTTACCCGTAGTATCGTGTTCTTCCACTCTGCCACAAACGTATGTTCTTCCGATATACTAAAAAACCTTTTGTATAATATCAGTTTTTCACATTTTTGCGAAGTGTTGTGTTTTCTACTAAGACGCAATCTAGCATGAATATCGATGAATTCATTCCCTTACCTACAAACACATAAACTGTTGTATGTTTCAAATCGTGAAAAGAGCATGTAATAATGTATTTCTGGCTCAAACCTATAGCTTAGTAGAAGATTCTAGGGCGTAAGAATCAATAATGTACAACATATCTATGTAAAATACAAGTGATTGCCAGTTGAATTTTCGAGAATTTCGCTCAATGATTTTAAAACGTGGTCATCACAACAAGTGAAGAGACAATCACTATACTATCATATAAACCTCGAAAGTTATAACTGTGATAAACGCGTATTAATCGGAAAACTAAAGATATTTTCAAAGTGTATACAACTTTTGTATGTAAATCACCATTAGTAATAACCATTATTATAAATTGTATTGTTGTTTGTACATTAAGATATATTTGCGTTAAGAAAGAAAATTGTGTGTATCAATCTCGTTGGCAAACATTCAATCAACTTCTAAATTAGAATTAAAACTGTCGGTTATTTGTAATATTAATACGTGACACATGTAACATAATGATTCGGTGATTCGTCCGAGATAAATTATAATAATTAAGTCCAGTATGTCGAAACCCTGTATATTTTGAATAATAACATGCTTTTGAAACCAAGTGTGTTGTGATTTTGTACTCTGCAACAAAATCTCTGAAATGTTATAATGGCTCATACTCGCAGAACATTATGTTCTTTTTTTTATTTCACTCCAAAACTGTTCTGTCCTTTTACTTGCTATAAATATGTAAACTGTTGCATCATTTTCTTATACCCCAAATCTGTAAACTGTTGTTTCCTTTTTCTATACTACAAATCTGTAAACTGTTCTGTCCTTTTACTATACTCTAAAACTATAAACTGTTCCGTTCATTAACTTTGCTAGAAGCTGTAGACTGTTAAGTTCTTATTCTCTGCTACAAGTATGAACATTGATTTATTCTTCATTGAACAATTATTTCAATAAAATTACCCCCTAGCGGCTCCATTGCTAAAAACCAAGTTTCAATACCCATGGTATGCACAGCACTATAAGCCTATTGTTCC
Source organism: Tachypleus tridentatus (assembly GCF_004210375.1). Classification (NCBI taxonomy): domain Eukaryota; kingdom Metazoa; phylum Arthropoda; class Merostomata; order Xiphosura; family Limulidae; genus Tachypleus; species Tachypleus tridentatus. Next base: position 31,226,797 of record NC_134831.1, on the reverse strand, counting down.
GTTCATTAACTTTGCTAGAAGCTGTAGACTGTTAAGTTCTTATTCTCTGCTACAAGTATGAACATTGATTTATTCTTCATTGAACAGTTATTTCAATAAAATTACCCCCTAGCGGCTCCATTGCTAAAAACCAAGTTTCAATACCCATGGTATGCACAGCACTATAAGCCTATTGTGCAGCTTTGCGCTTAATAACAAACAAATTAACTAACAAAAGTCCAATAGTACTAAAACAGAAATAACTAATATATAACTTATCGACATTCCTAAGTGCGGGAGATTAGTAAAAATCTTTTCAACATGGTATATGATTTTTGATGGTTTAATAACGAAAGTTTAATTTATTAAAGCAACAAAGCATTAGAAGTAGTCGCTTAGGCGACCAATTACGTTTCTCAAACCATTTGTTATATCCATAAGATCGATGGAAATAGATAGCATTATTTAACAAGCAACCACTTTCAACAGTTCCCATGAGTGAAATCTATAGTGTTTACGGCATTCATTTTCTGTCTTGATAGTGATCAGTATTTTTTCTAGTTGACATAACTATCATAAACACATAACGTTGCACTAAGTTATTGAATAAATTGTTTATCGTTGTTTTCCAGACTTAGAAATTTAAGTTTGAAATTAAATTTAGCATAAATTATATTTTGGAAGATATTTTCTAATGTATCTTTAAGGAAAGGGTGATCCTGACTCGATCTGACAACTAAGAAATGGTGTCTTTTGTACTATATTGGCTATTTATTTTACTGTGACATTGAATGTTATTGAAATAACGCAAATAACGTGTTTTTATTTCTTGAGGGCAAGGATGCTATGGTAATAAACAATGATAATCCATAGGATCGAATATTCTGTTAATGACCTATACTCTGACGAAAACTGATTATTTCAAACTTTTGTTGTCAGCTGGTCTTTGTATCGCTTAATCTAAGCTGACATTCTGTGAAAATCCTAGATAAAAGTGAATTTGTCAGATGTCTAAAGTAATAGAATACTTTCTGTCGTAAAAGGGACAACGGTAATTGCTTTAGGCATGTGTGATATTTCATATGTTATGACCATTTGTTTATATAGGAATTCCCATGCTGTTCAAGGTAAAAAAATCCATTGCTCTCTTATAGATTAATTTTTTTGTCTTGGATAAGAATCAAACTTTTGCCGATTATAATCACAAATGAACATTTTCGTCTAACCCTATATCGCTAGCTGTTAAATATTATTTAAGCATTACGTTTTTCAGATATTTCATTTTCTGAAACAATTCCAAGTTGCATTTACAAACAGTAGAAATTTTGTTGAATGTATGTCAGTTACCCTTACATAAGTAACTCATTGTACCTTTAATCATTTTTATATTCTGTGGTTTGTTTGATTCGGATATTTGGGTTATCTGGGCTAGTCGTCCCTAAATTTGAATTAATTTTGGTTGTTTGGTTGTTGTTGTGCACAAAACTAAACAATGAGCTATTTGTACTGTTTTCACCACAGGTATCGAAACAGTTTTAGCATTATAAGTTTTTGGACTTACCTATAAACCATTGGAGGGAAGGACATTTAAATTCATAGGCTACAGGGAAACCAACTAGTTAGTCAATAGTACTCAATGCCAAATTTTATTCTAATTAAATAATAAGACTTGAGTATCATTCTTATAACGCAACCCGAGAGTATAAAGTGTAGAGCGTGAATTTGCTTGAATGGGACGCGAAACATGAACCCTCAGATTCATAATCTTACACGTTAAACACAGAGTATTTGTTCGATCTGTAATTGTAGCCTATAACGACTTTCACCGTTAACCTCTTTTCATTTGTAATAAGTATGCTTTTCTAAATTTTGTTACCTTCTCATATTTAAAAAAACGTTTCAGTTTTTGTTTTCCGTAAATAAAAAAGGCTGATTTTAAAATTTACCTGATTTCGAATATGCGTTTCCATTGACAATATTTTTAGATAGAAATTACTCAGTAATTAAAAAATAAACGAAGAAAAGCCTATGAAATGAAGATCTTTCGCATAGTGTTGAACTGACAGTGGTAAGGCAATCTTCTCTCATCTTACTCCGTTTTCCATCTAAAGTAGACGCTTGGGTAATTTTATTATTTAGTTTTAACATATTTGACCTAAACCTGATTTGTATTTAGATAATAATGTAAAAATCCTGCAAATACACATATCTGACCTGTCATATGAAGAATGCATTGGATTTTAAGCTAGAGAAAAGTCATCAAATAAGAATCTATCCTCTTTCTTCGGCATTTGTTACGTGTCACAAAAAATATACATCTCAAATATTGTCGCCAATGAACAAGAGATAGAGTGTCATGTACCTTTCGTGAGTTTGAGGGTGGACAAGAATATTATTTATTAGTTTGCACCTTCAAATATTCAGCGTTCTAAATATGGAAATGGATGGAAATAATTAAGAAAATTTGTGGCATACACTAAATAATGTAATACGATTTATTTGATACACATATACAACAAGAAATCCAAAAGAAGTAACACAAATTATTACACCAGTTTCCTCAGTGATACATTACATCTACTGGACTAGAACTATAGGCAATACATTTACCACTGTTACTCTTTTAAAGACTCCCTTTTCCTCTTGAATGGTCGTTCTCTCCTCCTTTCACTTCTCCTACTACTTTATCTTTACAATAGCAAATCAAAAGAATACAATATAAGTCCAATTTTTCCTCATTACCTAAATTATAAAAATGTATTTTTTCAGAAAACGTCTATGTGGATGATGTAAGACAAAGTAATTTCTCAAATCTTACAAACGTGATTAAGTAGAGAAATACTAATGACATAGATCTGACTTTTCCAAATGAATACAGTACACTATAGTCAATTAGTTTCAATAACGCTACAGCATAATAAGCAATTTTTACCATTTGATGTACAATGTTTAATTATATGTTAGCCAAATTATGCTATCTAATGTGAGAATCATTTTCTTAGTACTTTGTTTTCATGTGAATATGCAAATACACAACTGGCAACGTGCCAAACATATGTACATCTAACATAGGTAAGTGATATTTCACACATACAGAACTGTGTAGAAGTATTAAGACAATAGAATATTTTGTCATTTTTTTCCATTTTATGGGACTAATTCATCCATGCTATCACAGAAGGTAAATTTCCAAACTTTGACAATGCTTTACTGATCTGTTGACAATTGAACGAGCCAGGAAAAATACTTAAAATTCTTTAAAATTCTCATATACTTGTACCAACGACATGTCATAAGGGTTCTGCTTGAATGAACATGCTGATCATATTTAGAGTCCGAGATAAAGATCATGGTACTCCATGCAGTGTCTTAGCTATATAGAAAGAAGCTAGTACATGGTACTGCTACATGCTTCCGGTATATGCTAGAAGAAATAAATGTAATAGCACTTCATAAATACACTTTCACAAAAATAGTGTTTAACACTACATAATAAGATTTGTTGTCATGCTATGGGCCCCAAAACGAAGGGAATTGTCAGTAAAGCAGAGAGTTCACGTAAAGTTTTACGTGATGCTGGTTGAACTCCGACAAATCGCTGAGGACTTGAAATGCTCCCCAAACACTGTCAAATACACTAGCTCGGGAGACCGAGATATTTAAATTTGAAAATACGAAATAAAAAGACAAAACACCTAAACTAAATAATAATGATGTTAAGTATCTTCGTTTATGCAGCCTTCAAGATAGAAGAAACATTGCCAGTGATCTCAAGTATGGGATAAATGACCACGCACTCAATGACAAAAAAGTGTCCAATCTACAGTATCAAGAAGACTCAACAAGAATGGAACATTTGGCTGTGCATCAGTTAAAAAATCTTTATTTTTAACAATGAGTATTGTCAAGAGACTGAAATGTATTATTTAGTACAAAAACTGGACTGTTGATAATTTTAGAAGGGTGTTATAGATGAATGAATCCAAGTGTGTATGTCTGACGGAAGAAAGGTGAAAGATACCTCAATGTATAGCATCTACCATGAAGCATGGGTGAGACAGTGTAATGGTTTGCAATAAAGACGAAATAATGGACCATTGGAAGCACTATCAAATATTGATCTGTCATGGTATACCCAGTGATTTGCGTATTAGTAAAAGATTCTACTACCGAAAAGATAATGACCACAAACGCTCATCTAGCATTTGTCTAAATTACTTAGCTACAGAAGTAGCTACTGGAGCAACTTAAGTGATAAACGTCCCTCCCTTCAATGTTTCGATATAAACTCAAATAAGCAGATCTGGGATTTGATAGATAAAATAACTTGACATAACAAAAGTTACTTCCCAAGAAACTTTATGGAAGTGTATTAGAGACATTTGGAGCAAAATCCCAAGGGACATTATGATTAAATATGTTGCAACAGTGCTTGAAAGACTGTCTGCAGTTATTAAAAAAAATGGGGTTACTCAAAATGTTAGCTGTTTGCTGAACGCAAGCACTTCAACTGAGTTTCTGTTGTACTAAATAAGTTTCATAAAATTATTGTAACGTTTCAACTGTGATTTACTTTCCATTGTTGTTTCATTGTACTTACCTTTCATTATTCTTTGAAAGTAGTCTAAACTCTAATTTGTGACTCTGTCCTAACACTTTTGCACAGTACTTTACAATTCAGTTAAAAGTAACAAAATACAAAACTATGTACATATATATATTGTAATAAAACTAGACCCAAGCTGTTGCGAGTACTGTTCTATATATATCAGAATTACATTATTTGTATTTTTATGTTGCTCATGTGACATAAAATATTTTGGGCTACTTTTACTCCCTACTAACTATTTGTCATTATGATTTTTGATTGGAAGAGACCAACTGCAAACATTTAATCTCTCATATAATTGTGAGAAGTCTCTTGACAGTATTAGGCCTATTTTTGAATATTTTTCCGGATAAGTCATACTGTCACTGATCGGACTAGATCAGATCATCCATTGAGCAAATTGGTATATTTATAAAACTTCTACCTTGACAGTTAGCGATAGCGTCAAAATTGAATGTACACAGAACTTTTATCTATAGACAGTGTATATTTTGACGGCATGTTTCTGTAGTCTGTGTGTATTTTCTTATAGCAAAGCGACGTTGGGCTATCCGCTGAGTCCACCGAGATGAATCAAACCCCTGATTTTAGCATTATAAATCTGAAGACTTACCGCTGTACCAGCGGAGGACCTCTACAGTCTGTCTGGCTTGCAGAATACCGTGGATGATTACTTCAAATCAAAAACTGTCATACCGACTGGTGAGAGTGAAATGCTTTAAAAAAAATGACTTGTATATTTTTTTATTGCTTGTAGTTAAGAAAAACAAACAAACAATAATCAATCTGTGCTCTGCCCACCACGGGTATTAAAACCAGATTTCTATCGTTGTAAGTCTGCGGACGTATAGCTGTCCACTGGAGCGTATATTCAACCCAGATGTGAACTTCCACATCAGTACAATGTCGTCAAGATGTTCACGGTGATGTTGCTATCTGTAATTTAAAATGTTATACAAAAAAATGCTTTACCTACTTCTGGAATGTAACACCACAGTTATTACGGTATGTGGAACGGTTAATAGCATAGCACTGTCTTCCTTTTGTTCTTTCGGGTCTTGACTTACCCGGATGACTGTCACTCTCAGTCATTTTACCCTTATTTGCCAGTTCGAAATTCAACACAAATAAATGGCGGGCGCATGTGTACATGCTTCTCAGTGATAGAAAGTAGTCGCTGGCCAATATTAGTGTTATTTATATCTATGGTAATAATTAATGTATATCCAAGAATTACAAAACCACACCTTGTAAAGTGAAGAATTGTTCTTTTGTCAGGTAGAAAGACATACCAGAATAAATAGTCTATTTTCAAATTTGCTAACAGCTTTGATAAATAGAATCAGTGAAGTGTGTAGATATTATTTACGTTGAAGCTGGCTAACATTATAATTATACAATTCTTATGGCACATTCTACGTTAATATTGTGTTCAGTTATCCTTGATAAATGTTAATATTTCAAAAACAGCATAATTAAGTTTAAAAAATGAAATAAACAATCGTTATTTACATTTATCATAATTATATAAAACATTTTTTTAATTCTAACGTTTGAACTTTAAACTAAAGATCCAGATAACCGAGAACTTCTTTCCAATTTCCACTTTTAACGAGTATAATAAAACAGATGGTAACCCAGGTAACTTACTTTTTTAATAGATGTATTTGGAAAACATTAAATTACTTGAAATATTCTTATTCAAAATGGTTGTATGTTTGTTATCATGTTTGGATGTGCTATGATACATAAGTTACTAAATTTAAGACAGTTCATTGGAAGTAGCATACTGCTGTCTTTGAAAGCAGCTATACTTCAGTTCTTAATTTGTAACTACAGAACTTTGTAATCTCACATTTATGCTAAAAACACCTTTGAAATCGTACACTGTGTGAGTAATAAAATAACTATCAGATGAAATGATATATTACACGAGAAGAACATCGGTGAAGGAAAGCATGACACATAATTAGTGGTTTATTAGCGTGTTGAGTAACACTGAGAAGAAACTCAATTATTTATAGAAGTCTTATCACCCGGGTTTTCATAATGTGTCTTTGAGCGTGCTCATAAGAATGAACTACAAAGAAAGTCATAGACCTCTTAAGGGAGCGTGACATACACAGACCGTTTCATACAATTGTATCATATCAGGTAAGAAAAATTGATACTGCAAATCGAAACCGAAAATAAAAAAACACTAAGTCAACTACAAAATGGGGAGAAAAATACGCAGGATGTGTGACTTAAACTATTGGCTTTTGAAATGTTTACTTCCGAAACGTCTTTTTATTTCAGTTTTATTTTAGCACAGGTTGGTGTTATTTTGTCCCGTCCCAGTGGCGTAGCGGTATGTCTGCGGAGTACAGCCCTAGAAACCTCCTTTCGATACCTGTGGTTTATAAAGCATCGATGACACGTTTTAGAGCTTTGTACCTAACTTGAAACAAATGAACTAGTTGTTTTTAACTATTGATAAGCCTTTGGCTAAAACCGGTTGTGACGTGTTTACTAAAAATGTTTAGTTTTTTTCTTTGTAACAATCTTTTTGTTTTGTATAGACCTTGAAGCAATTGTTGCTTGATATTCATCATAAAATACTTCAGTAGGAAATTTTGGTAGAGCACTATTGTCTAATTAAAGTAATTCTTAAATTTGCAAGTGGACCCGGAATGGTCAGGTGATTAAGACATTCGGATCGTAATCCGAGGGTGGCGAGTTCGAATCCCTGTCACACCAAATATGCTTGCCCTTTCAACTATTCGTTGGTAAAAGAGTAGCCTAAGCGTTGGCGGTGGGTGGTAATGACTAGCTTTCTTCACTCTAGTCTTACACTACTAAATTAGGGACAGCTAGCGCAGCTAGCCCTTGAGTAGCTTTGTGCGAAATTAAAAACAAACAAAGATTTGCAACTGAACCATTGTACATGCTACATGTAGAATGTTTTTAAAAATGTTTGGACTAAGCCATTCTTACTGAAAAAAAACACAGAATATTTGATTGAAATTAACCTTTCTTCAACCAGTTCTTCACAAATATTGAAAAGAAAACTTAAAAGAGAAACGAAAATAATATTGTACATCAGGATTAATAATTAATTTTATTCGACCAACCACTTCTGATGCTGCTCAGTTAATACCTTGGTCTTGAAACTCAAAAATTTTCGTATTAGCGAGAAGCACATCAGTAAACTGAGCTCATTTTGAATGATTACTTTTGTAAGCTTATAAGCTAACAAATGGAACGTTGTTCTTACTATATTGATGATACATCTGATAAAACTTAATACCGTGTGTGCCAATGGAGAGCCCAGCCTTGACAGTAGAGGAAACTTCCAACGTTGAATCGTGTAAGAATCACAGAGGGAGGGAACTCATTAACGGAATTAAAGGAAATGAAAAGTAAGATGTTTTAGCAATGTCGTGGAATATTTAGTTTATTTATTTCGACTATGGTCTTGAATTATATTGAATTTTGTGCCATAAAGCATCCTTACAAGATGTTTTTAAGACATTAACGAGCTATTTCTAAGCTTCGCGCAAAATATTATTTTGTTATTTTAGAGCTTAATCAGGGTAAAAACTAAGTCTAAAAATTATGATTAGCTTGGGCGTTAAAATAAATTATTTACTCCTACTCCTGGTACATATATAAATGAGTTCAAACAATGTAAAAGCTAACGTTTGTAATTTTTTATTTTCTAATTATTTTTTATACAAATATAACTTTTTTACAAAAAGAATTGTAAATGATTATTTCATCTAATTATTTTCACATAAATAGAATTAAATCGCCACACAATCAAGAGTATCTCACGATGAACAATTGTTATCCACATTTGCACTTTCAACAGACCAAGAATATATATATGAGGGCTTATAACATGTTGCCTTGCTTGTGGTACGAAAAAAATCAAAATGCTTTTCCAAATAAGAAACAAAAACGCCTATTGAACGCTGCAACTTAAATATTAGAAGTCGGTAAGCGAAGAAAGGTCTTTTACTGAGTTTTGAAGTGAAGGTTGAATATGATGGATCCAGAGGCAGGCAGTCAATTAAGTAATTCAGTTGTGGTTTTGGTGTATCGTTGTGGTACTTTGTGAAGTGAATATTTCTGTACATTAATTGTAGGGCCCGTAAACATACGAATTGTCTATTTTTTTAATTTATCATAAATATTCATAAAACTTCACGCTTTTTTAAAAGTTCATGGGAAATTTCTGGTTAGAGACTCAAAGATAATTCTCCCTGCTCAAAACACGATCATAACAAATTTCTAAATAGCTATTGCAACATATTATAATAGCATGTATACGTGGCGTATTGGTTGATTGTTCGGTGTTTATTTGTACAAACAACTAGGTTATTTGCTCCAAACAACCATTATAGAATTAAAAATGAAAGTAAAAATAGTAAAATACGTAAAAAGGAAACATGTTGACAAAAAAGAAACAAAGCCCAATTTTCCAATTAAAATTTTAAGTAGAATTAAAAGGCCAATGGTCTTTAAAACTTTAAAAATATCAATAAGGTAAACAGTCTCACCATCGCCAATGACACTGTCTAATGTCAGGAGTGAACACATAGTAAAAATATGTCTAAAACGGTGCCATTATTTACACTATTAATGACAGAATAACAGTAAAATGTGGACTGTTATGTCTTGAGCGTCACACAGACCATACACTGGTGCATCAGTTTCTGATAAAAGAAAACGATGAGTTAGAAAACTGTGACAACTTCCTCCTTCCGATCCTTACGGAAGCAAGACGGCCAAAGAGCAACAGAAAATTTGATCTGGAAAAGATTGTTATCACGTTTTTACTCCAATTCGATTGCCAACTGGACTTGAACACAAAACCGTAGTCCATGTATCGAATAGCCACAGCACCAGATAGCAGCAGAGCCGACAGACTTAGCTGTGGTGTTAGCGAGCTCGTTTCCACGATTATCGACGTGGCCTGGTGGCCAGAAAAAGTGGATAGATATAAATGATAAAGAGAAATGGGTCAGTTGGTTTTGAATATCGACGATAACAGGGTGATAACTAACGTCAAGCGATTCAAGGGCCAGTAGATTGCTAAGCAAATCTGTATAAATAGTATAGTTCGTGTACTGCATAGCTTCTACGTGATCCAGAGCGAGAGAAATTACACACAATTAGACAGTGAACACAGAAAATGTGGAGAAAATCTTTTATGCAACCACCGAACCACAACAAAACATTAGCAGATCTCACACAGTTACCTCATTTTGAACCATCTGTATAAATAGGAATAGAAGGATGGTTTGAAAGATGTTTGGCAAATAGAAGTATCAGTTTTCTTCAGATGATTCAAAGAGAGTTCATTTGGGAATGGTAATAAACCATGGTGGGATGAGCTGATCACTGAAGACAGCAACGTCATCCAAGAACAAACCTAATTCAGACAACTGTTCCTGGATATGAAGACCAAACGGAACAATGGTAGACTGTCTATTCTGAAAACGTATGTTTTGCTGAGGAAAGAATACACAACCCTAGGTGGGATGCTGTAGTAATGATCGAAGTTTTGACGTGTACAATAAAGACAGTTGCAAATGGCAGAGGTGTAGAGGAGGTTTAGGAGACTCAGTGAACAAACTCTGGACTGGAGAAGTGTGAAAAGCCCCCGTGCAGAGCCGAAGCCCCATATGGTGAACAAGACCCAACATCTATCTTCAAGGTCAAAGTACTGGCAGAGCCATAGACTATGGACCCATAGAACATTTTCGATCGAGTAAGGGCAAGATAGATCTTTAGAATAGAACACTGATCCAGCTCCCCAATAGTTGGAAGAGAGGAGAGAGAGAATATTCATTTCCCTTGTGCACTTGATGCACAACCAGTTAATGTGTGAAATGAAAGCCAGTTTATTGTCAAGTATAATAACTTTGCCTCAGGGACCACAGGAAACACAACTTCTTTGAGACGGAGCTTGGGATCAAGGTGAATACTCTGTTGGTGGTAAAAGTGCATGCAAACAGTTTTAGAGAAACAGAAAGTAAAACCATTTGCTGTGATCCATTTTAGAAATCGATTGAGGGCAGTCTGTAGCTGCTGCTCAATAAACATCATACTCGACAACTGACACAAGTTTCTTTGGGAAATAAAGAGAACATGTTGAACACGGGCTTGAAATTGTTGGTCAATTAAATGTGTTTACTAAAATGAGCAAATGGCCACACAACTCATATGAGTGGAGGTCTTGCAGTATGCTGTACGTTATAAGCCTTCTGAAGGTAAAAAAATGCAGAAAAAAGATGTTGTCGTTTGAAAAAGGTTTCCCTGATTGACATTTCATGTCGAATCAGCTGGTCCATGGTGAGGTGCTGTCGTTGGAACCCACGATAGGTGAGCGAAAGGAGATTATTTGATTTGAGGAACTAAACAAGACGAACATCAAATATTCTCTCTAATATCTCACAGAGACAGCTCGTCAAAACAATTAGCAGTTTGAAGAAATCTTAGGATCTTTCTCAAGTTTAGAAAAGGGAAGAACAACAGCACAGCACTAAACATCAGGAAAAACATTCTCCTGCCAGATACGGTTAAAAATAACTAGAAGAATAGCAAGAGATACGGGAGAGAGATGATGCAGCATCTATTAGCGAATATCATCAGATCTGACCATTATTCTGCTGGACCAAAGAAGAGCAAGCTTGAGTTTCACTAGTGTAAAGGGGCAATTATCGTGAGAGATACGAACAGCCCGAAAGGAAAGAGGTGATTGCTCTGCCAGAGTCGTGATGGCTAAGAAGATGGAGGATGAAGCAAAGGTGCTAGATGCAAAGAAAAATATTTGCTAAAAATATTGGCGATGTTCTGGGTATCAACAACTTACCAGCTATCAGAGAACAAGATTAAAAGGAGTGGAAATATACTGTCCTCTGATCTGAATCTTTTCCCATATGACTTTGGAACTGTTGGTAGAAGGGATGCTAGCTGTGAACTTAATTCAAGATTTCTTCTGGCTCTGAAGTCTTACCTGCCAAGTATGTGCACGAGCCCACGGAAAACCGATGCAGTTTGAAAGAGTGGGATACCTATGAAAGGTATTCCAGGCCAGTTTTTGAGCCTTCCGTGCCATGTGGTGAGCAGGATTCCACCACGGACAAAGATGCAATGGAAAAACATGTCGATATTTTAGGAATACACTGAGCAGCCACCTGGATAATACAGTCAGTCACTCTTGCTATGCAGTCGTCTATCAATGGCTTACAGACGACAGCAGGATCAAGTTTTGAGAGAGCAGTGAAACAGGCCCAGAAAAACTGCCTAAAAATAAATACATCGGCAGGTTTCAGAAACGTTTTTGTAAGGAGAGGAACAAAGAATGATAAATCAATGTATCAATGTAACAATTTTTACTTAGGTAGATAACCGAGTGAATAGCCTTTCAGTTTATGATCACATCATTTTTCTTTATTGGAATGGGGTTTTTCAACATTCGTAGATTCTATCTTGAATGGAATGGGCAAGCTTCTGCTACTAAATGTAGAGTCGAGAAAGAATAATTGTTCAACAACTCAGAGCTAAAGAAGATGTGCACGAATATACGCCAGGATCTTGGGCAAAAGAAAGTGGACCTGAGCAGTCACTGGGAGTAGTTGTAGCTACATAAATTGGAATAAACGTTGATTCATTTATTTTCTTAACTACAGAGGGTAAAAGACTATTCACATAGTTTGAGAATGACTCTAATGAAGGCACAGAAAGATCTGTGTGCACTCTTATTCTCGCAGTGTAATAGAGCGCAGCAACATATTTTCGAGATGGATTCGTAAACAGTAAATGTTGAGCCTTGGGATAAGAAATAACATGAAATGTTTTCAAACGTCATACCTCATTTTATTCCACCCACGTGGTGCATGAACGAGAGTAAGATAGGTAAGAGCCACTACAGTTGACATAATGAGAGTCCATTTCACACTCATAAGCATCATGGTTCATGCCACTGCAACCAGCACATGTCAAGGAACCACGACATGATGCCTTCGATTGACTGAAGTGCTAACACTCGAAACGTATGAGAGGGGTTTGAAATATACAGCCGTACCTTATAATTTAAATAATCTGTCTTTACGGGGGGTGAATTATCATGGTGATGCATATGTCAAAATTAGGACATTGGTAGGCTCGTAATTCAATCTTAATGAGTTGAGATACGCCTCATTGCATGCACTATTTCAGTAGAGAAACCAGCAAGGATCTCCTACTTTGTAATTTTTTTCAAATTCCACTCAACAATAACTTCTCGTAACAAATTCAAAGTGGCACAAAAAGTGTCTCAATGAGTATATCCCCAATAACCTTTAAATGCAAAAGGAGTTCATTGTGTTTTGGAGTGGATGTTTCTACCAATATGTCCTCAGAACATAGCTTTTTTAACGGACTTATGAGAGCCAACAAACCTCTCCAGTTTCTTTTGACTAAAGATTTGTCTGATAAATAAGGTAATATCAGAAAATGAGGTACAGGTGTTGAATAGCTTAAAGATTGCTATTGAGAATCTTAGAGACGTGGTTGTTTAACAATGATCTGTTTGTTTGTTTTTACTATTTTATTTTTTGGAGGAGATCCATAGTGAAGAAAGACATTTCAGCGCCCACTAACCCCATTCACCATGGAGTCTTGTTAGAGGACACACTGCAATGTCAAACAAGGATATTACAACAATGCCAGGGTCTAGTGAGCACTATACCCAAACACCAGCATCACCCACAATATCTACAACACCCATTAAGAACATCCAACGCTGGTACTCGGTTGACTGTAGCCCAAGTATACCGGTCGCCCGTCTACAGAAATTCATAGCCAAAGTTGTATGTTAAGGCTAGATAGCTTAACCACCAGGATCCTCTCCTCCCTTTCACAGGTTGCCACGTAGGTGGATGTTTAGATCTTAAAGGAGGTAAAGTGAAATCACAGACCCTTCTTTGAGAGGTCTCTTGACCAAGTACAGGAATCCACCTGAAGGGACGTATACGGGGCCACCCAGATATTAAACTATCAGATCATTCCTTAAGTAATATTCGATTTTTGTTTCAGAAAAAAAGAAAGGATTTCAAACGCTTGTAATGCTATTTAATCAAGAATGTATGGTCTTTTAATACTAATTACTTCCTTCCAGCAATTCAAAAGCTTATGAATGCCACTTCTATAAAATTCTTGGGTTTTGGAGGAAAATAATGTAAAGAGGGTAGTTTTAACATCTTCATGTGTTCCAAGCTTTTTACCATCAAGATAGTTGTGCAAACTTTGGAAGAGATGATAATAAGATGGTGCAAAGTCTGGAGAATAAGGATGATGTGGAAGTTTTTCCAAGTCTAGCTCTTCAATGTTTGCAGATGTGATCCTTGCTCTACGGGGTCATGCATTATCCTAGTGTAACACAACACCTTTACGATTGATCAAAGCAGGCTTGTTTTCTTTCAGTGTAACATTCAAGCGCTCTGAGTGTTGATAATAGAAGTGTAATGTAATCGTTACATTGAGTAAAGTGGTTCACACCACCAATATCCCACAAGACTTTCCTAGAGTGGAGGTCCATTTTGGGCTGTGCTTTAGCCATTTTACCTGTACTAAGCCATTGTCTGCAGTGCTTAACATTTTTATAAGATATCCATTTTTCATCTCCAGTCACTAACCTGTCCAAAAAGAGGTGAGTTGCGTTCACGAGAGTGCAGAGAAGTGCAAATGTCCACCCTTACACTAAGTTTGACCTATGTCAATTCATGAGGGACTCATTTTCTAAGTTTTGACACCACCTTTCCAAACTGTTACAGATAACTGTGAACTGTTGAATAGGTTGGATTCAGCTTCTGTGCTAGTTCTTCAACTGTTACAGCACAATCTTCATAAAGTGCAGCCATCAGCAAGTCCTCACTAAAATCAACAGGTCGACCTGAACGTGACGCATCACTTAAGCTGTAGTCACCTGACCTGAACTTCCGAAACCACCTTTGACCTTTTCTTTCATTGAGAGATTCCGTACCATAAACACCGTGAATGTTTCGCGTAGTTTATGGTGCACTGCTGCCTTTTCTAAATCCATAAGGCATTATATTCCCAATATGCTCCTCAGACACATTCATCTTTATAAGGGTTTATTTGATTAATGATCCAAAAAAGTGGAGTTTTATTTATATGTCTACTACACATCCTACTACATATTTTAGTCATTAAAGTTTTCTACAAAGACAGAAATAATGATACGCTTTCTGTATTAAATGTTCGGACATTACTTGTGAGATGACCTGATAATTTCAATCACCTGGCGATGTTAGATTGAAATGCAGATGATACATAGCATTCCAACTATCATGCAATAGACAAACACGGTGGAGCAACTGTACTAGACCCATTATCAAATCTAAATAAATGTATGCTAGAAGAATTATAATACTTATTCCTGGCAAAAGTTAAGCACTATAGGGACATATTCGCGTGGAACAATGCCCTTTAAAGTACAGTAACATATTAGCCACAGAGAACAAAGTTCTAAACTCTTAAAGTACAAGGAATAACGTCCTCAAGACTCTAGTAAGACTAGTCACAAGGAACAATGCCCTCTATGACCATTTAATCGATACCTTCATTACAGCAATGCGTATTAAATAGCGTATGGTAAAGAAGAATTGAATACTACTAATGTTCCGACATTATAAACAGAAATTTTTCTCATAATTTTTCATTAATATTCTCTTGGAGACAGTAATATCATTAGACTTATCCATTACTATCATTATTCACTGACTCAGAGTATCCAAGTCATTAAAGGCAAACGACTGAGTACGTGAAGTTCATATTGTTCTAAGTTCATGATCTAGTCGTTGTCTAATTAAAACTGCATCACGATTTATATCATTTATTTTTGTTCTGCTTTCTTTGGGCCACGTTCAGGTTGATATCACTGTAAGTACTTGCTCTAGGTAACATACATAAATTTCCCTCATTATATGTTTTACCAATACTTTGAGAAGAGAAAATGCTATTGGTGGATTCGTTTTGTTTCTGAATTTCGTGCAAAGCTGCTCGAGGGCTATCTGCGCTAGTCGTTCCTAATTTTGCAGTGTAAGACTAGAGGGAAGGCAACTAGTCATCACTACCCACCAACGACTGTTGGGCTAATCTTTTACCAACGAATAGTGTAGTTGACCGTCACATTATAACGCCCTCACGGCTGACAAGGCGAGCTTGTTTGGTGCGACCGGGATTCGAACCCACGACCCTCAGATTACGAGTCGAACGTCTTAACCCACCTGGCCATGCTGGGCCACTATTGGTGGAGGTTAAGTGAACTTCGTCAATCAGCCCGTTGCTGAAGGTTTGTTAGATTATTTTGTTTGAATACCAGCTGAACTGAAATAAATTGACAAATATTACATATTTTTTATTTACAATATATATACATACATGGTAATTAAAAGTAAAACTTATATCTTCTATTTCCCGAAATGTTTGAGTTTTTTTGTATCGAGTTTTCGTCTTTTTGATTAGGAGATTTTTATTAGACACCAAAAGTAAAATGCATTATTAACGCTAGTTTAAGGATGCCATTTTGCCCTATATTAATATGCCGAAATCGTAAATTTTCTACATAATAATAATAATACCTTATTTTTACTGTAAATTATTTTCCTCAATTGTCAGAAAATTATTGTTACTATTTAATATTTAAGTAATTTCAAGTAATTCCAGTTTTACTTTTTTTTCAATCATTTCTTTAATTGTGTTATATTTCTTAAACCCTTCAATAAAAATTAACTGTCATGAACCCCTTGAGATTTGTATTGTATCTATGTTTAGTAACAAGTAGTGAAAATAAGCACCGATGCAGTTGTAAAGATTGTGCATGTATGCGTAAAGATACTGTAAGAGAAATAGGCAATAAGTAAACAAGAATTAAGAATAGCTAAAAGAATGAACCAAGTATGAAATTAGGGTCAAAAAGGTGATATAATAAGACAGTGTGTTCTGTTAGTACAACTTAAGAAATCTTTAGAAATGTCTCGTCATTTATGTTCATTATTGTAAACATAAAATGCTATACATGATTGACTTTTTACTTGCAACTCAATTACGATCACTCATTGCGAGAGATATATTTACACACTTCAGCCCAACGGGGGAGGGCGAAACTGTTTTCACTCTTTTGTGTGCGCATTTGTGCGATCAACAAAAAGTAAATCAAATTTGGTAGAAAGGTTTCATATTCTCATGGACCAGTGATTTATTTTCTGTGAATCTAGGTCAAAAGTCAAATAAAGTGAACCACTTTTGTTTTAACTGCGTTATGTTGGGTTTTAAAACAACAACGGACTATAGATTGAAATTGAAGATTATGATCTCTAACCTTACATATGTTTTAGGTTGAGAAACTGTTCAGTCGATATTTTAACTTGGTTATTGCACAAGTAACAACACGGTAAAGAGGAGGTTGCAATTTCCGAACACCTATTTAGAGTTAAATGTAATTGGGTCAGTAATTTGTACAAATTGATTTTGATGACCCTTATTCGGTAAACCGTGACCAGATGAAATATGGATTTAGTCTATATTAACTTTTATCAACCAAGATAGCCTCAAAATACAGAAAACACTCAATGCATATAACTTTAAATATATTTATTAGTTGATTTTGTTTCGACTATTCAATGCTTATGAACATTTTCGATCAGAAAACCACAGAAATACAGTTAGACTTCTTATAATGGTAACGACAACAAAATATTTGTATTATTGTCTTCTTACACCTTTTGTGAAAGGAAAATAAATGTATAATATAGTCGATAAACAATGTGTTCTGTAACATAATATTAAACAATAAATTATGCGCAAGATCTAAAGATTATTCATACATGTAAAGTAAGTTAGGTTATTATATTGTGAATTGAAAAGGACGTAAAGACATCATAAATGTTATATACAGATCACCATTATAAAAACCCTAACTACATTTTTTGGGTTTGCTACTTTATCAACAGGTCCAGACTCTGACCTGTGTATAATTAAGCAGCAAAAACGTCTCCAAACTGTCGTGCAAAGACTTCGTGTACGCCGCCGGGCTGCCAGGAAATCTCTCAGCAAATCTGTTGACTCTACCGACCATATCTTAAATTCGTCTTTATCTTCCATGGAAGATCTCGCCCCTGCAGATTCTAATAAGCCCCAGGTTACTTCATCGTCGCCTCGTCGACCAGCTTCAGCCCCCTCCACTTCTAGCAAGACTTCGCCACCAGATGTCTGTGAGTCTACATCTACTGTTCAACCCTTCCAGTCTCCTACAAGCAAGTCCTCAGTCGTGTTTGGCAACTCTAAAACTCCCCCTGCTATCGTCATTTAAGGCGTTCCAGCTTCCTACCGCCAGCCTAACATCGCTCAAGAGATTTTTAAATCTTTTCCAAACATTCAATTTACGGAAATAAGAAGACTCCCCAAGGGGGGGGATAGTCCTCAAGTGCTCTCATCTGAGGCACTATGGTAATTATTATCTCCTTGGCCTGGATCCCCCTTCAAAGGATCCAAAATCACCACGCACGTTCCTGGTGTCCCTCAGAACAAGTTTCATGTGGTCGTACGTGGCATCCCTCTGGACATCACCACAGATGAAGTAAAACTCGAGCTTGTTGCCACCAATATTAACGCACTTGGTTTAGAACGGATCAGATTCTTCATGACCGGCCTTCCTACCTCTCTTGTGGGCCTGGCATGGCCTAGCGCGTAAGGCGTGCGACTCGTAATCCGAGGGTCGCGGGTTCGAGCCCGCGTCGTGCCAAACATGCTCGCCCTCCCAGCCGTGGGGGCGTTATAATGTGACGGTCAATCCCACTATTCGTTGGTAAAAGAGTAACACAAGAGTTGGCGATGGGTGGTGATGACTAGCTGCCTTCCATCTAGTCTTACACTGCTAAATTAGGGACGGCTAGCACAGATAGCCCTCGAGTAGCTTTGTGCGAAATTTCAAAATAAACAAACAAACAAACAAACAAAACCTCTCTTGTGAGATTTGCCCTCCAAAATCAAGTCGTAGCCAACAATCTCATTGCCAACGGAATAACTATCTGGTTTGCTAAATACCCTGTCGAGACTGCTAAAACCTCGTCAGTGAATGCTGTCTTCCAGTGTCTCAACTGTCAACGTTTTGGTCATACTCGCACCGCTTGCGAAGCCTTTCCACAGTGCGTTCGGTGTGAAGGTCTACATCACGTGAGTAACTGTCAGAAACCCTGTCAGGAAACTACGTGCAGCAACTGCAATGGTGATCACGCTGCAACCTACCATGGCTGCCCTAGATACCAACAGTGTTAGAACTAAAAAAATTGAAAATTGGTAAACCAACAACCTCGTTTGGATCTTCCAGCGATTTCCCCAGCCTTCCTGCGGCTAACATCAAGTCTGTCCAGGCGTAGCATGTCAACTATGCAGCTGCCTTGAAATCACAGAGCCCAACTGTCAACAGGACCGGAACACAACAAACCTCGGATCCTACCCCTAGGAATCCGAAAGGTCTGGATAACGCTTTCTACGAACGGCTTGCTGCTTTTGTTGCTGATGTTGCTCTCATGGTGATAGAAAACTAATTCGAGTCTCCCTACCAACTATATTCCTGGATAGCTCGATCTTCCAAGTTCTTCTTAGACGTCTAAAACGCGGATCCATACGTCATGCATCACTGGATTGAAGCAAGAAGGACCAGTGCCACCCCAGGTAAGTCTTATGGTTTCTTTTTTACATATAAATATCCAAGGTGGTCTTTATTTTAAGAAATATGAGCTTCTTGACCTCTGTAATACACTGATATCATCTCCATTAATTATCAATCATTCTTTCACCCTCCCTGGTTGTAAAATTTTCTCTGTTCCCCATTCTGCCCCCACTAGAGGCATCGCTCTCCTTTATAAACCTAAATTAAATATCAAAATTCTGAAGCCTCCCACTCAGCCCCATAACGAAATTATTTTATCTGAATTAACCCCTTTTAACTTTCTCCATCACTCTAGTCTTAATTTATGTCAGCCCCTCACAGCCCCCGATTATTTTTTTTTACAATACGCCCTTTCTCTCAACAAACACTCCATGATCCTTCTTTTCTTAAATTCTAAGCATAAAGAATTCTTTTGCCGTACTAACAATCGCAATGGACTTATTAGTCGTGATTTTTTATGTTCAAACAATCTAACATGTATCAATAACACATACATCTTACGGCTCTCACGATATTCTTGATCTGGTTATAGTCACTTCTAACCTTCTGTCTCCTTTCGTCTTTTTAATAATTCTACTCGCTTTTCCCCTCCCACATCTCCTACCTTTATCTTTTCTAATTCCAACTGGGAAACTTTCAACTCTATTTTATTTAACACTCCCTTCTATGTTCCTCCCTTAATCTCTTGCCCCTATGCCCTGGACGATCTTGTTCTTAAATTTACTAAATCTATTACTGATGCTC
This sequence comes from Tachypleus tridentatus, assembly GCF_004210375.1. Lineage (NCBI taxonomy): Eukaryota > Metazoa > Arthropoda > Merostomata > Xiphosura > Limulidae > Tachypleus > Tachypleus tridentatus. The sequence goes on along the minus strand of NC_134831.1, from coordinate 31,206,737 downwards.
TCCATACTGTTACTCCTACTCAGGTCTGCACTCCGCCGTTACACCATTGGATCTTAACTCCTGAAACCCATAGTCATATTACTGAAAGACGTCGTCTACGCAGACTTTGTGTCTCCACACGTAATCAACATCTCAAGACATTAATCAATCAATCAAATAATACCATTAAGCGACTAATGAAACAACAACAAATTATTAGATGGGAAAACTTCTGTGCCTCAATAGACAATTCCCGCAACCACCCTAAAGAATTCTGGAAGAAATTTAAATTTGTTTGGAAATCGTCACTAAACCTTAACTCCCATAATTTAGCATATAACAACCAAATAGCTTCTACTGAAAAAGATAAATGCACCGTTTTTTGCCGATTTCCTCCAGAAATCCTTCACTACACCTAACTTTCCCACTTTTGACAACACTCACCGCCTCAAAATAAATAATTTTATATCTCAACATCACGAACTATTAACTCCCAATTTTAGTTTAGACCTTCTCATCCATAACTCTTATATCACTAAACCGCTTACGTTAGCCGAACTCAAAATTTCCATTAAACGACTCAAAAGCAATAGCGTCCCTGGAGAAGATGACATAAATAACGCGCCATTAAATATTTACCCTTAAACTTTCTAAATCATCTACTTTTTACTTAAAATTATTCCTTTTTTGCATGGCTATTATCCAAATTATTATAACTCTCATCCCCAAGTTTTCAGCTAACCTGTCTGATCCTTCTAACTACAGACCTATTAGACTTTATCAACACCCTAGGCAAATTATTAGAGAAAACAGTCACTAATAGACTTATTTGCTTCGCTGAGACTAATAACCTCCTATCAAATATTCAGAACGCCTCCCGGTGAAAACGTCAAACTGCTGACCACCTCGTTAGACTTACCGAATCCTTATTCCAAGTCTTTAACCGGATCCAGGTAGCCGTGAGCGTATTCCTTGATGTCAGGCGAGCCTTTGACCCTGTGTGGCATAACGCTCTCCTTTATAAGTTGTTCTCCATGAACATTTCGAATACCTTTATCCGTTGGATAGCTAGCTTTTTAAATAACCGCTTTGCCAGAGTTAAAGTTAACAATGAACTCTCTCACTCGTTCCCCTTATTAGCGGGAGTCCCCCAACGCTCCGTGCTCAGCCCTTTGCTATACATTCTCTTTGTAAATGACATTCATTCCCGCTATTACTCATACTCATGTCTCACAATACACCGACGACATAGCAGTTTGGAGTACGTCCACTAACCCTGTTACAACCGCTCTTCGTGTACAGACTACCATCAACGCCATCAAACACTGGTGTGACAAGTGATGTGTAGCATTGAACTCCCACAAAATCAAAAACGATTTTATTTTATAGCTGTTTTAAAAAGAAAAAGAAAAGAACATCCAAGGTACAAATTAAAAATTCATGATACTGTGATCCTCTTCTCCAAATCTATTAAATTTCTAGGTATCCATTTTAATTCTAAACTTCCTGGTCAACCCATATTAACTCAGTTGAATCACGTATCAGTCACCGCGTCTCCTTCCTTCGAAGGACCAGCGGTATAAACAAAGGTTGTACCCCTCACACCATTATGTTCATATACAAAGTATACATTAGACCCCTGGTCGAATGTGGTTGCATGCTACTCTGTAAAATGCCCGACTCTCTAATTAAAACATTACAAGCATTACAATACACGGCTATCAGAACTGCCTTTCGTTTGCCATGCTACACTCCCTACTGTTATCTAGATAAAATATATGACACACCACCTGTTTAAACACGTTTACTTCAACTAGCCACTAAATTTTATTAAAAAAAGCAGTAAACTGTAACTTGCTTACAGCCCAGTTCACCGATTTATCAACTACCCCCTCCTCTTGGCAAATGCACATTTCACCCATTAATACACTCAACCCTATTTACTAGTGTCTTTTATTTCAATTTGATAATGATTATTATGTCTAATCACCTTTCTTGTTTACAACGCAAGCACTAACCAGATATATTTTCGGCATCTGGTTGGTGAAAGTGGGTTTTTTTCTCGGGGTACTTCCGCTTTCCTCCCACAGCTAAATTACCGGGTATTTGGATTTACAGATCTCTACTCTTGTGTTGTGTGTTTTTATGGAGTCAAGGTTTAACCTCTTGCGAACCACCAAAGGACCTTTGCCACCAGATTACAGCATAATCTTGTCGGTTTAGCTATTAATCACAAGCCCAGTTAAATTTAACTTCGCGAGTAGGGCGAAGAAAAGGCTCTTCTGAGCGCCCTTGATTGCTTTGCATCTCTTTCTGAGATCCTAAGTGTCAAACGGGAATACCTACCAGGACGCCCAGGTTCCCGGCATAAGAAGTTCTAATTTAAATTGGTTTGGGAAGTGAAATTGGTTTTTTCAGGGTTCTCCCGTTTTCTCTACATCTTTTAAAATTTGGCATTGGATTTATAGATCCACACGGCCCTGAATGACCTCAAGTCATATATCGGCCGTTGATTTTGTGAAATTCACGTATATCGGGTGCACGTTGTTGGTTTTCGGCCTATTTTACCTTGCTTACTAGCACGACTTTGTTATCATTCGTCTCAATACGATTTTTTTTATCTTTATTTTTTTGCTATCCTAAATTTTTACTTTTTCATGTAATTTTTTCTTTTACTTCATATTTTACTTTCATTTATATATGTATATACTAATGTATATATATTTTGTTTTTTATCGGGTCACTCGATCTAATTCTCAAATCAAGAGTGGAACGAAGAGAAAGTTTCTTTCTGAGCACCCCCGTTATCTCTAGTTCCTCAGGGGACAGGGAATTTAAACCGAAACAACTAAGTATTTTTGTTTGTTTGTTTGGTTTGCTGATTTAAGTCGTGCTGGTGATCCTTGAATAGGCAAAATTGCAGTCCATGCATAGTGTAGCACACGACGAATCAAAGAACACGTTACACCAATACGTGATATATTAGGTTATTTTGTTTTGGTTTGTGTTGTATTTCGCAAAACTACACGAGGGCTATTTGCACTAGCCGTCCCTAATTTTGCAGTGTAAGACTAGAGGGAAGGCAGCAAGTCATCACCACCCACCGCCAATTTTTGTGCTACCCTTTTAATCAACAAATAATGGGATTGACCGTCACATAACATCACCACCGCTGAAAGGGCGAGCATGTTTGAAGTGACGAGGATTCGAACCCGCGACCCTTAGATTACAAATCGAGTGCCTTAACCACCTGGCCATGTCAAACTGTGATATACTGTAATTTATAGTTTTTTCGGGTGAAAATTAAGCATAATGTAATCATTAAACCATTGATTCACCGTAATACATCTGTTTAAAAAATAACCTTCATTTGTCAAGTAAGAGGGAATCAACTATCGTTAGTGATCATTAGTAGAAAAGTCAGAGAACAAGAACCTATTTCACGTCACATCAATGTTTAATTTATTTTATTATTATTTAGCAGTCCTATTTGTCATTGAAGATGAGATAAATTGACGGACAAACCAAATAAAGAAAGAAAATCCTTAAAACTACATTATCTTTTGATTATTTGATTTATTTTTACAATTATTGCATAGAATGTTGTTTCTTATCGTATTAACTTTCATACAACTTTCTGTACTTCATTAACGCATGACAATATTTTTCTGAGAAACAGAGGATTGTTTTGTTTCCTATCCTCTGTGGATGATTAAACTTTGATAAATGTAAGAGAAGCCAAAGATAAAGATTACTGCCCCCCGCTAGTACAGCGGTATGTCTATTAATTTTACAACTCTAAAGTCAGGGGTTCGATTCCCCTTGGTGGGCTCAACAGATAGCCCGATGTGGCTTTCCTATAAGAAAACACACACACGCTGAAAATTATTCGTATAAATATTTTTTTTATGAATTTAGCGAGTTTGAGTTATATGACATTTTTACATAGTTTTTACGCTATTTTTCAAACAACACCTGGCACAAAGCATGAAAAATGTATTTTATTAGGAGTTACTTAGATTCTTAATTAAGTAAGAATGAATGCCATAACTGCACCTATAATATTCAAATTTCTAAAATATGGCATTAATTTCCTTTTTTTACGTTAAAGTTATCGTTATATACTATGTTTGGAGAGAATAATCCTCATTTTTATAGCATATCTCTCTAGAAAAAAAATCGCTTTATCTAAATCAAGGCCTGACATGGTCAGATGATTAAGGCACTCGATTTGTATTCGGAGGGTCGCAGCTTCGAATCTCCAATACACTAAACATGCTCGCTCTTTCATCCTTGGGACTCCAAAATGTGAGGGTCAAAACCAGTATTAATTGGTAAAAGAGTAGCCAAAAAGTGGGAGGAGAGTGATGATGACTAACTTCCTTCCCACTAGTCTAACATTGTTATATTAGGGATGGCTGACGCAGGTAGCCGTCGTGTTGTTTTGCGCGAAATTAAAAGCAAACAAAAATGTCTGAATCAAAGGAATAACTAACTGCTGCGAAGTTTCTAACTAGCTCGAAATTATAACACTATGCAACACAAATGTTATTTCTTAATTGCTTATGTTGTAAAAGTACAGAAAATGGCCATTATTCCCTTCAAACTTTGCTTTTGTGACCATCGATAATGAAATATAGAAATTAACCTATTTTCTATGTAAACACGAGCAAATTTGCACATTTTCATTTACATAAGGTCTGAATAAAACAACATGAATCAAGATTTACATATATTTATACTAAAGTTATTCAAAAACGTTTAGAAGTGAATAATTTTTTGAAGTTTGCCACTATAATGTAAATCACTTTCACGTATCAGCCCCTAAATATAATCTCCCATCACTTTTTCGTTATATGCTTTCAGGTAACAAAAGCAAAGTTTGAAGAGAAAAAAAAAAAGTCTTTTCCATTTACTGTAGGCATAAGCAATTGGTAAATAACACTTTCTGTCCAGGAATAAGAAAAAGTAAAAATGTTATTTCATAGTATAATTTATTCAAATCGAAAGATTAAAAAATTTAGCTCTGATCACTATTATTAAAACATAATTAACTACTTTCATCTAACCAACAGGGATTAAGCTAAACAACTAGACAGGGCTATGTTACATTAGTAATCTTTCATCTAACCAATAGGGATTAAGCTAAACAACTAGACAAGGCTATGTTACATTAGTAATCTTTCATCTAACCAATATGGGATTAAGCTAAACAACTAGACAGAGCTATGTTACATTAGTAATCTTTCATCTAACCAACAGGGATTAAGCTAAACAACTAGACAGGGCTATGTTACATTAGCAATCTTTCATCTAACCAATAGGGATTAAGCTAAACAACTAGACAGGGCTAAGTTACATTAGTAATCTTTCATCTAACCAATAGGGATTAAGCTAAACAATATATAGGGCTATGTTACATTAGTAATCTTTCATCTAACCAATAGGGATTAAGCTAAACAACTAGACAGGGCTATGTTACATTAGTAATAATATTTCTTCGCTTTTGTAATATTTTCCTTCTGAAACCGAGTTTAATATTTTTGTTAAATATATAATAATATTTTTTTTACTCTGAAACTACTTTTAATCGTTTTTATGAAAAATATTTGGATCTTCTCTCTACATGAAACTAAGATTCATTTCATTTTCTTTAAGCAAGTTTTAACCTTTCTCAAAAACTATATTTTAATCTCCTTTGAGAAACTAAGTGATAATATCTTTTTGAAACGAAGTTCAATCTTTCATCTGAAACTATGTTTTTTCTTAAGACTGTGTTTTAGATTTTTTTTGAAACTCACTTATAATCGTTTGTCAGTACGAAAGTAAGTCCAGTCTTACTGAAACTACGTTTAATTTTTCTTTGTAACAATGTTTAATGTTTTTTCTAGGGCTAAGTTTTAATTTTTATTATATTTTTTAAACTATTATGAACACGCACGAATTACATGTTTCTTTAAGAGTTGAATTGTTGTTGTTTTAATATAACAACAGAGAAATGCGTAAGTAAATGCTTTTAAAAATGTTTTAGTAATAATGTCAATGAAATGTTGTACCCACAACCAAGTGTTTCAAGTGTAACATGAACCACAATAAACACGAGACTTTATGTAATTGATTTGTGATTTCTGACTTCACATTTAATTGTCGTTCCAGTTTATTTGAAAGTAAACCTGCAGAAAGTAAAGCCATAAGTGAAAAGCGTTATGTTTTATATGTTGAAAAGTAAGTTGTACCATCATCGATAACATTATTTTTCGAAAATACTACATGTATTTAAAAAATACTAAAACCTTTTTCTTCGTGCAAATAATTTAAATAACAACAAAACTATTTATAGTGAGAAACCATCATTTTTGTCCATAATGTTTCAAGAACTTTATGTTCGTTTCTCTCGCAAATGTTGCAAAAATGAAATACATACAAAGTATTCTCTTGATTAACAAGGTTACGAGTTAATAAGATAGATTTGATTGCAGTTTCCCACATATATAAGATTCATGTTGTTTTTCTCTTAAAACAACATGGTTCGAAAACGGACTTTTAATGCAGCTCACATTCGACTAACTGAAAAAACTTATGTGATTGTGCCAACGATAATCCCGTCTTTAAAATTAGGCGTTTATTACAAATCACATACGACCACCCAAACAAAGTTTACTTTGTTTGTCTCTAGAAGAGTCTTGACTACAAATCTGGCCATTAGGATATCACTAAAATAATTATTTATTGGTGTTCCCGTTGTTTGTTCCGACTAGTTTTGACTCTAAATCAAGCTGTTCGTGACTTCTCTCTCCACAAGAGTCCTAGTCACAAATTGAAATCTTGTCACAACGTCTATACGTTGTCAAAGCAAATAGATAAAGAGAAAAACAAACAATTTGTTTGGTAAAATAATAATTTCAATGTTTTCATTAACAGCTTTACAATGTATGTTATATAAAATAGAACAATTCACTTAACTTTAATGTAAAGGATTCATAATGCTGTAAATTGTTGGGAGTCACATGGGTAAAATCAACAATTAAAGTTAAAGACAAGTAATCCACAAGTGTTTTAAATATATATATAAAGCAATGTTGACTGACAAGCATTCTAATAGTTACATTACAATACACTTAGATAGTGGTTTATTACAAAATTAAGCATTAGCATTGCCAAATGCTACATAACTCATTTCCCGCAGCATCACAATAAAATTACAAATATTTCTTTGCGTGATGTACGTAACTCAAATGAAATATTAAAAAAAAAAAAGGTAACAAGCGTTCTTTAAACAGTTTTAATTAAAGAAACTGTATAAGTCTGCAAGTAAATTAATTACTACACGCGCAGAACTCAGTTAAGGAAGTGTATACAATGACTTTACAGCCTTCATGTTACGTAAAGAGGTAAGAGGTACCAGCTAGAGTGATTATCCAAGCAATGAACACCTGAGTACAAATCGATTTCCATAACATGCTCTGGAATTGCGGGTTATTATTGATTATGGAAAAGTCTAGTAGAGTATCTTGGGACACATGCGTTTTTGCTAAGCATTGAAAGATGAAAACATAGGTGAATAATATCGGATAATACTAGAAGATGTAAATGTTAGTTTTTTTCAGAATTAGTACGCTAAATGGAAGGTCAAATGGCATAACAATAGAATCCCTGAGAGGCTGCTAATGGATCTCAATAAGTGCATTCTGAAGTATTTCTTGAATGGTCACGACACTTCTCGTAAGATTATTTGGAAGAGCTGTATTTCATGACGTCAGAAAATAATTAATTACTTATAATCAAGAATAATAATCGTTCTGACAGAACACGTATTACATATGTGTGTTACTCAGGAACTAAAATTGTTGAGACTAAATTTTGTATAATAATAATTTTAAGCTTTTACTTCCATCTGTTCAAACCGAAACTTTATTTACTTAAATGATTGCATAGCCTCTTAGCTTATTTAAAATAACAATATATTGCTTCTTCTTAACTCATACAGGTATACAAGACTGCAGTACATATAACAACCAATAGTGGTTTTGATAGAGTCAAAGTCGTTAAATGAAGCAGAGAAACTGGTTATTATGAAAAGAGATAAATGAAAAGCTCTGGTAACAAACAAGGAAAAGAAGTGGTTAACTATATTTACAGAGGTTGTCTACCTTAGGAAAAGAAGTGGTTAACTATATTTACAGAGGTTGTCTACCTTAGGAAAAGAAGTGGTTAACTATATTTACAGAGGTTGTCTACCTTAGGAAAAGAAGTGGTTAACTATATTTACAGAGGTTGTCTACCTTAGGAAAAGAAGTGGTTAACTATATTTACAGAGGTTGTCTACCTTAGGAAAAGAAGTGGTTAACTATATTTACAGAGGTTGTCTACCTTAGAGTGAAACGGATTTGAAGCCTCACAAAGTCGTTACAATTCATGTAACTAAGTCTGGTCGTTTTTTACCCGACAATCATGTGTCTTGTCTGTAGCTCTGCATCGTACTTCTTATTACAAAGTGTTCATTTGTAAAATTGTTTTGTTCAAGGTTTCAGTCTCCAGTTGCGAGAAGTATGCGAGATTGAAATGGTATGTTATGAAAGCGACTTATATACGTGTAGTCTTTATCGCTTTATCAGGACCAGATTCTTTCGATTGTATTATATAGTATTGCTTGAGCACGTGAAAACTTTTGCCTCTGATATTTAAGTTCGTGGATTCTCAACTATTACAAGACACCGTACTTACCACAACTGGTGTACGACTTGTTTAAGGTTCATTTTCTGGAATGTGCTGATACTATAGTTTATCCATATTCCTTTGTTTTCTAATGTATTTCAGCACAAGGGGTTTCCCGCGTTTGAATATGTAAACTCTAGGTTTGAACACCTCGGTATGATTTGAGTGTACGTATATTTTGTCTCATAAAGTTATTTCATACTTTGCTCAAAAGCAGTCACTTTTCGGTCACATCGCACTTCCTGCATGCACCAAACTGCACTATTGCTACCTGCGTTTCCTTTGCAACTTTACACCTAATGTGGTTGTCAAGTGACTTACTTACTTGCAAATACAAACTCGTTTAAAAATAATGTTCTAAACCCATATAGTATCAAATACGTAAAGCATAAACCGTATTAACCAAGAAGGAAGAAAGTGTTAAATTATTTTTTATTAACAAAAACGTAAAAGATGAATTGTAATATTGAATTAAAGAGAGACATGATTATCTGCCAGTACATAAAGGCTAACATCTAATAATGAAAAAGGAAATCAGGCGATTAAGTTGATTATTGTATTAAAAACGTAAATAAATAGTTCTGATAAAGAACGAGGAAGGTGGATGGTTATATACGTTAAAGGTCCATGTTTTATTGCTGGAGGATGGCAAACAGTGTATGTAATAATGATGTGGAAAGTAGGGAAAGTTAGCTTATGATTTTGTATCACTTATTAGGAAGATGCTAATCTTTATGCTGCACCAAGGAATGATAGTATATTAAGGTGTTTGGACGGACTAATACGTAAGTGTACAGTACTGACAAAACACAAAGAGAATTGATATCACATTGCCATAACGATTTTAAAAAGTTATATTTTACTAAGGAGAGACAAAATTAACCTACTGTACATCAATGAAAGTCAAGTTAAATAGCGATGCTATACTAAATAACGACATAATTAACTGAATTTACACTAATATATCATAATTAATTGATTCTAAGGCAGACTAAGTAATGACATTGCATTTACGAGAGACAAAATTAACCCAGGAAGTTCAGCGTCAAAGTTCAGATGCTATAATGCTGTAAAGTTTTAAGATAGACACCTCTAGTGAGCACAGAAGCTTTGAGTTTAACAATAAACAACCCCTATTAGGCTCATTTTTTACAATAGGAAGAAAGCCTACTACTTAAAAGTTTAAATTTATTCTCTACCGAAATGGAACATTGAAACTTGTACTTAACTTGTGTAATGTTTTACTCAGAAAAGAACTAGAAGAACGTGAACGTCGATTAAACTAATGAAAAAGTATGAATCAAACGTCAACATTGATAACGAACTAGATATGAGTGAACGTCTGAAGTTCATAAAAACATCAGACACGTACTTAAGAATAAAAAAGAAATTTCTACAAAAATACGAGAAACTTTCTTTTTCGTTGGACTATTCGTCACAGTGCGCTAAGGAACAATCACAATATGAAATAAATATGATTAGCCATTCTTAGAAAATATATAGCATTATCGTTGCACCTGTTTCTAGCTGATCCAATTAAGTCGATTCATTATTAATTTTCCAAAACTCCGAACGTTTGTGGCTTGATTAATATTTTTGTAAAATACATTTGATTCTAATTAATGCCGTTACGTCCTTAGAATTCGATAACTGTATTTTAATTCATAAGTACGATTTCGTAAAAGACATACAAAGGCTACAATCCAGTATTTGAACCCTGTGGCGGGCACAGGGCAGTTATCTCGCTGTGTGGCTTTGAGCTAAAACAAATAAAACACGTGCAGTAGCTCTGTTTACAGTATCCATCCAATTATAACTTTGTGAACAAATCAATACTATTAAAGTGTATTTATTTCTTGAAGCCTGGTGGTAGGCTGTGTTGTCTGTCACTTTAAAATTAGGAATGTCTGAGGTCTTGAATAGTTTCGCATGACGATGAACAAGGCAAACACACAATGCTTGAAGCCTGGAGCGCATTACGTTACACAAACAACTCGAGATAAATTCAAAGAAAGTAAGCAAATTAAACATAAATCCTCTTTCCCACACAATCCCCCCTCTCGCAACTACGGTACATTCACACTTAATTTCAAATATATGAACATAATCCCTTTAGGTGACGTAACTGTAAGTTTAAGGGCTTATAACACCAAACTAGGATATCGATACCGGCGGTGGGCAGAGAATAGGTAGCCCATTGTAGAGCTTTGTACTTAACAACCAGCAAACAAACAAAAAACAAAAATATAAGACTTAGAAAAAAGTTAAATTAATACTTTTGTGAACACGTTGCTTCTTGATAATAGGAAATTTAATTGGTGTATATAATACAATTTTTTATAAAATAAAGAGTTATCAAATCACTTTTTTATCTTTTTTTAAATTAGCTCTAAAATTTAGAGGCGAAAGAAGCATTCACACAGTGATTATTTTGGTTTATTTCTATTTTCATTATTGTTTACTTGTATTGAGTAATAGATATAGAAATACATGTTAAAATCTGCGCATAAAACTCTTAATAACTCATCATACTTGACCTGTTGTTTCACTTTAACATTTTTCATTGCACATTCAAATTACAAATGTAACAAACTCTGTTAAAAGGTATAAAACTATTTTCAAAATTAAAATGGTGAAAATCCATACGAGATTTCGGATATAAAATGTGATTACTCATATTCATCATCAACTAACATTTATTTTAGCTAAATAAAAGTGTTTTATTTTTGCGACTAACATCTCTATGACATTTTTCTCCTCAATGTTTTACTGCTGAAATGTCTGTTAGGTTTGGGTAAGTAAAAGCATCAGAAGCAACACTGACGTCGTATCTATCATTATGAAAATAATTTTGTTTGTTTGTTTGTTTGTTTGGAATTTCGCACAAAGCTACTCGAGGGCTATCTGTGCTAGCCGTCCCTAATTTAGCAGTGTAAGACTAGAGGGAAGGCAGCTAGTCAGCACCACCCACCGCCAACTCTTGGGCTACTCTTTCACCAACGAATAGTGGGATTGACCGTCACATTATAACGCCCCCCACGGCTGGGAGGGCGAGCATGTTTGGCGCGACGGGAATGCGAACCCGCGACCCTCAGATTACAAGTCGCACGCCTTAACACGCTTGGCCATTCCGGGCCTATGAAAATAATAAAAGTCAAGCGTGAAGCAAGATAGTCTGGGCTTTTTACCCGAAATTATTATTTGATTAAAAAATTCAAGAAAAAAGTAAATTTGGCCTACATTTCTAACGCCTAGCAATAATTTAGTTGAAGAGTATTTTGCAAAATTAACTTTTAGAGTTTGTATATCGAATCAATATTTTACCTAATTCTGGAGCTTAAATAATATTATCAATGTATTTTTCTGTGAACAAATTTCTCAAATCACTTCGAACAACTAACTAAGCTTTGGAATATTCATGTTATAATGTTTGAAAAACTGCATAGAAATGTTAACTTATAAAAACATATACTTTTGTTTGTGGAAAAGAAACACCGCAGTGATTATCACATGTATTACACAATACATTAAAGTGCACATTTTAATTTTTCCATCGCTAACAGACAGTTTCATTTTAATGAAAACCAATAGCAAGTACTTACTGATTTCAATTAAAATCAAATCGTCACTTTCAACATAAGTTTTTACATTTTTCACGAAGTATGTTACAAACTTGAATCTTTTTCTACAATGTGTATAATTTTCACAAATATACTGTTACACTACAACATTTTTGTCAGCCAATTCTGACTTTTCAACTTATTTATTATCACAGTTTTGCGTCCGTGTACTGAAGAAACGCTAATGGTGGTTAAGTAATAACTGAACGACTTTAGTTTTTTTACACAGCTCTCATATAAGCGGAATATTTCTCAATGATTTTCATGCAAAGTCAGAGAAATAGTTGTAATTTCTATAGTTATCCACCCGAGAAAAGTAGATTATTTCACACATTTTTGTTGGTAGCGTCTTGTTTTTCGTTGGCTTTTTGTTTTCTTCACTGACTGTTAAATGTTTTTTTTTTTTTAAATCAATATATTCACTTAGGATGTTGATAAAACAGATAAACGAAAACAAAAACAATATACGAATGCAAAAACAGTAATTACTGCCTAATTAAGTTTAAGAGAAACTAAAATAACACCAGAAAAATCAGTCTGTGCTTGTGGTTCTTCAATATCTCTAATTGTTTATTTGTTTTTGGGTTTTGCTCAAAATTACACGAGGACTACCTGCGCTAGCTGTCCCTAATTTAGCAGTGTAAGACTAGATGGAAAGCAGCTAGTTGTCGCCACTCACCGTCAACATTTTGGCTACTCTTTTACCAGCGAATAGTGGGATTGACCGTCACATAACGCCTCCACCTCTGAAAGGGCGAGCATATTTGGTGTGACAGGGATTCGAACACCTCTAACCACCTGGCTATGCCGGCCTGTTTCAAAGTGGATGTTTGGTGTGTTAAAACACAAATATCACGAATTTGTTTAAGAAAAGAAAACTATAAGTGCTAAGAAATTATATAACTAAAAATACATATTATTAATAAATGAAAAAATACATCCAAGTAGAACATCAGCCCTGAAATATAAGGGAATAAAATGTAAAGCCAGTTCAACTTAAAATAATTATATATGAATACTACAAACTACCTTTATGTTTGCCAATTAATTATAGTTTGAATAACGTCTTTGCTGTCATATCTTCAATGTTATGTCAAGAAACATTCTAATGTGCAAACGGTAGACATAAAAATGTTCTTATAGCTTCTCTGTTTATCCAAGGAGCACAAAAATAAAAGCAGCAATCGAAACCTATTTTTTAACGTTATAAGCCCACAAGCATGCCGCTGAGCCACTGAAGGGAAAGAGCAGGAATAAATTTGCTATTTTGGCTACGAAAATCTGGATTTCGTAATTGATGACGTAAATGTCAGGACTGTTAGAACACCAATGTGTGATTACAGTTATCTAAAGCTGTAGGAAGTGACAAATCTCGTGAACAGGACGTTGGCAATGGATCTTCAGTCGTTTCACCTTAGTCTAAAATAATCTGCTCTTTTTCAGCTTCAACTCAAAGAGTGCGAATTTACATTTATATTTCAATAAAACAGAAGAAATATATTTGAATAAAACTACTCTTAAATAATTGTAGTAAGTTCAGAAAAATGTCTCATAATATTCGGCGACCATTTAAGGAGTAATTATTCTATTGACGATTACCTACTTTTTAGGTACTTACGTTTTTAGTGCAAACGTAAACTATGGGTTATCCGCTCTTTGTTCAACGCGGGGTATTACCGCTGACCCACTGGCTGGGTCTATTTCTATACGACATTTTTGTGGTTAATGAAGTTACTGATTAAATAAATATAAATTGTTTTTTTTTTAAGTTAAGCACAAAGCAACACAATATGTTATCTGTGCTCTGCCCAACACGGGCATTGAAACTTGGCTGGTAATGTTGTAAGTTCGCAGATATTCTGCAGGAATATCCACAATAATGTTTTATGTAATCCACATCTTTCTCTACCTCTTCAGTTCGTGAAAGAGAATGTCTTATAGATTCAATTTTCTTTTAATTCCCAGGAATTTTAAAAAACTGCTGTCGACTGTAGATAATGTACCATACTTTATTTGAATGATTTCTATATGCTAATACTAACATCGCTGATACAAGCTGTGGCGCCTTTAGCGACATGTTTAGCGCTCATTTATTTGATTCATAGTTTATTCTTCATCATTCTTCAGAGCAATGTCGCCACAAGAAGTCGTATAACTGCAGGATTCTATACTAAGCATTTCCAAAGAGAAACATTTATACAAAGAGACTGTTAAGCTATGTGGAGCCAAAGGACGCTGCATTTCGAAGAATAAAGTTTTAGTGTTTTTTGGCGGACAGCGTTAGAATAGCAGAAGATTTCCAATCATACCTCAAGCCAATCCACACCAATGTCTTTATCCGCAAGTTGAAGGCGGTAATTATGAAAAAGAAAGATGACTGCGATAGAGTTCAGTTCAAAAAATTACATTGTATCTCTGAGCCAACTACTGTTTTAATTGAAATTACATTGTATCTCTGAACCAACTACTGTTTTAATTGAAATTACATTGTATCTCTGAGCCAACTACTGTTTTAATTGAAATTACATTGTATCTCTGAGCCAACTACTGTTTTAATTGAAATTGCATTGTATCTCTGAACCAACTACTATTTTAATTGAAATTACATTGAATCTCTGGGCTAACTACTGTTTTAATTGAAAAGATTGGCGAAGAAATGAGCATTGCAGAAATTGTGTTCAACTACCTAACTTATATGTTATCCGATGAATTACCAACGATCTTCTATGCTCTTAAACGTATTGTGGTGGAGTTATAGTGAGAAACTTGACAAAATGTTTGATCCAAGACTGATTATTCTGTCCTTTACAGAAACTGTTAAAATGCGATTTGCTATGCACATGACTGTTTCTATTCATGTACATCAGATAAAGAATGATTCACAACAAATAAAACTTATTTTAGAAACAAAGTACGAAACCTGGAACATCTTTAAGAAAAGAGTACTAGTGCCACAGTATAATAAATAAATCTAGTTCAAGCATTATAAAATAAAATAAACAAAGTATATATCTCAACGTAAGTGTTAGACTTCTGAAACTATACCGGGTTGGTTGTGTTGAAGTGATTAACATATCGAGTTATGGGTCGTAAGATCCTAGCTAGTTTTGATTAGTCATATCCAATCGATTGGGTGCTTCCAACTGGCGATCCTCTCTCCCTCTTTATGGCTTAAATTTAAGGGACACCAATAGTTTAGACTGTGCTGTCCCTAAGCATACTATGAGACCTAAGTTAAGATATTTTTTCAAAGTTTCATAAATGCCAAATATTTACAACTGACAAAAAAGAACAACACAGTCCTGAAATAAGCTCTGTAAAATATGTAAATATCAAAACTGGTGTCCTAGTCTGTGTACTAAAATTTTATTCTTAATGTGTGATTTTTTGATAATTTAAATAAAATACACGGGATTATCTATCGTAAATCATTCAGTCGATGTCATCTAACCTAGTATGAGAATGGAAAACAATTCAGTCGAAAACAATATGTATGTTGTGTTCATAGCAATGAACGTGTATATAACTCATTACCTGTATATTCAAATACAAAGCTATAAGGGTAAAAGAGATCATATACTAAAAAATATTTTACCATTTAAATAGAAAAAAATAAATACACAGTGTTCAACAAAAAGGTTAACAAAACTTCACTCTATAAATTAGGAAAAATATGCTACTTTTTAGGTATAGGCTGAGATTAGCTATATTTTGGAATATGATTTTATCTTTATCAGAAAATAGTCAGTTTTTTTAGTATTACTAGTACAGTTTATCATCATTTAATTATTGTTCTAGTATTGTTTTGATTTGAAATATAACGAAACGTAGAAGATGGTTAGAGTTTTGTTTTTAATTAGTGTAAAATAAAACAATTTGATTGTACAGGTTCTATGAAACGGTGACTCAGCGGTAATAATCTAAGCCCTCATAAAGATGGAAATTGAGTTTCGATACCTGCAGTGATCAGTGCAAAGACAGGCAGTGTGTATGTTTGTGCTGTACAATAACCAAACAACAATCTCAACGTTATATTTTGTATTTTTGTCACGTTTTCCAGCTAAATAGTAAGCTGTATGTTCACATTAGCACATTTTTTCCATTAAAGTGTTTTAACTGTTGTCACGTTATTTTTTAAATTAATAACAAAAAGTAACAATAATTAATAAACGAGAAATGTAAAGGTTAATAAGGTTATAAAATTCTCGGAATTTGAATTCACCTGGTTTTTCCGTTATAAGAATATAGCCTATATATAGGTTGTTTAACTGCACAAGCTCGTTTGCAAATTGTTTACAGCTGGTTGAAATCCACTATACATATTACAATATATTGATAGTTTGAGATATATCAACGTTTGGTTGTTTAACGAAGGTTTCATAGCTTCCATTCCTTATCCATCTCAGCCATGACATGTTTATCGTAGTTTTAGATGATGTTAGTTTTGATTTTCTGTTCGAAATTTAAAGCCAAAGCTGAGCAAGCAGCTAAAAACACCAATGCATCTTATACAATGATACTCATGTGGAGTAATGTTGTGTCTGTGACACACGCTTTATTACCGATAGAGTCCATCATATTGAGTGATTTTATATTTTGGCCTCTTAAAACATCCAGTACGAATAACTGGCAAAGAAAAGTTAGGTTAAACTCCTCACATTCCATGTAAAATACATAAGGAACCACAGCAGAAAGGAGTGGAATTGTTTTGTTTTGTTTTTAATTTCGCGCAAAGCTACACGAAAGCTTTCTGCGATAGCCGTCCCTAATTTAGCAGTGTAAGACTAGAGGGAAGGCAGCTAGTTATCACCACCCACCACCAACGAATAGTGGGATTGACCGTCACATTATAACGCCCCCACGGTTGGAAGGGCGAGCAGGTTGGATGCTACCGGGATTCGAACCCGCGACCCTCGGATTACGAGTCGAACGCCTTAACACGCTTGGCCATGCCGGGCCTAGGAGTGGGATCAATTGCAATAGTAAAAGTATATTTGCTTAAGCAATTTTTTATAACCCGTATAATACTAATAACAGACCTACTAACTGTTTACTGGAAAATTCTTTGAAAGAAATGTGTTTTAATAATAGGATGACCCGATAAGTTAATAGTAAGTTACAACGCTAAAATCCAAGGTTTGATCGCCGCAAGGAGCAAAGCACAGAAAACACACAGGTCCTTATCGTTAGTTCTAGGATTAAAATTAAGTGTAATTTTTTCAGCTATAGAGCTTGAACATTTATAATTTCATATAATTTCTTATGATGAAAATCTGAAAATGGTAATAAGTCTGAGATTCACTTTTCTAAAAATACCTTATTCCAAAAGTTTGCAAAAGAGTAAGGATGATTAAATTATAGTAACTTAAAGAGAAGAGACAATTAGGACAATAAAGGAAAAACTATTTGATAAGGAATAAAGTGATACTTTAGGTAAATTAATAAAAAAATTGGCTAACGTTAAGCCATCACAACGATAGTTTTAACCAAGTTCACTGTGTAATAATGTAAGTCCTAGCTACTGGTTGATGTGGACTAAAAGGCCATAAGGTCCTTATCGAGCATGATAGCATTATTCTCGGTAGCTGTTTCCGCATACCCTGATGTTTTTGCCAAAAAGCTTCATTCATTATTTGAGAACGACAAGCATTATTACATGTGGCTCTAAACTTCGCTTCACTGAATATTACATCCTACACAGAAAACATTTATTGTCTGCCATTAAAATCGCGGATTTAAAAAACAAACAAACGTGAGCATTTAAATGAGAACGCTTCAGAAAATAATGAACACTTAGTGTTATAACCTTCAACAAATAATGTAGGATTAAATAACATGTGGAACTGATCCGGATACCTCTTGTAAAGACGGAAAGTTTAACAAAAAAGTGGGATTATAGTGTAAGCTTCTTAGAAGAATTACAGTTCAAAAAATAAAGATATTAACCCTTTGATCAGGGTTCAATATGTTATCAGCGACTGGAAAGAAATAACAATTCATGTTTCATTTTTTCTACATGGAGCAGTAAGACATGAAGTATTCCTGAGAATATAATAACTTTATTCATTCTTTACCACAAAAATGGAAACCAGAGCAAAACTCTTTTACACAAAATAGAATTAGAAACAAATGTATTTTATAAACGGATTGATATGACATTTTTTATTAGAAAAAAGTAATTAACTTTGTTTAACAAAGAGTAACTGTTTGTTTTCATTATAATCTTACAGAAGTGTTCAATAATGTTCTTTAGGTGACAAAAGTAGAACAGAATGAAGTTTAATTACGTTTTGTTTTCCAAAATACTTCATCTATTACTTCTTTAGAATTTAGTTATAATATTAAAAATGAGAAATGGCAAATAACAATAGCTTTTTCTAATATGTTAATCTGTTTTTATTATAAAGTGGCTGTTCTTAGTACATGGTCTGCTAATAAATATGAAATGCAATGTAAGTACACAGCAACTGATTTAGACATCATTTAATAATTTACCTTATAGTTATACATGTGATCAAACTAAGGATTATTAGAAAGTACAAATAAACGCCAAGATATATTTCATGATCTAATTATATCCGTATATTTATTCAACAAAGAAAACGTTTGGTATTAAATATTCCGTACGTTGAAGATTGCTTATCATTTTGACCAATTCTACTTTAATAAATCATAAGCCAGGTTTACCAAATCCAAGAATACTCATCCAAAATTTTATTTTCCAAAGCTATAGAAAGGGTAGTCATAACTACCCACCTCGAACTCTGGTGTTACTCTTTTACCAACGAATCGTGGGATTGACAGGTCACATTATAACATCCTCACGGCTGAAACGTCGAGCATGTTTGGTGTGACGGGGATCCAAACCAGTGACCCTCAGATTACAAGTCGAGTGCCTTAACCACCTGGCCATGCCGAGCCTGCATCTTAAATAAATTTATCATATTGTGAAAAGTAAATTTACTATCATTTTACACCTGAGTGAAAGACTATGAATTCAACGAACACACATTCAAATGTTATAAGCCAAGAGTTTTTCTTTCCTTTATCAATAAATGCCTTTAAAATGAAGGAAAAAAGCATTTTCATTGTAATATGGATCTCAAAACCTTAGCGCAAAGGCGAAAACAAACGACGATAGTTCTGACGGAAAATGTAATATACAGTTACGACAGAAAGTGTTCGTACTCCTGCCTCCCGAGTTGTTTATTGCTCATAACTTAAAAAAGTATGACGAGAAAGCTAATAGATGTATGATATATTATAAATATTATATTAACACACATCAACATACATTTTTATGTAAATTAAACGACAAATAAACTGTTTATAAACAAATAAGCAAAAATAGGAGGAGCAGAAAGTGTTCGCACAGTTCAGACTGAATTTGTGAAAAAACTGATATTCCCCCTAAAAATGTTGTCTAGTTTGGCAAATAAACTACATTATACCATTCCAGAACTAAACACTGGATTCATAATTATTGGAATTTAGCCAGCAATAAATGTACTTCCGACAATTTAGCGCCATCTCCGTCATTATCTGCTTGGTCATCATGGCGAACAGGAAACAACTGTCCAGTAATTTAAAAAACCGAATTATTGTAAAATACAATCTCAATGTCTCCGGTATTGCTACACAACTTAATATGCCAAAATATACTGTTCAAAGCATAATTGCCAAGTTAAGCTTACAGGATCAACTGCTAACCTCCCTCGTTCCGGACGCCCCACCAAAATTCCAGACAGAACCAAGAGGAAGGTTCTCTGAGAAGTTAGTAGGAAC
Organism: Tachypleus tridentatus; assembly: GCF_004210375.1. Taxonomy (NCBI): domain Eukaryota; kingdom Metazoa; phylum Arthropoda; class Merostomata; order Xiphosura; family Limulidae; genus Tachypleus; species Tachypleus tridentatus. Next base: position 31,186,638 of record NC_134831.1, on the reverse strand, counting down.
CCTCATTTAACACGTAATGACATACATACATACATTACATACCTGGTAGGGTAAACTGGGGTTGAAGTAAGCACCTCTACACTTACGAACATGTTACGATCTTCTGGGTTCAAAGCACACCGTCCTCGTAGAACTCCATATCTAAAGCCTGTTCATTTAGAAACACGATTGAGGTATGCTTGTTTGTTTGTTCGTTTTTGAATTTCGCACAAAGCTATTCGAGGGCTATCTGCGCTAGCCGTCCCTAATTTAGCAGCGTAAGACTAGAGGAAAGGCAGCTAGTCATCACCACCCACCGCCAACTTTTGGGCTACTCTTTTACCAACGAATAGGGTGATTGACCGTCACATTATAACGTCCCCACGGCTGATAGGGCGAGCATGTTTGGCGTGATGGGGATGCAAACTTGCGACTTTCAGATTACGAGTCGCACGCCTTAACACGCTTGGCCATGCTGGGCCATTTGAGGTATGCAAGAAAGCATGTAGATAAATCCTTTACATATTGGAAAAGTATTCTTTGGCCAAACGAGACTAAAATCAAGCTTTTCGGCCACAGTGATGTTTGCTATATTTTTCGTAAGAAGGGGGAACGAAATCTACCAAAGAACACCGTCCCTACAGTTAAATACGGAGGTAGCTCGATCATGCTATGGGGTTACTTCAGCTCTTCTGGTGTAGGCAGTCTTCACCGCGTCAACGGAATCATGAAAAAAGAAGAGTACGTTGATATATTAAGCACTTATATCAAGAATGATGCTCGGAACTTGCGGCTTGGGCATTGTTGGATCTTCCAGCACGACAATGACCCTAAGTATACATCAAAATATGTGCAATCCTGGTTGCAGAGGAACCATATAAGTGTTCTGGAGTGGCCATCGCAGTCATCCAATCTCAACCCAATTGAAAACGTTTGACATGAGTTGAAGACCAGAGTTCATCAGCGTCATCCGAAAAACTTGCAAGAGTTGGAGGCTTTCTGTAAAAAAGAATGGAAAAAAGTATCAGTCGAATACTGTCAAACGATCATGGAGGGTTATGAGAAGAGATTACGCCAAGTAATTCACCTATCTGACCATTAAAGTAGACGCACGAACATTTTCTGTCCCTCCTATGTTTGGTTATTTGTTTATAAGCAGTTTACATAAAAATGTATGTAGATATGTGTTGGTATAATATTTATAATATACTATGCTTTCATTATCCTAATTATGATACTTTGAAAGTTATGAGGAAAAACTACTCACGACGCAGTGGTATGAACACTTTGTGTCGTAACTGTAACATTGAAATATCAAAAAATATGTAATAAAAACCAAATGCTCATAATGATTGTAGCCTATACACATAAAAAGTATTATCATTTACATTTCTTAAGAGAAACTAGTTTGGTAGGCTGGGAAATGGAATAACAGACAATAACTGCAAATTATCACATAAATTCCGCACCTGTTGTCCAACTTTGAGGGAAAGCAGCAGGGTAAAAAACAAAGGCGATGTCACTCTAACAGAGTTTTTAATAATGGTATAGGTGGAGTATTTCGAAAAATTACGGGGGGTTTGTCCCTCCTACCTTTGTATTCGGCACCTATATTTCAGAACCCAAAATGTCATTTCTGATTCCACTTAAATTTATCTGTACTTAATCAAAAGTAAACAAAAATTACAAAGCTTCTCAATAATATCTTTGTGCTCCAGTTTGAAGAGGATATCTTGCCCATTTTTTTTTGGTTATATCATAATCATAATATACGATGCAATGATAAATAAGTCATTACAATTACTTTGACCCCAGATATTTATATAGTTATAATAAACACTCATTCCAAGTACTTTATATCCCAAGTATTTGCACAGTTACGATAAACAAAACATTACAGTTACTTTATACCCCAAGTATTTATGTAGTTACGATAAACAAATCATTCCAATTACTTTATGCCCCAAGTATTTATGTAGTTACGACAAACAAAACATTTCAATTATTTTATGCCCCAAGTATTTATGTAATTACAATAAAGAAGTCATTCCAGTTACTTTATATCCCAAATATTTATGTAGTTCTTGCTCAGTAGCACAGCGACATGCCTATGGACTTACAACACTAGAAACCGGGTTTCGATACCTGTGGTGTATAGAAAACAAGATAGCCTATTTTGTCCCTTTGTGTTTAACTTCAAACAAATAAAAAAACTTAACAGAACTTGCATTATATAAAACAAATTTGATACAAAGCGGCTGCACGATAGAATTTTATAACGATAAAATTCGTGGGTCAATATTAGCGGTGAGTAAAGCACAAAATCCTGTTTGTACAGATCTATGCTTAAAAACAAACAGAGGATCCAAATTTCTCAGGATGTATTTAACCATTAGAAATCACAGTTGGCAATATGTCTCTGAACATATGAATTGTTCTTTGTAAAACATTACTACAGTCGTGGCAATATAGCTGTCGTAACTTTAAGGTAATGTGATTTGAAAGTTGTAAAGAGAGAAAAGCATGCGTCACTAAGGCTTATCAAAAGCTTACAAACATATTTGAACATAGGTTGTTGATGTAACTTGGAACACGTTATCATTCCTTCACTCTAGGGAAAGTAATTCTGAATGAAGCAGTTTTTATTCAAGAGGGAACACACCCCTCACTAAACGTACTGTCAATACGTTGGGAGAGAAGCTTTGAGAAATTACTAATCTTGAACAAAAACTTCAATATATGTGACTAACGTAATCTTTGTATCTTGACCTTGTTAGTTTTAGCTGTGGAGCCGTCTTAAACCTTTGATTTTTTTGTGGAACGCCCTCTATCTCAAAAGACTTGAAATATATATATTATCACACAAATTGCAAGTATCAGAAGTCCTATGGTGCCATTCATCTGTACAGAACATTCTTCTTTCACGAAGAAAAGTGATACTAGTTGGCTTCGTGTATTTAACGATCAGTGACCTCTGGAATTGTTTTTCACATCGTATCGTCATTTCAACTTTCAAATATTATAGCTCTCTTTTACTTTGTTTATGAATTGTAAACGTTATCAGGCAAGATAATTTTATAACAACTCTCTCTCTATTAGATATTTTACGATCCAATTTGGTACATATATCTAAAGGAAATTTTTTATGTCTATTTTCTGTGATCGGTGATAAAAGGTATGCCTAATTACAGAATCGTGTTCTAGAGATAAAAAAGGCTTCCATAAGATTATCAGAATTACAAAACTTGTAAAACGATGAAATTTCTTAAAATTCCTTTAAAAACTGTTTGCAAGATTCCAGTTCCGAAAGTTTTTCTTCAGAACAAAGGGTACAACCATACCTTACAAGTTTTATGCCATGTTAGAACCTCTCAGTGCCACAAGATACCTATAGGAACTTCATTTCCACTTGTTACTAACATGTAGTTAGACTGTATGTAAAAATTACGTCAAAATATTTTTAATTTTGTCAAAAAAATAGAAAACAATAATATAAGCACTTAATTTAATTTCATTGGCTGAATAATTATATCACATCAAATCAAAGTAAAAAGATCAGCCAGGTAGTTGAACTGAGAGCCAGGAACTACGTTAGTTGTTGGTTGTGGATCGAAAGATCCAGTATTCGAGACGTGATTCTTATTGGGTACGTTCTATACTCCCAGCTGTGGCGTTATTGTAACCATGGTGGTCAAGATGACTATTTAGTTAAGAGTAGCATTGTTTAAAGCCGATGAATACTACTTACTAGATACCTTTCCTTTAGTTAGTAGTTTTGAATTGGAGAGATGATGTTGTTTAGCTCATTTATCGCATAAGATGCTGTTCGTATTGAGAATTCTATAGATGAAACCTGTTCTTTGATTTTAATCGCTATTTGTTCAATAGAAATGAAATACAGAAACCCCCTAAGAGAACATAAACATCTTCAGTTTGATGTATACGTCATGATTTCACTTGTTACTTTTTTCGAGAAGTCATTGAACCAAAGAAGAATTTTAACTTTTCTAAACAATGTGCATATTTTACGTTTATTATAATTCTAGTTTAATTTCTTAAACTTTTCTCTTGTACATGTTTCGCAAATGTGTGAAGAACATTATGGAAAAACCTAAGTTCACTCTTCTCTAGCTAAGCTGAAAATAGTTCACATAATCTTATACAAAAATTATTATTACAAGCTATACAATAACTATTTGTAACTCTGCACTATGTAGTTTTAGTTTGATGGCTAAGATTACTTTGTAGCAAATTAAATTCCTCTTTTATTGTTACTTCGACTTACGGGAAGGAGAGAGAATCCTGATATTGAAAGACAAAACCCCGATAAGCGGATGACATTGGAGAAATTTTTCAAACGTTCTGATCATTTTTAGAATGGAAAAGAAAATCGATAAAATAATTTCATGAAAGTGATTTTTTCTTCATCCCAACCGTATCGACATAACGTATGGGTACTATTTAATCAAGTAAGAAGATACTTTCAAAAATTCGAAGAATTATATTCCCAAGCTCTAGGCGTCATTTTCTTATGAAAACGGAACAGAGGTTTTCTTTACATGTATTTTATCTAAGCTGTATTGACGTTGAAGGCTCGGCTTCCCAACATATTTCAATTAATTTCTTGTCAACAAAGGCTTTAAAGTATCGAATGTCGTTCGAATAAAACTAGATATATTATTCTAAAGTTTAAAATATTGCAGACAGACGTACTTTTTATTTTGATGCTTTTTCAAATAATATTCGTTGAATTATTCAGGGTTTAAAGTATTGAATACAGATATACAGTTCATTCTGATGACGCTCAAATAATACTGATTGAATTATTCCAACGTTAATTTTGTTTATCACATGGTGCTTTCATAATACAATACTTCCCATATCTATATTCCCAGGTGGATCAGTGGTAAGTTTACGGATTTATAATAGGCAAACTTGAGGTCTGATTCTCCTTGACGGACCGAATGCAGGTTGTCCACTCTGAGGATTTTTCCCGTGTTTATTTTATGCGCTTCCATAAAAATATGAAAGTAGTTACCTTGAAGAAAACATCAGAACGAATTATAGTTTCTTACACAAAAGTTTAATACGCTACTTAAAACTATCTTGAAACTTCAGCCAGTAGATGACATTGTGTCCGATTATACTTTATAAGAAGATCCTGAACCTATAATTCAAAATAAGAATTAATCAAGGCGACGACTTTTTAATAGTAAATCAGGTAGTCAAGCGGTGCCAAAAAGGACTCTGCAAGTAGTCGCTAAAATCGATGATTACCTAATAGGACCATTAAATATGAGTCATTTTTACCATTGTGTAGTCGGAAAATAGTCAGGTGATGGTGGCATGTAATAAATTTGACTGCTCTATGATAGTCGTTAAGACTTTTGTTAGGTAGTCATTCAGACCAATGCTGACTACCTGACAATAGTCTCACTGCCTACCTACAAACCACTACAGAGTAGTCATGACATAGTCAGTGTGACCCTATTCGTCCAACGAGCGGTAGTCATTATGGCCATCCATTAACAATGGACTGTTGTCATTATGACTATCCAACGGCCATGGAAGATAAGTCATGTTGACCTGGTCAAGACCACCTCTGCAATATCACTGTTAGGCAAAGATACTATCTTCAGTCAGTTATGATCAGCAGAACTATCACTGAGCAGTCAACCTCGCTGCCATCTAATGATTCAATCTAATCCTAGTAACCTGCTACAATCCTGAAAAATATAAAATGCATTTTAGCAGCACAATTTTTATTCCAAACTAAACGCAGGTGTACATCAATATACATGTACCAAAATAAAATTCAAAATGCAGCAACAATTTGAAAATTCACCCTGGATAAAATACACATGACAAGTTACTATTACCAGATCTAATACAACCTTATGGCTTTGAACACTTTCCTCTTCCTTTACCTTTGGACGTTTTGACAGATTTCCCGCTGCTATGTTTTTTGACATTCAAGAGATCAAGCAACTGAAGAACACATCTGTCTGCATCTTTATCAGATTTGGTAATTTTCCTGGACTCATCATAGAGTTTCAGAACAACTCTTTCAACAAAGTTGAAAGTTTTCTTGAGTTTTGTTCGAAATGCAAAGTTGAAGATATAAAAACTCCCTACATACATAGTGAATGCTTCCACAAAATCTTCAGTGGCACAAGTATCAAAGCCATCAACATATAGTTTGAATTCCTGATCACAAAACTGAGAAATTGAACCACATTAAATGTATAAACCACTCTCAGCATGTTTCCTAACTTCAGTACCCACCATGATACTTTCACTTTCTGTTAGAAGAAAAGGGATACCAAGAATGGCAATACTAGATGTAACATCAGGCATGTGTGAGGAATGTTTCATAAGAAATGCTAGCAATGGATTATTTTCTGGTGATATGTTTCTGTCCTGCAGATGAGAATTTACTGAGTCCTTATATTGAGAGAGAAAGTTGGACACACCTTTCTATGCATCATTTCCTAGCCGCTTAAATTCATTCAATAGCTGTCCTGGTGATGCCACAAGGAAAGGATAATGCTCTGTAAGTTCATTGACAGGAGTGTTGTCAACGACCAGTTTTCTACGATAATGCAGAGTTTTGTCCATAAGAAAGTCCACTTTACAAAGATCACCCTTTTTTCTGCAATGCAGACGAGTTTTTCATCCATTCCTTGCGTTTTTCGGTAGAAGTTTCATCCTCCCCAACTGGCTTTTGACACAAGTATTGCTTTAATCCATATAGCCTCTGTTCTGAGATGTGGTTTGGAGATGGGGTTTTATCTGTTGCAGTTTTCGTCTTTTTCTTTCTTTCTTGGACTATAGGCAATGAGGAATCTTTCCACTTTCTATTATTCTGGAATTTCTGACGAAGCCTCATCCTCCACAGCTCCTGCAATTAGAATTGACAGAATTAATTTTATTGAGAGTGAATAACAAACATGCCCTGATATAACTATAATTATTTTAAACAGTATTTCTTTTAAACCACTTTTGGCATTTTTCAGGTTTAATTTGCGAAACTGAAAGTCATGCACATACTGGTTCATAAACCAGTTGTACGAGTACATCTTGACAATGTATTCTCTTTAGCGTCAAATTAGTTGAGTTTCATCAGTTGAGTCATGTTACATCTTATACAAACAATCAAATGTTTCAAAGTATCAAAATAGTATTTTCCACAGCCTCTTCTTGGTAAATATATGTACTTGTGTGTATTTTAAAAACATATAACTCCCCACAAAATATTCACTTGTTTCTTCACAAATATTATGCAACACAAAAATATCATATAATTTATTTTGTAACTGATGAACATATTTCTTGCAGAATACATTTACACCTTTACAAGTGGTAATATGGTCATTCCTGTTATGCACTTTAGGACGAATTTTATTGGGCTCATTGGCTTTTGGGCTCATAAAGTCAAGTGTATAGATAAAAGAATATACTTGTGATGAAAATATATTTTACAACAAACATAACATAATGCACATGTGGGTAGTACTTAAATAACACCTTGGGGTGTTAGATTTGGGGCATTTGACAGCTGAGGGTAGCGCTTAAATATTTCTTCCACTACTTGGTCATATTGCCTTGAAGTGGGACATCTGGAAAATAGAGGTTGAGCAGGCTATCAAGTACAGATGAAGACATCTGAAGAGATATAATTACACACTTGTAATCAGAAATGGTACACATAGTATTAACTGCACAGCACTTGCAAGGTATAGTTAGAAACCTCAGTGTAGACTGCATCCAGTAAATGGAAGCAACCTTCTTTCTCAACAGGCTTCCCTTGCGGCGACAACAAAGCAGTAGATTAAGGCAGAATTGACACATTTTCCAGCTTATAGGGTACTGGCCAAGACTTGAATGCTGATATGCTGATCAAAAAAAATGTCAAATAGTTCAAAACACTTACAAATTGGGGTTGACTTATTGCAATGAAATACTAACTAAGGCCTAATTGTCTCAAGTGAAAGATGAAACTATTTCTCCAACAGATTGAAAGTTCTGTTTGACATTCATTAGGACATATCCTGCCATGGTGATATGGACTGAATTTGTTCAGTACTGGGACCGGGTAAAGATGCATTCTGCTTGCTTAAAGGCTCTTCAGGGTTCGGTGGATTCTGGTCAAAAATAAATTTTTAACGGGTCTAAATTTCTAATAAAAATTAACAACATTAATTGTGCTATGTTCAATAATGTATATTGAACAATTTTACTTCTTTTCTTCTGAATAAAGTTTCCGCAGAGTGATTTTCAATGACTACATAAATGATTATAATCACTCAAATTTAAATGGGTTGCGCATTTTTACAAACGACTTACCACAACAGCTATCTCTCCGTCAGAGACCCCAGCATTAGAAACCAGAAAAAACTCGCAACTTTGCTTGTGGTTTTGGAATGTCAGACTTTTGAACATCCACCTAGTCCTGCCAGTCTTCCATGTACACTTGAGCTGACAACTTGGTAGCATCTACATCCAGATTTAGGTTGTCAGAAATCCCAGATCATCGACTGACACCACAATTTTTTTTTCATTGTAGGTAATGTGGTAGGATAAAGCCATCTCTCTCGAATCTAAAAGTATGGTACTGATCAAAAAGGATTTATATGTATACACATGCAGAAAAGTTGTCATTGAAGAACAACTACAAAACACCAAAAAGATATATTAAAGTCCCATAAATTTAACATCAGCAGGACTGGTATAAATCAGCTAAATAAGTAATTTGGTTTTTCCCTAACAAAAAGTAGCTTTCAAAAGGTGAAAGAAAATATAAGTAGTTTGGCATCAATAGATGGTGATGATAGTGGTGATTTTGGTGCAAATTTGCATGATACATATTAATATGACACACGTTCTTTCTGTTTGAAAATTTTGATGAAATGTGTCACAAAAAGGCAGAAACAAATTCACATAAAATATGTCAAATCTTTTGATGAAATTTTTCACTGGAAGATAAACACCAAGTTACATAAGATAGGTTAAAATATACCACTGATTACAGAATTCTGTTTAAAAGTTTGTCATCATTCAGTCGCCACGAACGTAGTGATGTAGGATGATTATATTTTTTACCTTTGTTTACATAACAAGACAATGGGTAATGATCATAAAGAATTGGAATGCTCAGGATTCATAGCTTCTCATTAGCTCTACCATGTAAACATGAAGATGCCTGTGATAATCAACAGTTTGGTATCTTTGACAATACAAAAAAGGTTTTCCTTAAAGAACAAAGCAACAGATCACTGAAGAAAATTGAAGACTGTCAAATTCATAGCTACTGACAATCATTGTCCCTGTGTTATATGTGAGGTAGTTGACTGTACAACCTGATGCTTTAGTGACAAAATCGCCTTCCCCAACAAATGCAGTGACAAGGTTTTGCTCTTCTCCGAGTGAATTCACAGGCAATCTAACAGGATTAGTCAGGTCAAAGGCATCTATTCCAAAAAATCCATTGCTTTCCAAATATGAACAGAGTTTATACTGGTGTCTCATTGCCATAGTTTTTGCTAGATTCCTCCTGTTTTTGGTACGTCTTGCAACATCAACAAAAAAGTATGTTTGGCCTCAAATCTCATGGTCCACACATTCCTCAGTGGACCAAATCTGCAGGTCATCTTTGGGTAATGCAAATTAAAATGTCCCATTGGCTTGAGAGTTCTATTTGGAAATTATTTTTCATAAAGAGAATGAAACTGTTGTATCACATCATTTAAGAATTCAATGCTTGCATAAGATATTGATGGACACATTATCAATTCTACTATATCCAGCAGAGCCAACAGAATTTTACATTTGTTGTTGCCTTCTGGCACTGCATCACCCACCAACAATGGAAACAACCTTAAGATACACCAAACTTACACAGCTTTTTGCTTAATGTGTACAGACACTCTCAAAATAACAATCTCAGCCCTATTGATTTTATCAGTTCCTTTGTAGTGGAACTCCTTCACTCTGCCTGCAAGGTACTGAAGGCTAAAGTATCCAGACAAGAAATATTGATCTATGAGTAAAACTAAAATTTCTGACACCAAGCCAGATTCAAAAAGGTCATGTATTATATCAGGTGGTAGAGCATTTGCCACATGGAATTGCTGCAGAACGTTCAGGGACGATCTTTTTTTAACCCCATATGTGCTTGACAAAGTCGGTTCAGTTTCGACCACTGCAACTTGGTAATTATAAGATGCAATAGATCTCTCTGGACATTTTGAAATATCAGTCAACTTTCTTAAATCATCCCGAGTTGCCATGCAGAATCTACATGATCTGAGACCAGAAAATGATTCAAGAAACCCTCCAATAGCATGGCTTCCCAAATTATCTGCAACAACAACAAGAGGTGCACCTCTGAATTTGAATGTTTCCTCTGGTTTGACAATGTCAATACCAATGTTTTCAAAAACAGATGGTTCTTCAATCAAAGGTCTCATCACTGTATTTAGCCCATGTTTTTTTTTTTACATTTTGGCTCTTCACCAAGATTCCTAAGAATATACAATGAAGCTGAGATCTCAAAGTAGGTTCAATATTGTCTAACTAATAGTAGAAAGCAGCACATTTGTAAGCAAGAGCTCGTATTCCAGCCTGGTTCACAGCTGTAAACTCATCAAAATAGAGAATGATTTGAAGGGCAAGGGGAGTTTCTTTTCAGAATGGATAGTTTTTGAAATGTTCACTATCAACGACATCTCTGAGACAATCATCAGCTGACTGACGAGGATAAACAACCTGGCTAAAAATATCATCATGTTTAAGCAAACACTTCAGAGTATCTAATAAAGAAACATGCTGCATTACCATATCATACTCAACAGATTTTACAAATGCCAAATTATCTTCAAATTAGGACTGGAAAGTATTGTGGTCAGTGAAATATTCAATCATTGAATGAAAGTCAAGACTTTCTTTCTTGCGAGCTTCCATCACTGCAACTATACTATTTCTAAGATCCCCCTCACTGATCAATTTTCTTTTTATGGTTTGGAATAAATGTTCATCTTTGGTAGCCATAATAGAACAGCACACATTTAAAAAATACTTGTAGTTTTGTAAACAATTTTTGTTCATTTTCACGCAGCTGCAGAATTGTTTTAGCTAAGGTTTTTCACTTGTCTGTGACAACCATTTTCTTATTACCGTCAACTGCCTCATCACTGTCAGAGTTTTTATACCTCTGTTTCATAAAGTGCTCGGCACATTCACCATCTGCTTCATTATCATGCAAAAGTTTACCAAACTTTACAGTGTCTGTTTATAAATATCATGCAAGACATGCATCCAAATGTCACGGGTTTTCATTCTGGAACGTAAAATGTATCAGTTTTTTTCACTAAATTTAATGATAAATTTCAATAATAACAACTAGCAAATGTCGTCGCCCGCGAATCGACGGTGTATTCTCGGACTTGCCTTCAACCTAGCGAATAAGAACGTACTTCAAAATGCAAATTCTTGCCACAACACCCCCCCCCCCCAGTAGTGGTCAAAAACATTCATTAGCCAGACCTCAACCTAACTAACATATTCACCAAGTTGGACAAAAATCCGAAAGGAATTATGGACTGTCGAGTGAACACGAAGAAATCTCTGCAGACACATACCCATGCTGATACGTGATCCATAGTATCTCCTGATTTTCGTAAGGGTATACAATTTTTATTATTTTAACTACACAACACGGTTGCTCATGACTCGATGCAATATCCCCCCGGATCCTACATTTCTCTTACTGGTATGGACATAGTATGGATTATGGGAGGGACTCAAAGTCTGAGAAAGTTCCCCGGGGATAAAAGAAGGGAGAGGGGTTGTGGGAATATTTTCCAGGATCACAGGCCTTCTATTCATAGTTTACGGCCTGACGCTGGCTCCTATCTCGCACCATTCGATTTGAGAGTATAGAGTTTAAAAATTTAAATACATTTTGTACCTAAAGAGATTTTTAGCTAGTTTGTAATATTAAATTAAAGAAACACACATTAAACACAATATATGTTTCACTTTTTCGCTGTTTTCAAATGATTTGTCTTGCCGTCCCCATTTGTAACTCCATTGTTGGCTGTGTCAGTGGATCCCGTCATAATACACACGTCGCATAAAGTGTGTACGCTTTAGCATTTGTAGCTCTGCTGATGTATTAAAAATAAGGATTTATTATTTACATATTATCGTACGTCATCTTTCATTATCAGAGGTCTATAAAATAATAACAGACGAGGTCCCTTTTAATGAGTGTACAACTTTCATCTGTGTAGCGGTGGCGGTAACAAATCTTTTTAGCAGCGATGTAGTTGGCGCTAAATTTAACAGAACAGCAACATGGATCATTGCGGACTTTTGATTCTTCCACAGGATATGCATTCAAGACACCAAATATGTGCATTTGTGATGTTAAGACTGGGGAATGTTTTCGATTTCATACTTGCTTCAAAGCATTACCTAAATATAAATATTCCTACTCTACTATACTACTGGACTACAGTAGTACAGACCTACACAATGTAACGGGCAACCATCCTTGTTTACACATAACGAGTTGTACAAAAACATATGGATGGATTCACTTCAGCTGATCTAGAAAGTTAAACATTCGTATTCTTATATTGTTTTATTGAAACATAGAATAGGAAAATAAGACATAAACGATTAATATTTACCTGGATTTCTTCTTTCCGTCATCTGCGTGGTTACATGGCAATTGTGCAATGACAGTACAAGTTTCGGTTATTACAAATTCCAGAAACGTCATATGTCATTCTCCAATGTGCGACAAATTATTGCTGTGTGTGATTTCTCCCCTCCCACCCCCTTTGGGTTTATAGTGTCATCCCTACCTTTCGCTTCCGCTAAGGAGTGAACCGTGCCGTCTTCACTCCCCCCCTGTGTATGTATTGTTGTATGTGAGCCCCTGAATTTCCCCTCGACCACCTTGAGGACTGATCAACCTCTCTCGACCTGGTACACCCTTCTGGAAAAGAGATAGTCTCGCTCGTACCTGATGTAGCTGCTTTCCATTTGTACTCGATTTGCGCTGCGGACCACTAGACGAATCGGATGCATTTCCCGGACGTGTCGTGTCAAGCACGAGTGTTAACCACGAAAGCTTATTTCAGTCATAACTTAGATCGTTGTGGATTGTGATAATAAATACATTTATTATTTATGAATTCACACTCTTGAGTTAATGCTGCCTGTGGTGTTGGTCTTCCTGACCACAAAGTTGTTCTTAAGACTAGCATAGCTTTACTGCTATTAAGTAGTCAAGGTGACTGGGAAGTGGTCAAACAAACTGGGACATGGTCATTTTGACTGGGATGTAGTCAAATTGACTAATTGCTTAAAATGACTAAGAGTCAGTCAAAACTGACTAGCAATAGATCATCGTTATTACTTAATAGTCAATTTCTTATGCACGACTACAAAATGATAGTCATCTTGCTTATTGATACATTTTAGATAGTCAATTTTACAGCGACCACGATATCTCTAAAGCAGAAAATAGACGTGACTATGCCCAGGTAGTCGTAATGAACAACTTTCATTCAGAATGTAAACAACAGTCTTGCATCAAAGTTTCCATTGAAAACAACTTGTCGCAAGATCATCATGTCCAAAGCTCACCACTTCCTTCTATGAGCTATCTATCGTACAAGTACGACTTCATAAGGCCTTTTCTAAACTTCAAACTTCACAATAAATTATCGGTATTGCTTGCATCCACAAATAACTAACCTATTTAAAAAGCACTTTAAAGAGTTAGATTGTGCTATATGTTTTGAAACTAAGGGAATCCAATATAATTATCTTTTGTATTATTTTCAAATTACACGCTCTTCAGGGGCACGTCTGCGGATTCACAACTCTATATTCCAGCTTTTGATACTCGTAGTAGGTAGAGCATAGATACCTAGCTCATTGTGTAGCTTTGTGCTTAACTTCAAACAAAAATCAAATCCCACAATACTGAATAAAAATAAAAATAACATATTTTGCACTACTTCTGTAATTGTCAAACTTTACCGAGAAAGTTACTTACCGTATATTATCTCTGTATCCACCATTTTATATAATGACAGTCCAAATTATATCAGTATATTAGTTCAACAATTAAACTTTCTTTTAGAAATCTTTTAATCTGTGGTTCTGTCACAGTTTTCAATGAATAGGATAGTTGGTACTTACAACCCAAGAGGTCCATCAGCGACATTAGGGCTAAACAGCTAGATAAGAGACTTTTGATATTAAATTACAGCCATCTCCAAATAACATTTTCTAACCAAAGAAACATACTCCCCTTACACGACTACTTTAAACCCAAAAGTGGGATTGACTCTCACAGTTCCAACGCTCACACAATTAATGAAGCGAAACATGTTTGGCAGGATATTGTATTTCGAATTATGGACTTTGGGTTCTATATCTCAGAACAATAACCACTAACATAAGTTATCTTAATTTTTATTTTTAAGATTAGACTGAATTTTAAATGAAAACAAAGCTCAAAATAGTAAAGTTAAGTTATATCACCAATAAAACTTTTCATTTGTTTATAAAGGCAAATTTCTTTTACTTTCTCTACTTTACCATTTATCATTTGGAGCTTGACTAAAATAGAAGGTCAGAAAGATTGTGTTACCTCTTCAGTGACTTATACCGCTAAAATTTTGGTTTTGGTACCTACAGCAGGTAGGGCAGGTAACTTATTGTGTAACTTTGGGCTTAACAACAAATTATCAAAGATTATGTCCGATAATGTTGTTACTAGCACAGTGCTATCGACTTGTATTTTCACTTCAAGATCTCTAGTAAAATATTAATAAACACGCTAATTTTTGTACTTTTCACGTTTTGAATAAAAATAAACATTTTATAATAATTTCTTTATGTATAAAATAATAAACAGATTATTTTGATGTGCTATTTCTCCTTTGCTATACAGAATAGTAAAGAACCTCATTTATGCCCCCCACCAAATAGTAGGATAGCGTTTAGTCTATGGGTTTACAATGCTAGAATTAGGAGTTCAGTTCTCCTCGTGGGACACAACAAATATCCTGATGTGGCTATGCTATGAAAAACACGCGCTACTTCTTTACGAATTGTTATTTAGATTAAAATATTTGGAATTTTATACAAATTTAGCGACTCAGCTAAAGTTCTCCGTTAACGCTACCAATAATTCATTCACAAAATCCTTGTACCCCGGTGGACGCAGCAGATAGCTCAATGTTGCTTTGCTATAAAAAAAACACACATAAAAACCCAAAATCCTGTTTTATTTGAGTTACAAAATCCTTTGACAGCATATACTTAGATAAAATAAATGCAAAGCTTTTATTTATTTAAATTTGCGAGGAGAAAAATCCTTCTTTTGAAGCACGTAATAAGTTTCAGAGGAAAGATAGTAGGCTATTAGAAAGCTTAGAGTAACATTAACTATTGGATTTGTGAATTCCAATCCTAAAACTCGTATTAGAAAGGCTTAGCATTAAATGAGGCAGGTTTACATTTTAGTGCCGCATGTGACTGTCGGCGAGATAAAACAATTAATAACACTTCTTTTCATCTAGACTTACAATTACAAGAAGTTAATCTATATTTTACAGCTGGAGGGTTTATTCTTAGCTAATAAATTTTCTGTGGGCAGGTTGCAGCAGATAAAGCTGTTAGCAATATGTGTATAAGCTAGCTTGAATTACTTCAACTTTAAAGCTCTCGATTTCATAGAGTAATTATTACCTCTTTCTATTTCCTATATCATAGTCGTATTCAAATTTACTTTGCAAAACGTAATTAAATCTTGAACACCATAGTCTTTAATGTCCATATCCATGAAACATATGTTTGTAATTTTATTTTTTCTAAATAATAATATAGAGGTAAAGCTTAAAATCTGTAGAACAACTATAATCAGTAGTTACGTATACGAATACGTATGTAGTAAGGTTAGAATAAGCCTGTTGAATTTAGTATCACTTTGATGCCCCTGCTGTAGAAATCCAAGCTTCTATGGTCAATAAACTCCCTGGAATCATCTTCTGCAGCTGCCTGGTTTTGAAAGGGTTTATTGTTCAAAACGTTGTCAAAGTTCCTGAAAAAAAATGACAATATGTTTGGAGAATAAGGTGAATGAGGCAGAACCTCGATTTTCAATTCGTTATACTTGACAGGTCTCATAACGCTGATTTTGTAGATCTTCAGTCAGTTCATACAAAATCCACTGATCCAAGTTTTTCGTCTTTCCAATTGTACTCAAATATTTGGCAATGCTTGATTTGCTTGTGCATAGCTTTTCTGGAAGCTCACGTACTGTTGTGCGAGGGCCTGTTTCAACTGCTTCCCTCGATGTTTTTTTTTTATCTAAGGATGGCTTCCTTCTACGACTTTCGCGGTCTTCAAGACTTTCATCTCCATGTCGAAACCTTAGGAACCAACGTTGAACTGTACGTTCAGTTACAGATCCATGGCCGAATTCCTGGTTAATGTTCCTGTAGCTATTCGTCCAAGTTTGAAGTCATAAAGGAAAATCAGACCAAAGTCCTTTTTGTCCATGATGCCTTGAGGGTCGCGAAACAGCATACAATTCAAACACCTTGTAAGCAACAACATCAATGATGAGTTACTTAATATTCAGCTTCTAAATATCATTGTAAGACTTCCGACATTTATTTCTGGACAACCTAATATAATTTAACATTTCACTTGACATTCTAAGTCCCTAAAGAACTTTAGAATATGAAATACTTCTTATAGTTTTATCTATGGTAACTCATGAGAAATTGTAGTGTTGTTTGTTCAAATATCATTATGTCTTATAGAATATAGTTTAGCAGTGGTTGATCTTAGAAATAAATTGTTCGTTTTTCAGTGCACTGTGTTCAACTGAACGTACTGTTTTACGTAAGCTTAAGTAAGTTTCACTGAAATAATAATTTGTTTGCCAATATTCAGCTTTGACAAACTGGAGAAAAATAAAAGTGAAATTTCTCTGTTCACCTTAAAAACATTTTCTGTACAAAAAAAGGCTAAGCTAACCTTCCGTAATTTTGAACTGCAAACCAAAGAGAATGATGTCAAGCCTAAACCAGGTTACTCTTAATCAAATTAACTGTTCACTTTTATAGTACTTTTATAGACAAAAGTACAAAACACGTTTGGCAACACCACAAACCGTATCCATGATCCTTGGTTTATCAATTCAATATCTTACTTATCAATTCACGCTCATGCTCAAAATCTGAAATACTGCGAATTTTCGAAACTAACGTAAATAATGAAGATACTCGATTTTTTTTAAATTAGAAAACTTCAGCACTAGCCAAAGCATAGGCTCTCTTTCCACCAATTATGGAGTCCCGTCGCAACACGATTGTCATGGCGGGAGCTGTATATCTTCAGACGTACAACGCTAGATACCGAGTTTTGATACCCCTGGTGTGCGTAGTATCCCCCCACCAGTAGCACAGCAGTATGTCTACGGACTTACAACGTTGGTATCCAGGTTTCGATACAATTAGTGGGCAAAGCACAAATGGCCCACTGTATAGCTTTGTGCTTACCTTCAAACAATAATAACTTGTCATTGCGACTGAACATGAAAGATTCATAACTGATATAAAGTCACTCTTGCATCCTACTGATAACTGTAATTATATGCCAATATATCCATACTTTTTCAAGCTTAGTTATCGAAATGAAACTTATTTATCAAATAACGTAATATGTGAGCAATTACTGTAGAAGATATGTTGTTGAAGATGAGAATATAGGTTTCGTTTGATCATTAATTTGTTTCGATCAACGTTAAAATCCAACTATCTATATAGTTATTTTTTCTTAAATATCTTGCGTTAGCAAAGCGAAATAGTTTTTCCATAAGGTGTAACATGTAACACCTCGTGTTAATCTTGTGATTTTGAAAAACAAAAAATATTTATTTTAAATGATTTATCAATATTTTTTCATAAAATATAACTATAAATACGTCAAATATTTAGTGTTACGTGTTCTAAATGTTGTGTTACTAATTACTATTCTCTGCCACTGCTAATTAACAAGTAGTAAGCTGTGATGCATTGCAAGAGTGGCTGTGAAAAATCAACATTTCAGTGTTAAAACCTTGACAATTTTAAGCTAGTTATTTTGTACGCTGATTTTTAATGCACAATAATGGGCAAATATATCACTAGAGCAACACAACCTCGATGAGGTGCGTAAAAAAAATTACGATTAGAAAAGCAGCCTTTTCAAATAAAACAAATGCATCTAAAACATTGCTTTAAAGGTAATTTCGTGTCTTTTAAAGTAATTATTTACTCAGCGGATGCCTTTGATGTCTGAGGTTTCGCGTAAACACGCGTTTCAACATGCGTCCAGTACAAAATCAGCCGCTCAAAATAGTATTATGTATTAATGACGAAGTTAATCAACTTTCAGTGAAAAATACTCAACTATTAAACAGGTTAAGACCATTTGCATTACTTTGTACCTGTCTAAATTTTGGGGTAAAATACCCAGTTGATTTTGCTGTAGGTTAATATGAAAAAATGGACAAATTTACTCTTTGTCTACAATCGTGAAATACCTGTTTTGCTTATCGTCAAGGTTTTGATGGTCCTAACTAGTAAAAAGGAAGGCTTTGCGTGTTACTCCAAGAATAATTAAGCTTTTTAAAGTAGTTTTTGCTCGAATGTTCTATTAGAGTTTTGAATAAACTTTTGTGCGTTCTTTATTACGAACCACCATCGTGGTTCATGATAATTGTGTTCAGTTGCCTAAAGCTCAGTATAACTAAATTGAGTGTATATATAATTGTTAACATTAAATATTATTTCACTAGTGTTTCACATCAATTTGCTCATTATTCTCGTTAACATATCAGTTGAACTCTCTGTTTTTGAAAATGATAAAACATTTTATATTATGTTTTTGTTCACAGTATACAACTTGTTTAAGGCACTTTATGTTTTTCTAATTTTAATACTAATAGGTTATGATACTTCTAGAAATAAATGTCCGCATTTTTTTATCGTTCTTATGTGTTTGTATTGGTATTTTTTATATCTGTGTCGTACAATTGTGTAATTTATAAGCGTACGCTATGTTTTCTACCTCTTTATTAATATGGCCTGGCATTCGACTCGTAATCTGAGGGTAGCGGGTTCGAATACCCGTCACACCAAACATGCTCATCATTTCAGCCGTGAAGACGATATAATGTTATGGTAAATCCCACTATTTGTTGGTTAAAAGAGTAGCCCAAGATTTAGCGGTGGGTGGTGATGACTAGCTGCCTTTCCTCTAGTCTTACACTGCAAAATTAGGGACGGCTATCGCAGATAGCTCTCTTGTAGCTTTGCGCGAAATTCAAAAACAAATAAACTTTATTAATAAATATATTTTTTTAAATATTATATTAGTGTAGGTATGTGCATATTCCATATATAATATATTCATCAAGAAGGTCATTGTCATTGAAGTTAATACATCAAGCTGTATATTATTCTGTCTAATGTACCTTGAGTAACATCTTTTATTTAGCTGCGAGAAATATAGTGTATGACGTTAGAAAGTTGTTTGTTCTTTTTTGTTCACAGTCTATAACCTGAAATGATGCATAATATTTTACACTTGAGACAAGTGTCCATTTTTATAGGTAAAGTACACGTTATCGCTGTATTAAAAAACAAACTTATTAGAAAAGCATGTGGGGAAATGGTTACAATGGTTAACATGCAGGCTGGAAATGGAAAGCTTCAAAGTGTCAAATTTTGAGTTGCGATAAGTCAATTTACACTTTCCAAACTTTCGGTTTTGAAGATGTTATAACTTTTACAGCAAAATCTGCTGGTTGATTCATTTGGTCACATATTCTAAATTATTGATTGCCTTCCTTGAAATTTATTAGCATTTCCCTGACCATTTATCCCATGTGTGCTAAGATGAAAGACATCAATTACTAAAACAAAAACTTATTAAACATTACATTTCAATCAACTCTAAAAATCTGTTTTACTACATACAATATGTGTCAATTACAATATTTCTGCCATAACAACTTGAGTAAACTTCTCTACAAAAACCTACACTGACTTTCGAATGATTAGCGCAGAAAGATAATTACGGTAGTTAAATATAGATATATATATTATTGTTAAGCACAAAAGCTACATGGTGGGTTATTTGTGCTCCACCTACCATGGGTATTGAAACCCTATATTTAGCGTTATAAGGCTTCCGAATTACGGCTGAGCCACCAAAAAATTGACAAAATGTACCTGTTTATTTGAATAAATCTCTACTTTTTTCTCCTTTCATTCATTCATGACCAAGTTTCATTATTTTACAGAAATTGTAACACATAATATAGTTTAGTTGGGTTTTTGTTTCTAACTTTATCGCCAAAATGTCATTGATTTAGATACCTAGTGTAGAACTACCAATTTCCTGGTAAGTTTTCTAGTGAAATGAATATTCGTTTTTAAGATAAATTTAGAAGGATAATAAAGTTTCATCGAGGAACGTGACATACCATACTGTGAATCTGAGGCTCCGCGATTCGCGTACTTTTGCTACAAAAAACAACCGATTTCATTATAAGTGTGACTGTAAAAGTCTCACTATTTGATTAGAGTAGTCCAAGAATTAAAGGCGGTTTCTGGTGACTAACTGCCCTTCATAGGTTTGTTAATGTCCAAAACAAATAAACATAATATAGAATTTTCTCATTTAAAAGTAGCTATGTACCTAAGTCCTAATAAGTTTTTTTATGAACTTTATATTAGTGGTAAATATTTTACAACGGACTTCTAGTGCAAGTCTTGAAGAACCAGCTTGATATTTAGGAGAATCCCAATTTCTCGTTTTGTTTTTCTTCAGTCACTGTATTATTTGAGGATCGAACTAAAATGTTCTCTCTGTCGTAAAAGTTTTTATCGCTGTAGGTTTTCTTACTTTAGTATTTTCAGTTATCGAACAATTTTTACTTCTTTCTGTAATCAGTTCTATAGAAAGGATCTCTGCCCTTTCCGCCAGAGTTCATCATCTGATAATCCTTCAGGTGTTGTCTGTGGATGAAGGTACGTTTTCTCGGCTACTCGTTATATTTGAACACTGTATGAAGTAATTTCAGCTAATCCTCTATCCTTTGTTGACTTTCCATTAGCAAAGACTTTGAAGTGTTCCAGGGCTTTTATGCTGAATTAAATTTCCGATTGTTCTGACAAAAGCATTACTTATAATATCAAGCTTAAAATAAAAAAAAATGTTCTTTAAAATAGTAAAAGCAAATGCATTTAAAGTTGTACTTTGAAATGCAAATCAGAGTGAAGTAACTCAATATTTTGTTAAATAATATATATATATATATGATAAAGTGCCCGCGGATGTTGGCATATATTATTTAATACAAACATAACAAATTGAAATAAGTTCAGAAAGAGGTTCTTTTTGGTTACAGATATAGTTACAAGCTATATAATACAGCAAACGAAGCAAGTCAAAAATATAATTACTTTAACCTTGGTAGTACTTTGCGCTATACAAGCTCATTAGTGTCTTCTTTGTAGTTCATACACAAAACAGCATACTGAAAATAATTATTATTACTGATGAAGAATCAGTCGTAAGTTATTTATTTAGGTAAAAAACGGTGTTCGTAAAAAAAAAGTAAAAATGTTTCTAATCTAATGCTAGTATATGGAATTTATTTCTTTTACTTATGAATACCAGAACCCATTATATTGACAAGCTACGATTTTTCCTTTAATAGATTGTTCAAGCAAATTATTAATTATGAATTGTAGTTGAACGGTCGGCGACTGCCAATTGTAGAAACGCGAGAGTAGAAAACGACGTTTTGTGAAAAAAACGTAAATCCAGAAAAATAGTTCACGGTCTTGTACCGGAAACATAGACATAGAGAAATAGTTAGCTGTCTTGTTCAAGAAGTTAGTAACCCAAGAAACGTAATGAACGATCTTGTACAGAAAGTGCAAACAGATGAAATAGTAGACTGTCTTTTAAAGGAAATATACGCTAGATAGATTTTATATACTATAAATGTCAGGTAAGCGAATGAGCAACAAGTACTTCAGATTGGCAAGGTCACAAGATTAGCGTTTAATTTATTAAGCGAAGACGTAGAAGACCTTGATATTTTATATATATTAAAATACTTTCATGCAGGAAAAAGAAACTGATTTTAGATTTAAAAGCTATAAATGTCAGATCTTGTTGCAAATGAACATAAATAAGTGACGATGTAATCCCACTATTCGGTCACACCAGAGCAACCTAAAAGTTGGTGGTGCTTGCTGTTAAGCTGTCGCCTTTCATCTAGTCTACAGTTTTACAATAAAAGACGGCTATGCGATTGCTATATTTATTTTCCTTCTGAAAAGTTCATAAATCTATATCAAAAGGAATTCTTATGTAGTATATTTGTTTGTTTTTGAATTTCGCTCAAAGCTACTCAAGGGGTATCTGCGCTAGCCGTCCCTAATTTAGCAGTGTAAGACTAAAGGAAAGGCAGCTAGTCATCACCACCCACCGCGAACTCTTGGGCTACTCTTTTACCAACGAATAGTGGAATTGACCGTCACATTATAACGCCCCCACGGCTGAAAGGGCGAGCAGGTTTGGTGCGACGGGGATTCGAACCCGCGACCCTGAGATTACGAGTCGAGTGCCTTAACCCACCGGGCCATGCCGGGCCTATGTAGTATATATAAATACATCCACTTTTGAAGGAATGAGACCATAGGGGCAAAAGTAAAAAGTTGGAAATGGTTTTTTAAATATTTTCTTAACTAAACTTTCTAAAGTTGTTTCAGTTATTTCTTATTATTATGTTTCTCTCTTTTTGTAAAACATCCATATTTAATACTTATGATACGAACTAAAATAGTAACTTTGTGATTCAACCTTTGAACCTCATCACAATGAAAACAAGGTTTCTCCAATTAGAATAAAATAATAAGTTTTATGATTGTGAGGAAATCACTAACTGAAAGTTAAACAGCGTCTTTTGTACAGAAGCTTAATGAAATTATAAATCTGAAGCTAACTACAGCTATTTTCTATTGTTACTACTAATTGAATGTTCTTGATGTTAGGCGTAAAGTGTCATATAATTTTAACATTAAAATTTGTTATTGACTGCAAACTGTTTGCAGCAAATCTCATGGTGAGAAATATGTGAAGAAGGTTCATGGTTACATAGAAAATAAAGTGCCATTTTATTCTTATGAAAATCAACCCAGATTTAATTCACTGAGCCAGTAGATTTCTTTGCCATAATTTTGAATATAAATTTGTGTGGAAAACCTAAAACGAGCAAAGGCTTAAGGCAGTAAGATAAAAGATATTTTCACTTAGTACGACAGTATTCATTTTTCATTCATAAATATTATTGTGCAAACCAAACTATACATAATATAAAAACCTGATTTCCACACGTGCTTTCAAAAACAATAAAACGTTGTAGCTCTTAATACAGAATATCATAATAGTATACTGAGATTTAATGAAAAAAACTTATCAAAATAGTGTTCAATGTAGTTTAGTGACTTAGTTATCTGGAAAGATATCTCCACTCGTATACGATTTGAGTTTACTACAATAATCAATTCTAAGTGGAACTACTTGCGCTTCTTTGAATTTCTCTATGGATCAGTGGGCTTATGAAACTGAAAGTTAGATTATAATACCCTTCATGGGAAGATCACATATACCCCATTCTATGGCTTTATGCCTTATAATAATAGAATAAAATATATTATGTCATCAAATGAACTATATCGAAACATTTTATAACTTTTTGTTTTAATTATTTTGATTAAAAATCTCCTAAACCCATATCAAATTCAGTACACAATATTTTCAAACCTACGACATTTTTGTGTATGGTAGTCTCTTGAAACAGTTTCGAAAACTCAGTATTAATGAGCGACTTGTTTATCCAGCTGATGGTACATAGGCAGGATACAGGCCTTCAGTCTGACTTCATAAGCATAGTATGATCGTCCTTATGTGTACATAACTCTGGGCGAATTGTCGCTTCCATGATTTTGTAGTTGCTGGAGTCAGTTACGACAACAAAAAATTCCCAGAACTTTGAACCTCTTTTGTTTTGGTGTTATTGACTGGTTAAAATGATAGTCCAATACATTTATGCAGTTTATAGCATTACTAATTTGTTAATGTTTAAGTCCAATATTTTAAGAAATTTATAACGTTACTGATTGTTTGACAAATAAATTCAACAATTTAAGCAATTTAGTCCAATAATAAGATAATCTTACGCAATAATTATCTACGGTTATATATAAAAACAAAGAACCGAATGATGATTAAACAAATGTTGTTATTATTATGAAGCAAGTATAAACTGTCCACAAATTTAAATTCATTTCATTTGATTATTATTATTCAATTGAGAATATGTAAATATAATGTTCCAGTAGAAAACAGTGAATTTTACATTCACAATATTTTGTACCAATAATATTAGTTGATTAATTTCGATATTTAATAATAAATAGGTTGTTGTTGTTTTTAATCCATATTATAAGCACCTGTATTGTTATACTTTTTTGTGAAATATGTCAGATCTATTAAATCAATCTAAGGTATTCTAGCAGCTTCCATATTAATTAGATATAAAAATAATGACAAATTACCAGTGTTCAAGTCGAGACGTGTTTATTTGGTGCTCAGTTGTTAATTAAATACACAAAATAAAAAACGATAACACTGTGTTAACTGAAGAACAACAAGAAAAACAGGCACTATTACGGCCAAAAATATCACTGATATGAATGTTTCTGACTGATAAAACTTTTTTTTCATTCTAATCAATATAATTGGATCAATGTATTTAAGTAACCATGTTCTTACTGTGTAAGATTGTAGCTCTGATCTATCTGTGTAGAATGTTTTAATCAGAAATTAATAATAATGGACGAGTTCAGCTGTTAAGACAAAAATAATAAGAAAACAGGCGTTAAATTCCATGTCGTACCTGATCACATATTGTCGATAGCCCCACAATGCAATTTCCTTAGAAAAATTCTCCATTGTAAAGCTGTCATCCTCAAAGTATACCGCTTTTTCCTGCATGCTTTCCATTAGCTATCTATTGTCATGATAACAGTTTCAATAGTCCCTACTTACAGAACTTCATAGGCGGTTAGTTCGATAACTTGAAATAGCACAAGTACACGTTTAATTCTCCAGTTTCTTGAAGTGTGTGACGAATGGATGGAACGTACGTCTGGAAGCCTTATCTTGGTGGAATTATACTCTTCCCAATAGCGAATGGTCTTCAATGCCTTTAAATTATTTATTTAATGCCAAATTATTTCAAAATGTAGTTCTAAAACTTCCTGTTCCACTGTGACTTTACATCAATTGTGGTAGTCACGTGACTTTTTCATTTATATATTCAAAATCTTTATGATACAAAGTAATCTAGTAGTCACCCTGTATACAATAGTAGCTATCACAAAAAAACAAGAAAACGGGAAAAAAAACTTTGAATTCGAAACCGGTCACTTTGCAGGAAATTGTAAGACATGTTAGACAGCCAATACTATTTTTAAAATTTTATTTATATTGTAAACTAGTAAACCTTTGCATTCTGAATGTAAAACAGTCTCCTATAGACCTACAACAGTTAAACTAGCAAATGTTTGAGGACAGGTGGATTTGTATCTGTCAGTTAGTAATACGTTCAATGTTGTCGGTTCAGTGTCTAGTAGTTCTCGATTCATTTACTATTTCCACCAGAACTTTAAACTATTTTTTACTCTTTCAAATACTTCATAAGTTTTTGAAAGATAGCGATGCTAGAGTTTTACATCGATACATCATTATCAGTTGTTTAAGCAGACAAGTGTGGTGGCGTTCAAGCTGCCTTCATGAATTTCAAGTGACAATACATGATCTTTCTTTATGGATTTGAGTGAAGTATCAAAGTGTAGGGTGGCCCATTGTTAGATTGTAGGCTATTTGTCTCAATAAACAACCTATGGCGTTCCTTGTCTCTACTAGTAGACCATCGTGCGTAAAAATCCAACACAATCACTTCTAACTTCCAGAGTGGGTTTTCGTAGAAGATTTCCAGAATACACCAGCACGAGATGGTGAGTACAGTAAGCAGACATCAAGTTTCGTAGCACAGAGCGTGAAAGTAAATAGCTACTTCTAGGTTGTTAGTGCTGTTATGTTTTCAAAACCTGGTACAAAAATAAGTAAATTATTGTTAAAAGTATTTTTTAAGAAAATTGGATGAAACATTTGAGCATTTGAGTAGGAGTGGAAGTAAGAGCATCTCTCAAATAAAATATGTTTGTTCGTTTAAGGAATGAGAAGTGATTTTGTCTGTACATACCACCCCAACCATCCAGCTTATTTAGTGGACCTATCACTTAGATATGTTAGAAAATGGAATGAGAAGTGATTTTGTCTGTACATACCACCCCAACCATCCAGCTTATTTAGTGGACCTATCACTTAGATATGTTAGAAAATGGAATGAGAAGTGATTTTGTCTGTACATACCACCCCAACCATCCAGCTTATTTAGTGGACCTATCACTTAGATATGTTAGAAAATGGAATGAGAAGTGATTTTGTCTGTACATACCACCCCAACCATCCAGCTTATTTAGTGGACCTATCACTTAGATATGTTAGAAAATGGAATGAGAAGTGATTTTGTCTGTACATACCACCCCAACCATCCAGCTTATTTAGTGGACCTATCACTTAGATATGTTAGAAAATGGAATGAGAAGTGATTTTGTCTGTACATACCACCCCAACCATCCAGCTTATTTAGTGGACCTATCACTTAGATATGTTAGAAAATGGAATGAGAAGTGATTTTGTCTGTACATACCACCCCAACCATCCAGCTTATTTAGTGGACCTATCACTTAGATATGTTAGAAAATGGAATGAGAAGTGATTTTGTCTGTACATACCACCCCAACCATCCAGCTTATTTAGTGGACCTATCACTTAGATATGTTAGAAAATGGAATGAGAAGTGATTTTGTCTGTACATACCACCCCAACCATCCAGCTTATTTAGTGGACCTATCACTTAGATATGTTAGAAAATGGAATGAGAAGTGATTTTGTCTGTACATACCACCCCAACCATCCAGCTTATTTAGTGGACCTATCACTTAGATATGTTAGAAAATGAGAAATTGTTTACACGGAGTTTTCGTCTTGAATATCATTAAACGATCCTGGTCAGGTAGAAATGTATCCATAATAATTCATTTTCTATACATATAAGCTGTTTTTTCAAGTGTTAATACTCCAAACAAACGTTAAGTGAATCATTTATACGTCGAATATGTCATACTTAGAGAATTTTAGTATATTCTGTAATAAAAAGTGGGTGGATATATATATGTGGTCACTCAAAACAAACCGAAACAGAACACAAAAGCAACATTAATTTAAAAATACTTCCCAAAGCACAGGGAATATAAAGTGTGCCCTGGACTTTGGAGCCGACTGGAGAAGTATATCCTAAACTGAAGTGAAAATACACCGTATATTAGGCTTAAACACAATTCATCAGTCTCACATGAAAAATAATAATAATCAATTAAATAAAATCATAAAAAATGTACATAAAGTTTGGAGAGCGAGATGTGGGTGGTCAAACCCACAATGTCCCACCCCTATCTCACATTTTACTACATGCTCACTGTTGTGGGAAGGTGACTGCTTTCTAAAGTAAAATAAAAGGAGAAAAACAAAACAGGGTACTGTCATTTAAGGAGAAGCAAGATAAACTTATTTCCTGATGTTGACAATCCAGCCTCCATTATAGTAGTAAAGCAGTAATTTAACTTAATTAGCAGTATGCTGGATGAAATATACGAGTACAAAGTTATAAAAGCTCAACCATGTTATCAAAACTAACCGGTAAAAATCTCTCAGTGAATCCATTACCACACCACTTCGTCTCAAACGTTTACGATGTCACAGCATGTAGTCTGAATAATTACTAATGAACCTCCTTACCTTCGAAAATAACTAAAGATAATGGATAAAAGACATTGACTAGAGCAGTTAATAATGTATTTACTTCAACATAGAATAAATGAAGTACTTTTATCAGCATTTTGTGTTGTCTTTCTTTCTAAAATTAAACACTCGCAGCTATTAAAGAGATAAACAAAGGATGCTGTGAGAAGTTTACAACACTAAGAGGAAAACACCAAATATCTAGCGTCTTTTGTTGAGTTTATTTTGAGGTTTTTTTTCATGCTTAAAATATTCATGTTAAATTGTATTTGAAAAAAAAAACTCCAATTATTTTCTTCTCTGACATATTTAATTTTTACTGGTAGTGGTATGCCAATCCATTTGTTACATATTCCCATATTAGGGCTAAAAAACTGTCACCATACTCTTGGCTCCTTCTCTTCCTAAATAAAAGAATAAGGAATGTCTTAGAAAAAAAACTAGATCATCTATTTGTTAAGAATTTTACAATGGCAGTATTGCAAATGTTAATTAATAAACACCAGTAAGAAAAACTAATGGAATTTAAAAATAGACAGTTTAAATGATATCGCAGAAATAGATATGTTAGACGGTATTACAAAATATAAAGCTAGGCTCTTTATCAACGTAGCAGAGATCTCAGTAACAGGTACCTTTTGTTGTTTTTCCTTCGGACCAAACTTTCCTTCTTGCTGGGGAAGCTCCTATTGTCTTATGGGTTTCTTGTCCACACCCAAAATATAATAGGAAGCACTTCCTATTCTATGTTCCACATAAGATGGCGGCAATTGAATTTGAAAATACCAGTGCGCTTGAATAAACAATAAAAGAAAAAAAACGAGGTGGTTTTTGAATTTCCAAGTTCAAGGCATTCATCTAGAACTGTCTGAATAAACTATTTTTTTATCTCTTAAAGTACTTTTCACAGTCACACATAC
Organism: Tachypleus tridentatus; assembly: GCF_004210375.1. Taxonomy (NCBI): domain Eukaryota; kingdom Metazoa; phylum Arthropoda; class Merostomata; order Xiphosura; family Limulidae; genus Tachypleus; species Tachypleus tridentatus. The sequence goes on along the minus strand of NC_134831.1, from coordinate 31,157,647 downwards.
AAAACAGTTGAAGTTGAATTTACGTTTACAAATAAGACCTCACACTTACCTTTAACTAAAGTACAGTCATGTGAAAAAGTTAGAACACCCTATGAAAGCCTGTGTATTTTTGTAACTTTTTTGGATATATAGATATTTAATCTCACTTTTAACAATACTGAGAGATTATAGGAATAAAACTAAAAACTTAAAACTAAAGAAAATATTTCTCAAGATCTTCTCTAAACGTAATTCTACAAAAATGCATATTCTAACTGAGGAGAAAGTTAGGACACCCCCACATTTATTCCCAGTTAAAATGGCTCAACTTACACATAGGTGTATCACATCAGGTGCACATGATTAGAAGATCGTTACTCAGCATTTTGAATGAGGCTTGCCCTATTTAAACCTCAGACATTTAGTTTGGTGTGCTCCTGACTGTTGAAATGAGAGTGAGCACCATGGTGAGAGCAAAAGAATTGTCTGAGGTCTTCAGAAAGAAAATTGTAGCAGCTTATGAGTCTGGTAAAGGATGTAAAAAGTTCCCAAAAGATTTTGAAATCAGCTATTTCTCTGTCCGGAAAATAGTCAACAAGTGGAAAGCTTTCAAAACAACTGACAACATGCCTAAGTCTGGTCGTCCAAGCAAGTTCATCCCGAGAGCAGACCGCAAGATGCTAAAAGAGGTCTCCAAACACCCTAACATGTCATCATGGGACCTACAGCAGGCTTTGGCTACTGTTGATGTGAAAGTGCATGCCTCTACAATCAGAAAGAGACTGCACAAGTGTAACTTGCATGGGAAGTGTGCAAGGAGGAAACCTTTGCTATCTAAGAGAAACATCACGGCCAGACTGATGTTTGCCAAAGAGAATGTAGACAAATACCAGGACTTCTGGAATAATGTTCTTTGGGCAGATGAGTCCAAATTTGAATTATTTGTACACCAAAACAGAGGACATGTTTGGCGTAAACCAAATACAGCGTTCCAGGAAAAGAACCTCATACAAACTGTAAAGCATGGAGGTGGAAGTGTCAAGGTTTGGGGTTGCTTTGCTGCAGCAGGACCTGGATAGCTCACAATCATAGAATTCACCATAAATTCTAACGTGTATCAGAGGGTGTCTGAGGATCATGTGATACCATTTGTAAGAAAAGTAAAGCTGAAGCGGAACTGGACCATGCAACACGACAATGACCCAAAACATACTAGTAAATCCACCAAAGAGTGGCTGAAAACTAAGAAATGGAGAGTCCTGGAATGGCCAAGTCAAAGCTCAGATCTTAATTCCATTGAAATGCTGTGGGGTGGCTTGAAACGGGCTGTACATGCAAGAAACAATTGAAGACATACTCCAACATGAGCACTAGAAATCGAGATGTTTTCTAAGAAATTGTTAAATGAACAGACTTCGACGACCAGTTCAGAGTCGTGGCTGGAAGAGGACTTCATTCAAGGACTTATTGCTCTAAACATGACTATGGAAAATATCCTAAAAATACGTGAAAAGTACAGGCGAAAAGCAACACAGCCTCACTCTGTTCAGTCTGGTGTGAGGCGCTTCATAAACGTTTTCAGAACTCATGTTCAAAATATTGAAGTGGTCTTAATAAGCATTGAATCTCATTATGAAGTGTACTAAAACAACCAGTTGCAGATGGCTAAGAAATCTAAAACACATCACAATTAAATTGTTTAAATACTGTAGCTGAAAGAATTCTACATTGAGGAGTGGGGCAAACTTTCTTCAGACCGATGTCAGAGACTGGTAGATGGCTACAAGAAGCGTCTCACTGCAGTTATTTCAGCCAAAGAGGGTAACACTAGCTATTAGGGGGTAGGGTGTCCCAACTTTTTCCTCAGTTAGAATGTGCATTTTTGTAGAATTACATTTACAGAATATCTTGAAAAGTCTTTTCTTCAGTTTTAATTGTTTAGTTATATTCCTACAATCTTTCAGCATTGTTGAAATTGAGATTAAATATCTATATATCTAAAAATGTTACAAAAATACACAGGCTTTCATAGCGTGTCCTAACTTTTTCACATGACTGTAATTTTAACATTCAAAAATTAAAAATTCGACTCGCTTTGTGGCTCACCTCTGAATCTTTTAATTATACCTATGGTATTATCATTTGTCATGAGAATTTTAAAATGTTTTCTATTTATTGCAACCTTGAAATGAGAGATGTTAGGCAAATAAATTACTAAAATCATTTTAGGATATTTAATTGACATTGGCCAGAATTCAGAACTAAGGAGGAAAAAGTGTCATACCATGATATTCACTGTATTAATTTTTTAAGTACATTCATAAACCTCAACAACAGCTTCTCATTATTTCATAATGCCCAGTAATCGTGTTCTTAAAAAGAAAATGATATGAATGAAATCGCTGTCCGTTTGATATTTGCTATATATGATGTCTATTTCTTTCATAATATAGTTCCTTCTCGTTGGTCTTTAAAATCATAACTAGCATTGTTATTGGCCAAAGAATAAGAACGGAAAATAGAGAACAAGAATATAGCGTGCTTTCTCAACTATATAACCCTCTAGTTTAAATTAATACAGAATGAAACAAAGATTATTCAGCATCAGTTGAAAATCATTAGTATATATAAATACCTTAGTTAAAGTGTAGTGTGGCTTTAAATTAAATCGTTTTAATGTAATACTTTTAATTCTGCAATTATATCTTCTCATTCAACGGCATTAGTTAGAATTATTTTTGAGAAAATTATTATACCGTAGTTTTGCTTCGTATTCTACTACAATTTATGCCATCAAATGGCTCTGTTTGATGACGTAAATTGTGGTAGAATACGAAGCAAAACTACGGTATAATAATATACTAAAAAGTAATGTAATATGAATTAGCTTCTTTCGAGTTGTCAAGAATAAGGCAATCTCACTACATAACAGAGCCATTTCATCTCCTCACCCCTTAAGAGTGCCACTGGGGGGCATGTTGCTTGCGTCTCGCTATTTAAAAGTAAAAAGTCATAAGGAAATAATTACCTCATACCTGCTGCGGTTGCAGCTCTGACAAACGTTCTGGAGGAATTGATAGAAACAATGAAATAAAGAAGAAAAGAAATACTAAAGCTACGAAACACTGTTGTTGTTGTTTACAATAGAATAAAGTGCACTTTAAACAAACGTATCATCATGACAAAGCATTCGTGTTTCATAGCTTTAGTATTTCTTTTCTTCTTTATATCATTATTTCTATGAATTCCTAAAAATATATACACAAGTCTAGAAATGTTACATATATTTTTACCCCATTTTGATCAATTTCATTGTTTATTGTTTGTTTTAGTTACAGTTATTGTAAAGTTGTATCATTCATCCTGCTAGTGTAATTCGAATATTCTCATAAACGAAAATATAATTAGCCAGTACTTGCATTCGACTATTAAAATTCTGGCCAAATACAAAATGTATCGACGAAGAATAAAAGAAATGAAGATGGATATAAAGATATATTCATCTAATTCAGCCTACATCAGCCAAACCTACCTGTCGAACTTTTTGGTTTTTGTTTAAATCAAGATAGGAGAGAATTGTCTTTTTTTAAACGTTGTTGGTTTCTTTCATAATTGCTAATTTATTCTATTTTATTTTTAAGGAAAACTTTTCCATAATATTATAAGTTTATCAAGATACAAAGTAACATGTAGTATCAAAAATTTGATAAATCAAAAAACTAAACCCAGTATCCCCGAGGGCATTACAAAGACATATCTTCCATTTTTGGAGTAAAGAAAGATTTACTTTCCAATAGTGCCTGCACTTTTAGGATCCTTATGTTTGAAGAGAGTATCATTGTATTCATTCAATACTTCATCATATACATTTTTACACGTATTTTTAGATGTGTTATCGTGTTATTTGTTTATCAATTCAAAAAGTAACTGTCATAATGGACAAGAAACTATAAAAAAAAAGGAGAGAAAAATCACTTTCTGAAATTCTGGCAAACTATCAACTATCGTGTTTAAAAGTGCTGATATGTATATTAGATATTTTATATTATATCTACGAACAATGCTCACTAAACGTTTCATATATACTTAATTTTACTACTTTCAACAAACGTATTTTCAGTATTTAACACTGCATTATACCATGTATTTCAATCATATTAAATACATTTATGTTATCCAGTACTAAATTACGCCGCATATTTCAATTAAATAATCAACACCACATTACCCTGTCGTATATGAACCACGTAAATAATCATTACACAATACTGTATTATACTACTGTTTTCAGTTTTGTTAATCCATAAATAGTTTTGTTATTCTGTTCCTACATATATTTTTTCATTCTCTTTTTATACTATGCACTATTCTATGAATGTGTAAATCTCAGAAAATTTAAGTCTTATCATCTCAGTTACTGCGCTGTATTCACTCTAAACTCACCAATTTCAAAAGATTAAGCTTGCGTGCCTTACTTTTATATAACGATTCCAACCCAAACATACCATATATTTCATCGCTTTTTCCTACATATAAACTCTTACTATTAACGTATTTCTATATCTCACGACGACATGGTCAGGTGGCTAGGGCGCTTGACTCATAATAGGAAGGTCGCAGGTTCGAATCCCTGTTACACTAAACATGCTCGCCATTTCAGCCGTGGGGCGTTACAATACGACGGTCACTCCCACTATTCATTGGTAAAAGTAGCCCAAGAGATGACGGTGGGTGGTGATGACTACCTAACGTCCCTCTAGTCTTACATTGCTAAATTAGGGACAGCTAGCGCAGATAGCCCTCGTTTAGCTTTGCGCGAAATTCAAAAACAAACAAATCTTACCATGTTAGGCTATCAGCAGATCACAATTGTAATATCAACAACAAAATTATATTTGTTTCCTTATCTTAGTTTTCCAGTATACTATTCAAATAATTATTTTATGCGTGCGTTTAGTATGATTAAATGTATTCTCTTAGGATAATGATTAATCTTATTTTTATCCCTAGTGGTGATATAGAGAAAGTTTCTACTGCTGTACTCTGGGAAGAATGTATTTGTCTCTAAAAGAAAGGCTTAGCGCTATTACATAGCGTCACGTATAAAACATTTTCCATCACATAATGTGTTATCAGTAGATGTACAAAACATCTGACATATTAAAACTACTCAAAATGCAGAATAATTGTTTATTTATGTATGCTCGTTGCTCTGCTTTAATACAAAGGATTTTTATTAACGAGCAAAATATAAGTCGCATAGTACACATTTAATTACTTATTGTTACTTGTAACATGCCTTCACCGAAATTCAGTAAGCTGAAAGTGCATAGTGCACACTTAATTAACCATTTTCAATTGTAGCATGCTACACGTACGTTAGTAATCTCTCCGCATTCTTAAAGTTGGGTACAAACACACGATACATAAACACACACATAAATGTATTTTTTCTAGTGATTCATGGTTCAATATCTTTTCCACAAAGACGCAATATGTACTTTATTGCTGTAGGTGTGTGATGAAAGTGACAATTAAATCTTACTCTTCGATCAGATAAAAGTTATCCAACTGCTGATGATAGGGATTCTACTAGTTTGAAATTAAGGACAGTTGTAAATAAACAGTTCTTGTGAATCTACGTGAAATTATAAAACAAACTTCTTGAATGGATTTTTGTGTTTACATGGGTTTCAAATACATAGAACAGTATATTATAGTCTGTAAATACTAAACTATATAATTGGATCAATTTTTGTTTTCTCCACTTATCATTTCATCTACACATTAATACTTTATTTTAGGGTATTTTTTATATCAATTTTTTCTCATGTAAACTGCTCTTCCTCAGCCCTTTATATTTTGATAACATCGAATCTAAGCATAATAACGTTATTTAGTTTCTACGCTTTCACCAATGTTTGTAATATAAAAAAGGGGTCCAACTTTAAGTTACTTTTATATTCTTGTTGTTTACATGGTATGCCAGAGAAAAGTATCAGAATGTTCAAAGGACATATGAGATTTTAAGTTATTCAACTTTATCTGAAAGCTTAAAGCTGCAGGCTATTCTATATAATGTTTCTTGTTCATTGTTATTCTTTTATTTCAGCATTAATGAATACAATTTGTATGTTTCGATTCATACCGCTGATAACGTTAGCAAAAGAACTATCTGCTTTAATATTTCCTGCATTCAAAGGTTTCCTATCCATGTTTCGCGTTCTGTTATCGCAAAAACGCGCTACCGAATTTGAGAATCTGATTACGTTATAAAAGTGGCGGTTAAATTCAGTTAGAGTAGTACAAGAGTTAGAGATGGAGGCTATACCTGAATACTACTTCTACACTTGTTCCCATGTGTACCTTTGCGCAAACATCCGAAACATATAAACAGAAAAAAAAAAAAATTCTAAACGGTACATTAATTGCCAGAAAACACGTGATTGGTATTAATATCACCTAGCTTTTAATAAAATCCTGTGATGCTTAATATTTATGCCTCTGTTCTTATTTGTCTGTCATAAGCCTCTCCAGTACATCAAAACGTTCTGGAAATTTGTTTTTGTTGGTTTGGTTTATGAATTTTGCGCAAAGCTACACGAATACTATCTGCGCTAGCCGTGCCAATTTAGCAGTGTAAGACTAGAGAGATAGCAGCTAGTCATCACCCCCTAACGCCAACTGTTGGGTTACTCGTTTACCAACGAATAGTGGGATTGACCGTCACTTTATAACGCCTTTACGGCTGAAAGGACGAACATGTTTGGTGTGATCGAGATTCGAACTCATGACCCTCAGATTACGAGTCGAGTGCCTTAATCACCTGGCCATGCCGGGACAAATCAACTTTAAAAGTACAAAAGTGGGTTACCTAAACTAAGTGCAATTAAGTGCCTTTCATCACCGCTGAAATTAAACTTAAATGAACTTAACCATTTGTATAACCACACATGATTAAAATAAAAATATTTAAGTGTCTAGTTCATTAGGCTAGTGTCATTAGCACGATCGAATCAATTAAATTATCATACTACACTAAATGATGGTAGTACGATTCTTTTAATAGTGTAGTGACGTACAAAATGACATAATATAATTATTTATTTATGAATTCTCTTTTATTGCCAAATAATCAATTTCAGTGAAGAAAATATGACTAAGAGGCCTAATCTGTTTTTTTATTTGTCAATAGACTAGATTCGCTGAGTTCACGTCTGCTTAGTACTAAGTAAACAAATAAAGTATCGAATTATTTGATTTATTTCAATTGTTAGTTCGTTACTCACCATTAACAATCTCAAGTGCTTTAGGTATTTGAATACCATGTAAATATATATATATAGCAGGAGTATCGAATCAAACACCAAATTAGATCTTTCTTTACCCTATCTTTTTCCATTGAAAATCACAATTTGTTGAAAAGAGAAATTCGTAAATAAATAAATAACTAGTTAGTCCGTTGTACAATAATCGATAATTAACTGTGACGGTATGTTGAAGTATTTTACGTTGTAAGCTTTAAGTAAAGAACTATGAATCAAAACCAGGCAGACCGATTAATAATTTAGTATGGTAGCCAAGCTTTATTAATTTTTAATTTATATTGGTCAATGCCTTTACCTTTAAGCTTTAAAGTAGTGAATATACGCCAAATTATTTCGTCTTTTTATTCGAGCATCGAAAATGAATTTTGTTCATCTCTGTTTTTACTCTACTTAATTCGTTATCTTAAACATTTTAAGACAGTAACTTGCTCTTAATCATTATCAGACTTTATAATAAGTTTCCATTTGAAACCCTAAACAAGCAGTATATTGACTCCTAAGACATTTAAGCCTTATTCAAGCACCATCCTGTGTCCAAACATTTCCTGTCTTGACTCCAGTTACGCTCTGTGTTTCTAGAACCTGAGTAACATCCTGATTTTACTGTCACTAACTCTTTTACTAGCATTTAGTACATATTATGATCTAAATATACCCTGCATTAGTGACGTTCGCTACATATCCCTATTCGCGTATAGCCCTATGTTGCTATCATCCGCTTCTTATCCTGATTCGAGTACCACATCTGCTTCTATCACTTGTTACTATTATCAATACATATTCTGATTTCAGCATAACACTGTTTTAAGAGCACACTCTACACACTACGATTCGAGTACCATCTTCTTTTTCTATCACCCGCAACTACCATCTGCTACTTATTCAAAGTTGAGTGGTGTTACAGCATTAGCTATACATTTTCCAGTTCTTAATTTTAATTAAATATTTAAACTGAATTAATGGAGAATTAACCATATTTTGTGTTTTAATTATTATTCCTATTTTTATCTGTTATATTTATATCATATGTTTCAGTAATTTTGTCGATGAGCTCTCGCACTTCTCTTAAATTGGTGGTGAGAGTAGTTATATGATGTAAAGAAAAGAAAACTTTCTAAGGACTCGGAAGTTTCTGATGCAATTAATAAATCAACTCACTAATTGAAAACTCTGGTAGTTGTTATTGTTTTTTAGAACAATTACTTTCGTCCTTACATTTAGTGGTCTGGAGAGATGAGCAATTAATCGGATAACCGAGAAAACTGAAATCCAAGAAATAACGAGTAGTATAATCAAATCTTAGTGTTTGAAATATCTAACAACCACAAACCCAATGTGTGAGGTCAATATTCACTTGTAAATTTATATGCAAAAACGGCTCGTTTGGGTTGAGAAAATATTTTACGTAGAAGAGCGAACAACGTTTCGACCTTCTTCGGTCATCGTCAGGTTCACAAAGAAAGAGGTAACTGACCGGAAGCTGACCACATGTTTGAAAGGGGTTGTGTAACTGTGTGTCGAAATGTGGAGGGCGGTATTAGATGTTTGAATATATAATTTTATTTATTTTATTATATTAATATAGGTATAAAGGCGTTCCTTTATATTGGTTTATTTTGGGTTTAAGTTGTTGTATAAGTAAGGCTTCTTTAATTTTGCGTTTGTTTATGTTTGTTTCTTTATTTAGTATTTGAGTGTTTTCTATGGTTATGTTATGTTTATTTGACTTGCAGTGTTCGAAAACGTGTGAAGGTGACTTTTTATGTTCTTTGAATCTGGTTTCCATTTTTCTACTTGTTTCTCCAATATAGAAGTCGTGGCAGTAATCAAATTGTATTTTATAAATAATGTTGGTGTGGTGTTTGTCAGTGTAGTTTTTACATAGTATAGTCCTAGGTTTTGTGCCTGGTTTTTTAAATAAATTTGGTATTAACTGGAATGTCATATTTTGTCACTAATTTTTGCCAAATGTTGGTTATTTGTTTGCTGATGTCAGGAATATATGGTATACAGCAGTATATGGTTTCGTGATTTTTTGATTCGTGAGATATATTTACTTTAGTTGGTTGATTTTGCTTTCTGTCAAGGTGTGTGCGTATAATATTTTCTACGGTTTGTGGAGGAAACTTATTGATGTTGATGAAGTATTGTTTTATTTTGTCTAATTCATCGTTAATTTTATCTGGTGAGCATAGTTTTGTGGCTGTGTTTATTTGGTTTCTTAGTATGTTGAGTTTTTGTTTTGTTTCATGTGCTGAGTCCCAAGGAATGTATAGTCCAGTATGGGTGATTTTTCGGTGGATTTCTGTTTTGAATTGTGTGTCGGTTCTTGTAATTTTGAGGTTAAGAAATGATATTTGATTGCTTTCTTCCTGTTCACATGTGAAGTTAATGTTGGGATGTATAGAGTTAATGTGATTGAAAAAATAAAGTATGTGTTCTGTAGATTTGAATCCCGCAACCGTGTCATCTACATATCTGTACCAGTATAGTGGTGGATGTAATGCTGTGTTAATTGCTTGCGTTTCAACCTGTGTCATAAAAATATTGGCTAGAACTGGTGATACTGGGTTGTCCATGCTTAGGCCATTTGTTTGTATATAGTTTTGGCTGTTGAACAAAAAGTTTGTCTTTATCGTGGTGAATTCTATTAGGGTTGCTAACTGGTTACTGGGAATTTCTATGGTTGAGTTAGGGTCTTGGATATAGATTTCTAAGGCTATCTTGCAGGCTTCAGTGGTTGGAACTTCTGTAAAGAAAGATATAACATCGAAACTGGCCATTAAGGCTTTATGATTAAGATGATTTAGATTAGACTTGAAATTAAAGGAGTCTTTGATGAATGAGCTGGCTGATGTTACATATTTGGAGAATGCCCATGCTATGTATTTACCAAGATTGTAATTAAACGATTCATATGTGGACATTATTGGTCGTAATTGACAATCTGGTTTATGAGGTTTGGGGATGCCGTATATTTGTGGTGTGCGTGAGTCGGTTTTACGTAGGTAGGAATAAAGTGTTTGTGAAATTGTGTTGGCTTTTTTTCATTTGTAGTAGTAATTTGTTCAGTTGCGTCTCGTGTGTCTTTGTTGGATTTGTGTGTATTGGTTTAAATTTGTTCGTGTCTGATAGGATGTTATTCATTTTTTGGATGTATTCATTCGTGTTCATTGTGACTAATCTTTTTGATAAAATTACATATAATCACAAGTATATTTATCTGCAATGAATTTCGTTCACCACTAATTAAAAATATAAAATCAATATAAACCCTTAGTTTAAATTTTGGATAAAATGAAAATCTTAAAGAAAAATTTTATGTTTTATATATCATTTTCCCTTCTATTTTAATTGTGTTTTTAAAAGTACAAAATTATTTAGCTCTGTTTAATGTGATTTTTGAAACTTTTAACTGAAATGTCATTTATAAAGATTGGTTGCTCTTCTCGACATTTCTCCTGAAACACATAACGTTCGTATATGGGTTCATTTTTGCTATTTTATCCGAATGAGGCCATTATTGACAATGAGCAATAATATTATTTTCTCTGCAAAGATCATAGAAACTTTCTAATAGATAGGAGTTAGAGATGTCGTTGTATACCTCATGCTGTAACACATTGGTAATTTATCTAGGTCTCAAAAGCCACGGTCACTAGTACTCTGATTTATCAAAGTGAAACTTTCCTTATGTGACTTTTTGCTCAAGACAAATAACAAAATTTAATCAACCGAAATTCTTTATTGAACTGAAGTAACTTTTGGTTTCATCGACTCTGAAATGTTTTAACTAACTTTTAAATTTAAATATCTGCAAAATATACATCTTACTCTTCTTTTATAAAATTTTGTTTAAGATAATACAGATATGACTACCCAAAAATCATTTGAAATTACTGTTTCTTAAATAGTGGAAAATAAAGTACATTTTGTTTTATGACGTCAGTCCGCGTATTTTTTGAACAGCCCTCGTATATATATAATTAATTACTGACGTTGCATTACTTGTGAGAAATATTGAATACATTATTCGCACGTATACGTGAAAAAGAAGTTTTGAAAGAAACATCGAATTCCTAAACGTAGTTAGTGTAATTTGTAATTAGATGTGGCTAAGCCACCCGAACAAATGATTGCGAGCATCGCATACGTGAATGTTAATGTTACATTAACATTAATAACGTTAAAAGAATATATCTGTTACTCGAGTTAAAATGTGTTTTTTGTTTAAATCCATTATCCATTTTTATTTCTCTTTTAATAATTCAGAGTGCTGAAGTGAGAATATGTTTTAGTAAATCATCTCGTACGAGACAGTAACAGGATTTTCGTCAGTAAATTATATACGCATTAAAGAAATGGTTCCTAAAATTTAAATTTCTTTTAAGGAAATGAGTTTGTGAAATCTCGAAATACAAGTAAACATCGTATTAATTAACATAGTTACTGTATAGCAGACTCAGCGTTAACAGAGAAAGCTTACAACGGAAGGAAAGTGTCAAGTAATTGATAAACTCCATGTATATTTTAAATAAATTGTGTTATCAACATTATTTATTCACAGTAACATAAACAAAATATTAAAACACTTGTGTATTCTTTTACAATTTTCTGTGTTATTAATATATCCGGAGTTTAACATTTCCTAATTTTGTTTCGTTCCCTTTATGTTGGCTTAAAGACGATCTACTGTAAGATTTGTTTTTTTTTGTAAATTAATTGTCTATAAAAGGAATAAAGCAGTTAGGTTATTAGTTTAATCACTAACAGTTGATCTTATCTATATTGCTTCTTACCACATTTTAAATGCGTGTAAGCTAATCTTTTACCACTTAAACACAATACGACGGACTATGAAAAACAACTAAACGAAAAGATATAACTGTTATTTGAATAATTTGTTTTTACAGTATTACAATACTGCATTCAAAAGCTGTTTTTACGTCTTATGTTCGAAATAAGCATTTCCATGGCTGTAGATATACATTGGTAGAATTTGTTTTATACATGAATATGATCACCATTTATCGCTATTCAACACTTGTAAACCGTTCAACTGATAAAAAGATAAATTTGTATAGTGAGGAAATAAAATCCAATGTTCCTTCACTGTACATTACTTACAAACTTGGAGTATGAAAAAAAGTCACTTATATGTGTATTTCTCTTTCACCAAAGGAAATTAGACATTTATACGATGATAGCTTACTAGATTGTTTTTATCTGTCACTTGACACCAGACTGAGATTCTGGAGATCCAAGGTTCGGGCCGCAATGCCACTGATAAAGTTCTATACTTTTAGTTGCGGGTGCATTATAGGAGTGATAATGTATCCTGTTATTTGGCTTTAGTCCGAACATTGCTACTTTGGCGGAGTGTGTTTCTTGTTGGCTATCTTCCCCTATCTTCCCTATAATTCTGAAATAGTGGCATCTAAACCTGAATATTCTAACATGAAGATTGTTCTGTGACTGACATGAAGAGTGTTCTGTGACTAACATGAAGATTGTTCTGTAATTTAAATATAATATCCAACCTTCATTTACGAGTAATTAAGAAGCAAATAGTTGGATAAAACACAAAAATGTTTTATAATTTATACTATATTGTTCCTGAACGCATTATAAACGAAAAAAACAAACGCTGATTATTTTGAAAATATGTTCACAATGTAAGAGCAAAGTGTCAAGTTTGAATGTACTGTTTAAGTAGCTTTCTGTGTTCATTACTTAAGACAACAGTTTAAGCAACTTTCATTTTTCATATTGAATGAATCCTTTGTAAATATTAAATTAGTTGTAAACCACATGAACAAGTTAATGACCGAATGAGAAATACGTCTTTAGCACTATTTTCCCCTTATTAAATTACACACTCAGTTTATTCAAGTTCCAAAGTATTTGTTAAAAAGAAATCCAGTTTGGGCTCGTCTTCTCTCTTTTTTGTTTAGCACTAGTAATGTCTTTATTATTAAAATCCTACTGCTCTTTAGGCCTTTTTCACGAATTGTTTTCGCGCATATGAAATTCTAAAGCATTGCGAATTCGTAACAACAATTACTAAGTTAATTTTACAATAACATTTGGACAGTATTTGTTTATACGCATATCAAAACTAATTTTAACGAAAACATAAGAGTTTAAAAACAATCTGGAATTAAAATCAGTTTCTAGGATTTTAACATACGTTGTGTGAATTATATAAGTATTTTATATAATGATATCCGAAATGAAGAAATTAATAATAATCAAGAGATTCGTGAGATAGAAAGTTATACAATAAAGAATATTTGTGTAAAAGGTCAAGGTTGTTTGAAGTAAAAAAAGAAAGTTGGGTCTTAAAAAATTTGCATTTTTATAAGCCTTGAAATGACAAACGCATACAAACGGCTTTTTGAGGAGAGAATTAGATTTGTGTACTTTTGTTGTGATGTTGGTTTTCCTCATTGTCAGTAGGCGAATAACGGAAATAATATCAGACAGGAAGAGCAAAACACTTTTTCAGTGAATGAATTTGAAACAACGCAGAGAATTCTACTGTACGAACATAAGAAGAAACAGAATAGAAGGAAAGGAAAATAAGGACAGATCCTAACATTTAGACTGAAACACTGATAAGTAATTAAGAAACAGAATCTTGCTGAGACAAGTAAAGGCACATGGCGTTCAAAATCGAAGGCTTTCCTTTCACCGGTGAGATAAATTTTGTAGCAGAAGTTTTATATCAACTCTATTAACAAGTATGGACTTAAGGAACAATATGTAACTGTATTAAGAAAGTCATTTATATACTAAGAATAAATTGTATATTAAACTCCAAAATGTGAAAATATAGATATCTCCTGTATCACAATTCAGAGTAATTCAAATTAAAATACGATATTTATTTGTAAAAATAATACAAAATCAAATCTAAAACTACATGGAGTGAATAGAAAAAAGTCCCCCTTAAAAATGCTGTGAATTTGTTGCATATGTTATTAGATAACAGAAAAATTATATGTGTTTTTAAAATGCACTTGGCGAGATCAGTTCAAATATTATCTCAAATCATAATCTTAACACTGGCTTTCGTAAATACCTGAGATTTTCATGATTGTAGTTACATGTTATCATAACAAGTGTTGTGCATCTGCTGTAATTTCTGAGATCTTATTTCAGGTAACCTGCAAAATAATCAAACAAGTTTTTCTGCATTGTGGAGTCGTTAAAAATGTATTAGAAATAAGATAATTAATGTTATAAAATACCCAGATCAATCACCTGATATCAATCCAATTGAAAAGTTTGGGCTGAGTTAAATCGATTAATGAAAGATCGCAAGCCAAACACGGAAGACGAACTTTTTAAAGTACTCAAAGAAGGATGGCGGTCAGGAATACCTACACAAATTCATTGAAAGCATTCCAAGATGATAAAGCAGTACTGAAATCCAAGGGAATACCAATTAAATATTAACTTTTGAAACTAAGAGCGAGCATGTTTTGGTGTGATGGGGATTCGTATCCCCGACTCTCAGATTACGAATCGAGCGTCCTGACGACCTGACCATGCCGGTCCTAAACACTAGTAAAGATTTCTATAAAGGAAAACAATTTTAAAAAATAAAAACGTTTCTTCAAAAATAAAGTGTTCTTTAAAAGTGTTATTCTTCTTATAGAAAGAGTACACTGAGAAGTCTCATGTAAAAAATTATTTTTGTTATAGATAGAGTATACTGGTAAGTTTGATATGAAAATTTTATTTGTCTTGTAGAAAGAGAACACTGATAAGTTTCATATGAAAATTTTCTTCTTTGTTATAGAATGAGTACATTGAGAAATTTGATATGAACATTTTCTTTTTTATTGAAAGAGTACACTGAGAAGTTTGATATGAATTTTTATAGAAAGAGTACACTAAAAAGTTTGATATGAAAATGTTCTTTTTTATTGAAAGAGTACACTGAAAAGTTTGATTTGAAAATTTTCTTCTTCTATAGAAAGAGTACACTGAGAAGTTTGATAAGAAAATTTTATTCTTTCTTATAGAAAGCGTACACTTAGAAGTTTCATATAAAATTTTATTCTTTGTTATAGAAAGCGTACACTGAGAAGTGTGATATGAAAATTTTCTTTTTTATTGAAAGAGTGCAGAGAAGTTTGATATAAAAATTTTCTTTCTTTAAGGAAAGAGTGCACTGTGAAGTTTATATGAATTTTTTTCCTTTTTCTTACGGAAAGAGTATACTGAGAACATTTATATAAAAATTTTCTTTTTCTTATAGAAAGATGGCACTGAGAAGTTTGATACGTATTTCTTATTTAAAAAAATCTAGCAAATGCTCTTAACTTTCCTTAAAATAAGTAATAAAATAGAACAAGGTATGTTCTCATAGGCTTTTCTTAAATCAGTTTTAAAACAATCTATTTGCTTTTTGTTCCGATTTCTTGGCATTATTAGTTATTTTATTCCCGGAGGGAAAGCAGTAAGTTTACGAACTTACAATGCTAAAATTCGGGGTTCTAGTTCCCGCGGTGTACACAGCAGATTACTCAAGTGATTTTACACTAAAAGAAAAAGAAAATGAAATTAACTCATTATTTTTTCATTTCTCATATTTTTCAGCAACTTGGTTTTAGCAAATAGGGAGATTATTCCCAACACTTGAGTTGCCATATCACTTTTTACGTGAGTTATTATAGGGTCATTTTTACTTATCGTTATAAGATCCCTTGTGATGTTAATTATTATGGGATCGTTTTTACTAATGGTTATAAGATTCCTTTTTATTGGGGGATTAATCACTAATAGGTAAATTTCAAGAGGTAAAACTTGCATAGCTATGTGCAGATCGGGTGAGGTGTATTCGCCGTAAACTCAGAACAGACATAATAATAGTTTCGAACAAAGTATCTATGATGTTCGTCACTAACACTGTAATAGTGGTTTACAATATAAACTGTGTGTATATATATATAACGTATGTTTCATGTTGATATTTCCTTGAAATAATCAAATAGAACATCTGAAATAGTATCATATATCAAAGTTAATGTGATTATTTCAATATTTGCTTAACAGCAACAGTAATATAGTGATTAAATACATTCTGTTTTTTATTTCTCATTTTGAATGATATAAACACTTGGAATTGATACTAGAGTTTCATTCAAATATTGTTTTAATAAAAATACATAAAATAATTATCTTAAATAATATACAAAAAAGAGAACAACGGTAAGAAGATGCAAACTCCTCTATGTATTCTTCAATCCAGGAGGTTAAAACACACAAAATTTATTGTTTCTCACAACGAAACTAACAGTAGTGAAAGGCCACATACACTAAAAACACAACAAGAAATCTTGCATTCACCGTTTGCATTATTCATTGAAAACAGTAACAAAAAGCATTCTTCTAAACATCTGTATTCAAGATAACTGCTTCCCGTCCTTCAGAACAAAATCGAATTTTAGTATCTGATATCAGATCCCTGTATGCCACAGTTTCAAACTTCCAAGAACCCAACTTCCGCTGGTACTGGTTTATGACCAAAAGCAGTAAGATGTTGGAGAAGTATGGTGGCTTTATATGGGGTAGGAAAAATAAGATTAAACTGTATTTGATGATGAATAATCTTCTGTTTATTATCCACTGTCAACTGATTCCACAAAAAATCGACGTCGTATATTTTTTCCACTATTTTAAGTCCTACATCTCATGCAATGATTATAATTACTTATGGTTAAGGAATGTAAACCTTTTATGTTTTTTATTTAACAACATTTATTTATCTTTTTTACTTTTCGTATCTCATATATATAACTGATCTTGTATTTGTATTCTGAATTTTTTTAGGTTTACATGCATTTGAGTCGCTGATTCTTTCTTTGATTTTTTTATGGGCATCTTTAT
Source organism: Tachypleus tridentatus (assembly GCF_004210375.1). NCBI lineage: Eukaryota > Metazoa > Arthropoda > Merostomata > Xiphosura > Limulidae > Tachypleus > Tachypleus tridentatus. The sequence goes on along the minus strand of NC_134831.1, from coordinate 31,140,440 downwards.
TCCTGCAAACAGTTAATGTGCAATCAGGTTCAGGATATTATGATTTCAAGCACCTGAATCAAGCACTCTAAGTATTTCATCTCTTCTTACACGGCAGATTATTATCTGCTTAGGTGTATAATTGTATATACAGACTATATTTAAGGCCCTTTTAATGGTAATACGTAATTATTTACGGCTAACTGTTTTTTGTAAACATTTAGTTTTATTTCTATATGTTTTATCTTTGTGCGTTTTTCGATTACATTTCAAGATATGACATATATATTATTAAAGTCTAAATCACTTAAAATCTAAATAGAGATAGTAAATAAACTTAACGTATATAAACTACTTTATCACATCGTTTAATGTTCTGGTTCTTCGATTAACTTTGTGAAACAATGAAAATAGTTATTTTAGAAGTTTTGGAAAACCTGATTCATTTATTATCAAGAGTCCAAGCCACGCTTGCTTCAGTTTTTACTTTTCTAAGAGTATTTAATTTCCAGAATAAACTCACACCTGAGTTGTTAACTAATTGATTTAAATCTCTTGGTCAATCTGCAAATTGTTGACTTTATACTCAAAGCTACAACCTGGGCTATCTGCGCGATATATTTCTAGGATCTAACCTCGGATTTGAGTGTTGTAATTCGATAAAAATTAGCGTTGACCAACCCATGGATACAGTGAAATCAAGTGGTAATATTGACATAGTACTGTTATTAGATACGAAAAAGAAAGTGTATTCGAGTTTAAAAAGCAGTAAAATAAATGTGGCTCTAAGCATTACAAAGCTCGTATTATTTTCTTGTGTGATTAAGCATAAGTTGTGGCATTTATATCTTGAAGAAATCAATGGTAAATTTATTTTCAATACTCAAGTTCAATGAAAATAGAAAACTCTTACATTCTTTGACATTAAATCATAAAGAAATGTACTTGTCAACATTATTTCGAGTATTTTACAAATGAACTCTTCCGATTATAATACTTAAACTTTTACGATAAATGTTTCGTAAAGTGATCATCAATGCACGAAACGTCATTTTGTTGAGAAAATCCTTTTCCAAAGGAACAAAATGTTTCGCTTTCTTCGTAAGACTTTCCCGAGCGGTTAAGCTAACCATAATATTTTACTTACTTTTGTGGGATTTTGTTTTTATTAGTAGTAGGAAGGGGATTTGAGAAAAACAAAATTAATATCTCTACCAGACAACTCATAGAAATGTTTGATGTTATAACACTGAACGTGTTGTTTTCTTACCAAAACATGTGTGTAATATTTTGTTAGGTTTTTCATACACTATATGACGAAGCAGTTAGAGTGCCGGGCTACAGAACCGAAGATCAAACATTTCGTGTCCCATTGCCACAAATAATCACATTACGAAAAAAGGTCCAAACGTTGGCGGTGGACGCTGTTGACTAGCTACCTTTCCTCTAGTCTATCAATTCAAAATTATGAATATCTAAGGCAAATAGCTCTTGAGGCAGTCTTACATGCTCATCAAAACCAAATCTAAATATGCCAAAATGTGATAATCGTTGTACTTTCAACGTATAAAACTTATTATATAGCAATGATACCCACCAGCAATATTCACAACTAGTTATAAGGAAAGTGTTTAAGATTTCGTATTGGAGAACCGTTGTGTAAAGTTTATATGAGGATTTTTATCCCCTCAAACATAGACAATTTTATACCCTGAATTACTTTAAGTCCACATATAATTTACCTACTTTTCCTTTGTTTCTGTTTTATTATGTTTATACAACCATCAGCTGAATGTTGAAGCGAATTTCATGTGTCAAATTAAGTGATTAAACGTTCACGGTTGTAAAGCATCAGTCGCCGCAACGTTTCAAAACTCTTAGAATTGTTACGTAAAAAAATATTCCGCCTCAGCGACATGAATGAACTTTCTTAAAAATAATTTAATTAAGTATGCACTGCGTAATTTAAACTTCTCTTCTTACATAGAAAGAGTACTTGTTTATTTCTTCTAATCGCTCAGAAAGGTCATCTTATCGTGATCTATCTTTAATTATAAGAGCTGAGCTCAGTAACTTCCTTCCTTTAAAAAAAACTAGTAGTGCTTGTGTTAATAGCCCAGAAAGACGAAATAACGTTACATGGAAAAAAAATCCCAAAATCACATAAAAGAGATAAATTAGTTTGTAAACGGTCGATTTTTTTTATTCCTCTGCCGTTATGGATGCGCTTTTGAACTCAGTTCCTAAAATTCAGAGTCATTTTTTGGGGGGCATACATAATTAACATGATTGTATGGTATCAAAATTAACTACTTTTTCATTGCACCAGTTTCTACTGTAAGGTGGAGTAGGACCACTTCAGAAGAATGTTCAATGAGATCACTGATTATTTAGAAAGATATATAATTAACAGTGATCAGCAGAGGGGATCGTTTCGCATTATTCGTTAATCTTTACAACTATGTTTGATTGTCTCTAATCGTAAGCAATAGTTTAATAATATGATTGGAATATATATGCATTTTTAAGCGGTGGTTACAGTAGGGAGAGAAGTCAAAGAAAGGATACTTCCCACTGCTTGAGGTATTCCTCTCGACCTCCAGAATCGACGCCTATAACCCATTCCTTGTCGTTAAGGTATATTTCTAATCTTAACTCTGAAAACACAACGTTAGATTTTGAAAATTCAAAATCAACCAGACAAAACCGTGTCTACTTTTTTGAAAGTACATACAGCTGCTTTTTATGTTAACAAGAACTTTTACCTTTAATATTGGTAGTTTTTTTTTTCACAGTAAAAGTGAGTAAAAACGCACGATCCCTCACTGGCTCAGGGGTAATTCTGAGGGCTTATAAAGCTAAAAATCGGATTTTGATACTCGAACTAGGCAGAGAATAGACACCTCACTGTGTATATTTGTGTTTAACAACAACGTATAAACAAAATGTTAACATTTTAACGTGTGAGTTTAAGATCACAGTTTGTTTTCTTTACGTTTGTGAATCAGACGGATAAGATGTAAATATATACTGCTTCATATGTGTATATGTTATACAATTCAAGCAGGTCTACAAATTGTAAAGAAAACCTCGAGAGTATTTATATCATAATTTTATGTTAATATTTTTTATTCAAACATAAATATACCATTTTGATCTCTTTTCCAGTCAATCAGAAAAAGAAATTCGTAACATAAGACGTTTTTCTATCCCATATCTTACATTAAACTCCCACAGTGGGCGAAAAACATCGGTACATGTGCAAAGAATTTAAATTTTCTGTACGAAAACATTAAAGCTTTCCAATATCCTTTAATCGAATTTTGCGTAGCTCGCAAAGTTTTAGAGTAACAATGTGGAATCTTTGTCTTCTGCTATGCTATAGATCCATCCAAAATTTTCATGAAATGCCAATAAGCCGTGAATACATATATAAATATATTCCTGATGTTACCATTCAAGGCTTTTGGTTTTTAAAGTTAGAAGAAAGTTCTTTCAAGTACGAACAAGAATATATGTGGTAGTATATCAAAGTTTCCACCTTGCTTGTCAGTGATAAAGATCAGCAGAATTACCCATAAATACTGATATTCCATTTTTGTGTTTTCAAAAAATAAAATTTGATACTTTTACGACGTTATTGTTTTTTATCTTATTTCAGCAAAAGTAATGTTTCTTTGTCGGATTTTGTTCTTTCTTTGTACTTTAGAACTTTATAATAAAGCAGTATTTTTATTTTTTTATATTCCTTTCAAACCTCCCGCTTTTTTTAAAACGAAAGAAATGCTTTTGTGACTTTATGATAGGAAAGCTTACGACATCTCAAAAGGCATTATTTTTATCGTCCATCACATCATATTCATAAATTGAAGGATGGCAATCTGAAACTGTCGCTCGAAAATTCAAAGTAATAACTAATGGCTTTTACTGACAAATCACAGGAGTCATTCATTGAAGGTATGGTTCTGATATTTTCCATTACATATGTTGAAAAAAAACTAAAGTCAAACAGTATATATATATATATATATATCATTTTTCAGCTAAAATTATTATTTTTTCTTAAATGGAAAGTTTTGGTTGGAGACTTTCCTTCATTAAGGTCAGGAAGATAAGCCTGATAGAAAGGCGTATATATGACTATTATAATTCACATAAAGAAAATTAAATTTTTTTAGATAAGCATCAAACCTTTTTTTCTTCAAGTACAGGTCTAGAAAAAGCTTCTTTTATAGATATCACTAAGACCCCGATGGCTAGAGGTAATTTGAAGGTTTAAATTTGAAATCATTCACAACGACGTGCCTAGCACAAATAACCCAGTGTGCACATTTGCGCATAAATAAAACAAACGACAAAAGTACACAGATTTTGATTGAAAATATACATTCTATTCGTATTACAGAAAGAAACACTATTTTCATATAAATAATTATGGTACACTTTTAATTAAATGGTTACAAGATGAATCGCCCTCACTGGCACAGCATAATGCGCACCTATACTTCTAAAAACAGGTACACCATAATGTAGACTTATACTGCTAGAAACCAGGATTCGATACTCGTGATGTTTAAAGCACAGATAGTCCTTTGTGCTTAATACCCAACAACAACAAGATGAGTTTTTACAGCAACGAAAACTACAAAATGTGATCAGTCAAATACACAAATATCATAAAGAATTGAAAAAAAAAAAACAGTTTGTTTGAAGGTAAGACAAAGCAACACAACGGGCTATCTGTGCTCTACCCATCATGGATATCCCAACCCGAATTCTAGCATTGTAAGTCCACATACGTACCGCTGTGCCGCTGGAGGGCGTGAACAACTCATACAACGAGTATTAACTTCTAATCAAAGTAAGTAACCTGAATATTTCAGAACTAAAAATTCAAGTAAGTATGAACATAACTAATTATATATATGCTAACATTGTTACCTATAATACAAAATATGCTTTGTTTTTTCAGTTTCCAGTTTCAATTCCGATAACATTTCACAAGATACAGCTTGTTAAAGAAATTTAAGTCAGCTCTAAATCCATATATTAAATTAACAATACAAAGTAACTCTTATAAAACTATACAATAATAATAAGAATAGCTATTTTGAACGTTCGAGCTCGTACTTTGATAATATACATTAACATTCCCGAAAGAATATACTATAATATACTTAATGTATTAATAAATGGAAAAGATAGAAAACAAACTTTTCTCTTAATTATTTAGAATTTATTGTGCCTTAATTCGGGATGTGATTCCCGCTTGAGCAACAACATAGTGTGTTTAGCATTATAAAATTAATTAAGATTCTGTACTTTTAAGCCTGTTATAGTCGTTTGGAACGTATCATAAGACTGTAGGACGAATGTTGGAAAGGTCATTAAAATATTAAGCTATATGTTCTTGTTCATTATGAGGAAACAGTTCTGGCCTGCACACAAAATAACGCTGATAACTGCACAACACTATATCACTACAGCTATATTCGTAATATAAAGTATCAAGTTAACAAACATTTTTTATAAAGATAAATACTTTTGAAATAAGTCTAGAAATGTTTTATTTAACTAATCTTCTGTTTATCAGCATTTGCTTCTTTAATATGACTGGTTTGGTTTACATTTCGCACAAAGCCACACGAGTGTTATTCGCGCTAGTCACCCTTAACTTAGCAGTGATAAACTAGAGGGTTTGTGTGTGTGTGTGTGTGTGTGTTTTCTTACAGCAAAACGACATCAAACTATCTGCTGAGTCCACCGAAGGGAATCAAACACCTGATTTTAGCCTTGTACATTCGTTGGCTTATCGCTGTACTAGAGAGAAACTAAACTAGAGCGAAGGCAGCTAATAAAAATTACCCGCCACGAACTTTAGAAATACATTTTTCCCAACGAATAGTCAGATTGACCGTTACATTATAACGCCTCCACAGCTGAAAGGGAAAGTATGTACCATGACGGGGATTCAAAACCGCGACACTTATGTTACAAGTCAATTACCTTAATCACCAGGACATGTCAGGTCCCTCTTTAATATGTGGCTAAAGATATGCTAAACTCCAAGTTTGGTTTTAACTGTGGTTAAGCGCAGAGTTACGCAATGAACATCCTGTATTCTGCCCGTCACAGGTAGAAACCCAATTTTCAGCGTTATAAGCCTGAATACTTTCCTTTGAGCCACAGGAGAAAGGGGTTGCTACTTTGAGAGTCGAATTCAAGCTCAGAATATTCAAAACAAGAGACGGGCTACCTTTGGTAGTTTACAAACATTGTTACTATTCTTTTACAGTTACAGTAATTTGTTTAGTAACTGCAATGCCTCACGTGGTTCAGCAGTAACCTTGAGAGTGTATAATGTTAAAATGTGAGGTTTGATTTCCAACATTAGCCTCAGCTGCCTAACCCATTGTGTAGCTTTACTTTTCAAACTAGAACAACAGTAATTGCATTAAACTCAATAAAGCCTCAAAGAAATAACAGATTCACTACCTCCTGGTAGTCAACTATCGTCATGTGTCTAATGAAACAAGAAAGTTGTAGACGTACAACATTTCTAAACATAGATTGTTCTTATTAAAATAGAAGTATAAACATAAAAATGGTGTGCTTTTTTACGTAATTTGAAAACTATGTGTATTAAAATTAAGCAAAATGATTTTTATTTTCCAAAATTGCTTTATCTCCAGGTTCTACAAACGTAAACTAGTCGTTTGATATCTAATGTACAGTCTTAATAACAATAAAAAAAACCGTCCTCATATTTTTAAGACATCACTAAATTCATTGCTTAACATTGACTGGCCCAAGTTCTCTAATTCTCGTTAAAAGTAATGTAGCTTATTTTTTTATTATCGTACAATTTCGCCCAATGCTACACCAATCTCTGTGCATAACAGTCCCTTATTTCTAAGTAATAAATTAAAGGCAACAAATTAACATCAAGAGCCACATATTAGACCAGTCTTAGTTGACCGAATTGTGGGTTTTTGACCGTGACTCTTATTACGCACCCAAGTTTATCGCGATAAACAACATTCACCACTTCGGAACGCTAACCATTAGGCCGTATTCGGCCGTATGTAGAAAGTATGTATATTTGATTTCTTTGTTTTGTTTTGTTTTCTCAAACATTGTCTGTAATGGAAAAGTTGTATTGATATAGTTTATTCTGTTGGTACAACCATTTCAAATACAATTAAAACTTTTATGTTGAAATATCAGCAGGATAATTAATTATTAAATTAATATATAGAGTTCATATCACGATAATATATACTGCAAAGTGTGTTGTGTGTCATAAACTAAATGCAGATTTGATTTAAGTCATTTAGTTTTAACGTGAACTATATCAGTTATCGGACGTAAGTGGTTAAATACGTAATCTGTAGAGCCACATATTGGATCGCTTCATTACTACAATGGGATAACTGTTTTCAGAAGGTAGAGTTATGGCGACAAGACAATTAGCTCTAGCCCTGTATTGATTATTTTAGTGACAACACTTTCGAAGTGACAGTGAGAACTTAGAGCGAGTAACAGAGGTTTTAAATGGAAACCACGTTAAATCCCTAATTTGTTCTTCTCATTAAGAAGTCCCAATCTTTGATACTTCCGCTGGATGTTCCAAGTCTATCTTATTGACAATGTTAGCTACTTTATCTATTCGTACTTTATTTTCTATAGCAGCTCACCGAGTGTACTCCTTTCTAGTAAAGGTGAATATCAGTGGCGTACAATCCAATCTGCGTAAAAGCTTAATATGCCCTTTCTCAAAAACAAATCAACTGAAGTTTGTATTTCTTCATACGTTCTTGCAGTTTAGTAATGTGAAAGTAGATTCAAAGGTTCTTTTACTGACATGGAGACAGGAATATCAATTTATCTCAGATGTTGAGTTTTACGCTGGTCATACTCATGACTATTTTTAAATTTTATCTGGTGCTAGATTTTTGGTTTCGTCAAAATGAGTTTTATTTTTACCAAGTATTATGTTGTTTCTTTATGACAACTCGGAAGTTTCAATGCTTACAATATGTTGCTTTAATAAATATTGCAAGAAACTTGTTCTTTATAGTTTTAATACTTCTTTGTCTTGTCTATTGGCTAGACTGCCAGGCTGTGGAGTGTAAGGTCAAAATTTTCACCCTGCAATATTTCACTGAACTTTTACCTGAGATAGTTGAGCCCGCTATTTGGTTATAAATAGCTAAATAAGCGGCAGATATCATTTGTTAGTTGCTTTCCCTATGGTAGTTGTTCTAAACTAGATTCCAGATCAGACCATTCAGCCACGTTTCGTTCAAGTTGAAAATATCAAATAAAGGATTTAGCACGTTACATGTTACGGTAGGCATCAGTTACTTGCGGTCTGTAACTACGAATTTACGAAAGGTGCTATATGTATAGTTAAAAAGTTTTTCATGTATTAACTGCAGAACAAAAATCGAACGGACGCAGATTAGCTAATTTTGCCCGCACCAACATAACCATAATTTATTATTATATTTTTATAACTGTGAAAAAAACATTTACATTTGTTAAGTTCCTAATTTAATCTAGAACAAAACTGATTCAGCATAGATGGACAAGACTATGGCACTTATGATGTACGTCACTAACTTCTGAAGCCAACGAACATTGTAAAAAGCCGTAAAGTTCCATCACAACTTTGTTGGTACGTACGAAATTGCAAAGTTGTAATATAATAAAGAAACGAAGCAGCAGTGTATTTGAGTTTCAAAAACTTCTTACTGTAGTAACGAACCCCACTATTCTTATAGTTTCCTGAAATACACGTGGCTTACAACAACTTCTAGACGTGCTACTAAGTCTTGCAAATTAAGCAGTTCATCTAGCCGAATATTGGTTAAGTTACAACCACTTTAACGGAAACGATACATATAGCAGTCAGTTCTAGGTTTCGATTTCAACGGATCAAATATTTACAAATTTATTGTGTTTGTTAGTTAAATTTCTGTTATGACTAATAACACTTTGTAAAGACAGCAAAACACTTAAATGTGCATTTGCTTACGAGATTTCATAGTTCGTGCATCATTGCCGCAAACATTTACTCAGATTTCTAGGACTGTGGGTATGCTATAGCACGCCAGTCAAATTCCATTATCGGATTAAACAAGAGTATCCTAAGGATCGGCGGTGGGTGCTGATAACTAGTTGCCTTTCCTATACTTTATCAGCTCAAAATTAAGAATGATCATGCACAATAGTCTTTGTGAATCTTTGCGCAACAATTGCAAATAAACAATCTTTGAGTGTTTCTTACAATCTGTATTTTAGATAATTTTGAAATTAAAATGTTTATTATAAAATTTAATTCAGTTAAGTTTGCTTTTCCCATAGATATTACACCGGTACATAAAAATAACGAAATTTATTCCAAATTTACACTCATATATTGTACCGTTTTATCAACTAGTTGTCAGCCAAGTGTATTTTTATATACTTTGAGTCTTTGTAAGCATGTTATATGTGTAAGCTTTGTAATCTAACCTATGAGTTTTATCAAAACTCATAGATCGATAAATTCACCGGACAAATGATGTACTCTTACATTTTAGTACAGTTAATTATTAAACTGCTTAACTAATCCGACTACAAAATAAGGAAATCATTGTTTGAAGTATATTATTGTATATGCAAGGTCAAAGAATTTTACGTTAATTGCAAAAAATCATTTTCTGTAGAACGTTCAATATCACATAAGCTTAGCATATAGGAGAGCTTGTGGCGCTTGACATACAATCTGCAGTTCTTTACCATTTAGCCAAGGGGGTGTTATAAAGTGACGTTCAATTCCAGTTTTCGTTAGTAAAGCGTGGCGGAAGGATTGGCGGTTGTTTATGTTCGCTAAATACATTCTCTCGAATCTACCATTTTTTAAATTAGAAACGCTAGCGAAGATATCCTTTGATTACAAAAGAATTAATCACCTTGTGTGGTATTAGAGTAGCCAAAACAACTCCTGACTAAACCACTATTAATTATTTATCAATAAAAAATAATAATATTTCTAAATTAGACGGGTCCACGTTTCTAGTCCTGATTTCTCCAAGCCCGTTCCCTTGGCTGTGGTTTCGCTAGATAGTATATAGGGACAGTGGGAATCTCGTTAATCCATTCATGCGCGTCACTAATTAGATGACGAGGCATTTAACTATCGTTATAATTCATTTACCACAGTTTACGTCAGGGTCGACGACACCGACAGATGCCAGTGTGAGCGCATAGTTACTCCTATGAACACATACTTATGCTACTCCTATGTGTCATAGTTACTCCCGCCGTTTACCCGCGCTTGGTTGAATTTCTTCACTTTGACATTCAGAGCACTGGGCAGAAATCACGTAAGTAAAGAAAAATCAAAAACAAAAGAAGATATACCGCAGCGAATCAATTGTAAATTCAAAAACGATCCACCCATTGGCGATGTATTTACGGACTTACAACACTAAAAACCAAGTTTCAATACTCGTATTGGGCATAGTACAAATAGCTCATTGTGTAGCTTTATGTTTGAGCTCAAACAGACTCAAATTCGAACCAAGAACTGATAGCACATGTCACATTGAAAGTTTACGTTAGTTGTGCTTGTCATGTAACGTTTAATATAACGCTTTCAACCTAATATAAATACATATATACATAGTGAGAATGTGTTGTATTGCTTGAATAAATTACACCAAAGTTAATTACGTTTAACAAAAATATACTGTTATTGATACTAATACAATACTCAAACGTAGCCTGCTTATTGAATTAGAAAGGTAATATTAAGTTTCACTTTACTGGTTTGTTTGGATCTTTAACATTGTAATATGATACCTGGTTCATCAAAAAACATCCATAATGAAATGAACTAAATTACAACATAATGAGTTACATTTAGCTTTAAAGCACTGTCATATCTTTGCTAATTAGGAAGAAAAAGTTGCAATAAGTGAAGTGATCGCCTTCGCTACTTTATAATGTACATTAGTAATTTAGTGTGTTCTATACAAACGAGGCACTGAACTTATGTAAGTAGAATTTTGCGAAACGCGGATTTTAATGACATTTACTTTTGTTTACTTTAATTCAATAGGTCATGCATGGAATGTTAACCCAGCTATCAGTTATTCTGGAAACATTTACATTTTATCTCTAATGTTCGTGAATGTTAGCAACATTCATTTTGTGAAATTAATTCCAAACATTCTAAATTATCTTAAATATTAATGTTTCCTTGTGTTTTATTACATGGTTTCTATTGACACGGGCCAGGCGTGTTCTAGTAAACTAATATATAGCTTGTCGGGCTGTCAATCCGATAACTCGTAGTTCACGATTTTTCAGTTGTGAGTTCCTTGTAGTCATAAGAGTGGCTGTCAAATCTTTATACTCGATTAGAGTAGTCCAAGAGTTAGAGGGTGGATGTTGTTGACCAATTACCTTCCTGCTGGTTTATTGTTAACAAAAAATTCACGTGAATGTCCGAAATAGACTAATTTTTATCTCTTCCTTAAAATTTACGTATGTGATAAAATGCTGTTTTGTTATGTTTCCAAGAGAACTTACTTATAAAAATGTCGAAGGAATGTTGCACATGTTAAAGCACCGAAAGCGCTTAGAATGTTATAGCTCAGAAAAAATTCACAATTTGATACAATTGTACAAACTTTCTTAGTATACTAGTTCAAAGAAGACATTTGTTGATCAAATATACCTTGAAACCACTCTCATACAAAAAAAAATACACTATCCTGAAAATATATACAACTTCCTGAATGTAGGATTTTTATTACGAAAATCTTTTTTTTTTCGTCGTCTGTTTATTTCTGCTCACATTTTCAATTGTTACTATTCCTGAAATAATGTCTTTTTTATACACTTTTCACCGTAGGGAAATCTTGATTGTTTTTCATGTAAATAAGAGCCTTAAATATTATAACAGAAGAAACACAATTAAAATGCTACTCGAAATTGTTTGACTTTGTTTGGCACGGCAACAGTTATGATTGACCTGTACGCTAGTGTAGTCCAAATCATAAATTAGACGTCGTACAAACGTTTTATTTATTTACGTAATTTAAGATCAGAAGTTATAAGCCGCTGTCGCGCCAAAATGAGGAGTCGAAATATTGCAGAACTAGGAGACAAGAACGCTCGATAACTAATCTAAATGGCCACGAAAAATGAAAGGGTATGTATAAAGAATATCAGACAACCAGAAAGCAAAGCAAAAACCTCAGAACTGCATGAACTACTGTCCAAAAGGATCCAGAAAACAGTAGAAACGAGCGTTTAGGTGATCGGTAATGGCAATTACTACATACTAAATATACCTGTTTTTAATATTATATAAATTCATATGCATTTTAGATATAAGATATAAAAATGATCTATATTTCCAATGAGACTACTAAAAAAGCATGAGTATTTTATACAATATTTTCCAAGCAGAAAGACATTATCATTTTCAGAATATACAACAAACGTAATTAATACTGGTAAAACAGGAACATTATAGCATTAAAATTTGAGATTCGATCCATACAGTAAACACAGCGCAACTTTGCGCTGAAAAGAAACAAACGAATATAGGTATGCTAATTTCAGCACATACACTGTACGTAACTAGCATTGTAAACTTACTATTGACCCACGGTGGGTCGGGGGGGGGGAAGACATATAGAATGTTTTTATCCATGATGGATTATTTACTAATAACATTTTATGCCTTATCTTATGTACGCAATTTAAAAACGAGTTTAACGTGTCTTACTGATTATCGGGCTAGAACAATGAAGCCGAGGACTCATTGCTTGCGACCCATTGCACAAAGAAGTTGCTTAGCGCTCTGTTGCAGCAAGTGTGTGGTGTAAAAATAACTCTCCAGTCTTACTGTTAATCTGAACGTAGCCCAAAAGTCGGCTATTAGCTAGTTGCTTTCACTCATGTTTATCAGTTCAAAATTGAGAATGTTATGCATCGAGATCCAGTGTGTAACTTTACGTGAAATCCAGCAAATAAGCAAAAGTAAAAGTAATGTGTCACATAATTTTTTCTTGTTTGTTTTTAATGCTGGTTGAAATAAAAAGGGCAATTTTCAAATATCTATATGCTCTTTCTATTCTTTTGCATATTAGTATTTCTATAACTTTATAAACATAAACTTACTATACATAAATCTTTATTTTCTGTCATATTTAAACCATTTTAGGTGATTGTTAAACTTATGAATTCAAGTAAAGTAACAGAAGTAATATTTTTTTCTTCTCTATTTCTCTCACTTCCTTGCCCCCTGTTGGCACAGCGGAATGTCTGCGGACTCACAATGATAAAAACCGGATTTTGGTGCCTGTGGCAAGCAGAGCACAGATAGCCCATTGTGTATCTCTGTGCTTAACTAAAAAAGAAAACAACGCATTCTGTGTATCCGATTATCAGAAAGCAATGGAGCTGAACAATCCCAGCGCTTTTCGCTATCGGTACTTTATACAAACAGCAATCAACCTAGTTATTTTGTTCAAAGAGCAGGACGTAATTCTTGTGACAATGGGTACTGGTTCTGGTTGTCTGTCTTTCTTTTGGCAGTAGCTCATAATAAGAGACTCCTAGGGCTTGATTGTACCTGTCTCTGACTTAACGTTCAGCTGACATATAAATGAGATACTGTTCAGGTTTAGAATTTGCACTTAAAGTACAGAAACCAATTGCATTTAAAATCCCAGATTCCAATTAAGAACGCAAGCAATATATTTGTTTCGCTACTTTAAATACAAAACAAATATACACAAAGTTTTTGTATGTCAGGTGAAAACTAAACCTAAACAACAATGCGGTATCCACACAACATGAGTTTTGCATCAATATTCTTCTCTCTCCAGTGGCTCAAAAGTAATTTTGAGAGTTGGCTTATAACATTAGACTTCAGTTGGAACACGCAACTAGCTCATTGTGTAGCTATACACTTAAATACAATCAACCGCTGTAATCAAATATGAGTTATCTTTACAGAATCCTTAGAGGCTCTGCAATTGTAAACAGAAATACCCCATCGTATGAAGCAATTACAAATTTCACCTGAAGACTAGATCTTTCAAACAACAGTAACAACTTTTTACAGCATACATGGACAAATAGACTAATTTTTTTTATATGTTCCTGTCAAAAGAACTCTAGTAAGAAGCAAGTAAAACTCTTATCCGAGTGTTCAATGTATGCGACCCGCTGCCGCCTTAATGTACTTTGTCGTTACAGTCCGTGGACGCACAATAAAAGTGGTCAAATGCCCTATTTGATAAAACGAAAATTATTGTTGTTGTTATTTGCATAATTTCACTCAATGCTACTTAAACGATATAAGTACTAGACGTCCCTTGTTTTGAGCTGGAACAGGGAAGATATCTAGCGTCAATACTGACCATGGCATTTATAACGAACCCATAGCCTTAAAGTACGCTGGGGGATTTTACTATAAAGGGATACAAACAGTTTACCCTGAAATACGCATTCCATCACGCTAATCTCTAGGCCATGTTTTAGGATAAACAGCTGTTGCCTAATTAATGTAATATGAACTGATTTTGATCTAGGTTTTGTTTCCCATCAAAAATACGCAAAGCTACCCAATATCCTATATGCCCTTTGTATTCTACGGATAGTCAAACCCTAAATTTTATATTTTAAGTCCATTAAACATACCACTGAACTGTCAGTGAGTATCAAAAAGTGAAAGAAAGGATACATATTTTATCATTTAATAAATCAAGCTTTAGTACAATGACTGGCCGAATGGAGCATACATACATTGTGCATTTGATATTTTGAATGTCTTTTACTATGTCTGAAGGATGTAGTAATTCACAACACATTCTTTGAAATTAAATGAATTTTAATTTCCGAGAAAAAAACAACAATTCTTCAGCTGTGATTGCAAAGTTTTGTATTATAAATTAATCACAAAAGAAGCGTCATGGGAAGTAATTCTGACAAATAAATGGGAAAAGATGTGTAGACCTGAACTTGCTTGCTTGGAAGTGGCTATTATTGTACTTTTAAATTAATCAAAGAGAAAATAATTTCCAAGTATCAAAATTACCTACAAAATATTACAAGTAGTTTCAGCCGTGGATCTAGGTGAGTATATGTACTCGTTTGGGAAACGTAATAACATAAGCCTGAGCTTTGCCTGAAAGTCTGTTTTTGTTTGTTTTTTGAATTTCGCACAAAGCTACTCGAGGGCTATCTGTGCTAGCCGTCCATAATTTAGCAGTGTAAGACTAGAGGGAAGGCAGCTAGTCATCACCACCCATCGCCAACTCTTGGGCTACTCTTTTACCAACGAATATTGGGATTGACCGTCACATTAGAACGTCCCCACGGCTGAGAGGGCGAGCATGTTTGGCGTGACGCGGGCACGAACCCGCGACCCTCGGATTACGAGTCTCACGCCTTACGCGCTTGGCCATGCCGGGCCGCCTGAAAGTCAAAGCTGTGGCGTGGAAGAATGCGGGTATTTCAGTTTCTGATTCCCTTGCTAAATATACATTTAATTTTTCTTGTCTGGAAGCTCTCAAGCAGAAAGAAAAACTCTCACAAGGAAAATCGTAGAGACTAAGTTTCCACAAAACTGTTTCACGAAATGAACAAAATCTTCATTTGCCGAAGGCTTAGGTTATAAGAAGTGTTTCAATATTAAGAGCCAAAAACTAAATAGTATGATCTTTATTTTAACATTAGGATATACACAACATTTAACTTCTAGAGAAAAAGGTGTCGGTATGGTGGCAATGTGTGTCATTTAAGAAAGAATTGGAAGATAATAATTTAAAGCTTATCGAGTCTAGTATTTAGTTTGGGGCTGAAGAGGAATAACAATTGTGAATGCTTAAGAAAATAACAATTCCTAATTCAAAGAGATAGTCTTAAATATAAGTATACTGTTTTCACCTTTAGCTTTAAAAAACAAATAGCAACAACTAAAAACAAGTTCGGGATGTGAGATACGAAGAGATACAGCAGAAATTAATCTCAGAGATTAAACTCAGAAAATTGATTCAGAAGAAAAGATGTGTCTACAGTTAAAAGAAGTATCTGTCACTTTATTATTTATTCGTTCAAGCATGATTGTTTGTTTTGGAATTTCGCACAAAGCTACTTGAGGGTTATCTGTCCTCGCCGTCCCTAATTTAGCAGTGTAAGACTAGAGGGAAGGCAGCTAGTCATCACCACCCACCGCCAACTCTTAGGTTACTCTTTTACCAACGAATAGTGGGATTGACCGTCACCTTATACGCCCCCACGGATGGGAGGGCAAGCATATTTAGCGCGACGCGGGCTTGAACCCGCGACCCTCGAAATACGAGTCGCACGCCTTACGCACTTAGCCATGCCGGGCCCCGCTTAAACATCAAGAGATAATATTTTTATAAGAATCGTTTCCTTTACTACTTTGTTCTACTTTGAAAAGATAACTAAAATCAATGATAAAGGTTACTTTAATACATGAAATACGAAGAAAGAAAATTCTGTGAGATCTACTTTAAAGTAGCTGCGACCATTCGATAAGATTGTGAAGAATGAAACTATTTTAAACGTTCACAAGAACTTGTATTTACAGCTACGTATATATTTAATACAATCAGACTAAACTTAATTACCATCAGGAGAATTTCGAGCTGTCATCAATAAAACAGTACTACTTATTTTACTTCTTATGCTTCTATAAAACTTTGTTAAATATTCTTAACCTATTTCTTTATTTTTTTTAAGCGATTATTTCAGCACCTGTATAATATGTTTGTTGTATGTCCACGTCACTACTTTGCAGAGTGTAGACGGATTTTCACCAAATTGGTATGCATGTTAATTATATACAAAGAAATTTTTAATTTTGCAGTTTGCATTTTTATGAAAGTTTTTCTGCGTCTTTACCACTACTTCGCCCCCTGTTGATGAATTTTCATCAAATTTAACATGGATCTTTTTGGGTATCAGCGGAAGTACATGCAAATTAGCGGTTTCAGTTCATGTTTAGTGTTTTGCAGTTTTTATGGGAGTTTCTGTGTTGTTGTTTTTTACAACTATATGTATAAAGGAAAATACTATTCATACTCTGAGATAACCTTTCATCAATCATGAATTTATATAACTTCCGTTCAGGAGACGGGTACTCCAGCCTAGAAGTAATAGACGTGAACTAGGATTCAAATAGTAAAGCAGTGTAGCTTGTTTATTATAAAATCTAGAAGTGTTAGTGGGGCTTTAAATTTGAATCAATTCTGATGAATTAAAGAATGACTTGGGTGTTATGTTCTCATTCTTCACACATGAATTATTGAAGTCGTTTTGCATAAGAGAAATGTTTTCAATATAGCATTGTAGTGTTGTTAGCAAACTTGGAATTACTATCACTGAACATTCATTTAAATTCATTAACATAAATAACAGGTTTAGCAAAACAGATCCATGATGGACCTTAATACTCTTTGGTCATCGTAACGTTTATTATGAGTTTGGTAACTAAATTATTTAAGACTGTCTGGATATTTGCCGTTCATTATATTTGGAGGATACTGATAAAATCAGGGGCTCTAATTTTGTACTATAAAAAATTAAATGATGCAACTCTTACCTCATGTAAAGACAACTTACAACAATTACACTTAAGAGAATATTAGATATAATTAATGAAATTCCACCATTACCAGAAATTTAACATTGTGACAGGCCATTAATCAGACTGTCTGATCAGTAAGAACCCCTAGAGACACATTAAAGCTATAACTAAGTCAAAAGTTATAAATACGGTAACACTAACCTATACTTGAATTAGCTAAGTCTATGAATTTATACCCTGACTTTAAGTCTGTCATTCATTGTGCGATCATAAATAAATTAAGCAAATCGTTTCTAGTTAAAGTGTTCCCATTAAACTCAGGGCTTCTTAATAGTAATTATGTTGAAGTTTGATGTAACAAGTGACTTTTAAAAAAGAGTTGATCGGGATGAAAGTTCTTTACATAAAGGAGGAACTGCAGCCGATGTGGATTAAAAATAATGAAATGAATGTGTTCGAGTTACTGCTATGGTGTAAAGTTCTGTTTAGAAAGTAATATTTTTATTTAGACATATCTACATCCTATATTTGCTTTATCGATACTGTCTTGTAGAGTAACAACAGATCTTATATCATGAAATACAAAACACTATTATTTGCAAAGAGTTACTTAAAAACACTGCTTTAAAGCTTTTAGTGTTCAAGATATTCAATATGAACACACAAAATTTTTCAAAGTACGTGACGTTGTTTTTAATTTCTGGATTAATTAAAAACTCTGATCAACTCTAACTTTGTTCCAATTTTTAAATAAAACAAAAAAAAAACCAAAAGCACTGAAAAATAACTGTGACAGATGTGGTTGTTATTAATGCTAGCAATGAAATTAATATAATCAATACATGTCCTGAGAGGATATTAACTTGATAGTTTTTAATTAACCTTTTATATGTTGAGAGTCCAAACTTAAATAGAGCAAATTCATTTATTATATCGAATTCGTAAAAAGTGCTTATTCGACTTATTAGCAACCAACTCTCTAGTGTCGGAAGGTTCACTTGTTTCAAGTAGGAGTGACAATTCCTCGTGAAAAAAAACTGGCTAATAAGCTATCATAAATGGAAACAAAGATATGATTCAAATATATTTTAACTGCAGAATGATTGAGAAAGAAAATCTGAGAAAAATACATTTTTCTTTTCAGTTGTGCTATAGATCCAAATCATATTAAAGTTTAACGTTTTTGATAAATATCGCATTATACATGTCAATCTATATGGAATTCAGAAAATACCAAAACATCCATTTTGAATCCTCTTGGTTTTAAATTATTTTCAAGGTCAAATTTGAGGATAACAACCAGACATATTTTTTCTTCAACTCAAGAGTAGTTGATCTACACCCTTGTGCAAATTAATTGAAACAAGACAGAAAATTACGATTTTTTCAATTTTTTGCGTTTTATTTCTGAAAATTCAAAAATTACTCACAAATTAATACATGATATGACCTCCTTTATTTTTCAGAAGATCATTAATCCGTTTTGACATCGAGTCCACGAGTTGACTGCAATCTTTACTAATTTTTTGATTGCGGTAGTACCACATCTCAATTATGACCTCAATTAGCTTATCTTTCGTAATACAGTCTTTTCCCCGAAGTCTTTCTTTACAAATCGCCCAAAGATTTTCAATAGGATTTAAGTCCGGAGAGTTTCCAGGCCAGCCTAGCACCTTTATTCGCGTTGTAGTCATAAAATTCTTCACAAGTTTCGATGTGTAGCACGGAGCCAGATCTTGCTGAAAAATGCCAGATCCACCTGAAAATCTCTTTTTCAATTTTGGAACGACTCTTCTCTGCAAAACTTCGATGTACTGTGGTCCACACATCATACCTTCTACGATATGTAAGCCTCCGACGCCATAGTAGCTGAAAAAGCCCTAAAACATCTTCAAGGGATGTTTTACGAACTGATTGATGTGAGATTCTCGAAGTTTCTCACCTGGAGATCTGCGAACATGCAGACTTCTTTTACCCTGTACGAAGAAATGAGTCTCGTCACTGAATAACACCTTTTTCCATTGTTCTTGCATCCAGTTCTTGTATTTCAGACCCCATTAATTCCGTTTTATCTTCATTGAGTTGGTAAGAAGTTGTTTTTTGACTGGTATCCTTGCCCTTCTAACGCAATTTCAAATGACGTAATATTCCTCAAAATTTCGTCATATATCCCAAAAATAGATCGACCGTACTGCAAAACACAACTAATGACGCCGTCTGTGTGAAAAAATGATTATCAAAGGAAATCAGTGGGTTTAGCGAGCCTACACCGGCCGCTATGCTAAAAATATTGTAAAATGACCATTTGTTTCAATTAATTTGCACAAGGGTGTAACATATATAGGTGGAGTAACTTTCCTCTGAACAAAAATTATGTAAATTTGTGATTAATGACAGGCTATTTTAAGACGTGAAAGTTGCTTCTCTTATATGTAATTGTAAAAGAGGAAAACAAAAGCCCATAAAAACTGCAACACACAAAATGTAACAGCAAATCTTCATTTATTACTACACAGACCCAAGATGCCTCCTTCATGACAATTTTTGTGAAGATCCATCAACATCCCTGGAAGCAAGGAGTTGTAAAACACAATCATTTCCAATAAGAACCTCAAAACTGAACATTTATACGTGTCTCTGAATGGACCTAATGACCCTCCATACCAATTTTGGTGAAGATCCATGGACATACAGGCGACAACAGAGAGACTATTATATATTGATATACTAACTGCTATAAACAAATAATTCCTTGAAAACATTTGAAGGGAAAGAAAAAAGAGAAGAAAAGTATTTAATCGTTTTACAGCAACGTATGCACAAAAAGAGGTCGTTTTCAAAGTTAAATAGACATGAAACTACAATGTTTTGCTGGTTTGGTTTGTTTTGAATTTCGCGCAAAGCTAGACGAGGGCTATCTGCGCTAATCGTCCTTAATTTTGCAGTGTAAGAATAGATGGAAGGCAGCTAGTCATCACCACCCACCACTAATCCTTGGGCTACTCTTTTACCAACGAATAGTGGGATTGACCGTCCCGTTATAACACTCCCACGGCTGAAAGGACGAGCATGTTTGGTGTAAGGGGTATTCGAACCCGCGACCCTCGGATTACTAGTCGAGTGCCTTAATCACCTGGCCACTGTTTTGCTAGGTTCTGACGTGACCCGTTTTCGAATAGCAACATAACTGGCTTTGTCAAAAAGTTCTATTCATATTTAAAAATACAATGATAACTGGATCCTTGACACTTTGGATAAAAAATACTAGTATATAGTAGTATAAAGTATCTAGTCTGTAGAAAAGGAGGTTAATCGGAAGTCTTTTGTGGATATTAGGCTAAATCGAAGACCTTTGTTTTATTGTCATCACTTGCTAAATATTTTTAAAATTATAT
The DNA here is from genome assembly GCF_004210375.1 of Tachypleus tridentatus. Classification (NCBI taxonomy): domain Eukaryota; kingdom Metazoa; phylum Arthropoda; class Merostomata; order Xiphosura; family Limulidae; genus Tachypleus; species Tachypleus tridentatus. The sequence continues at coordinate 31,119,437 of NC_134831.1, read as the reverse complement.
GTTTGTTATATGTCAAGGTAAAATTCAATAAAACATAGTCAGACAAACTTAGGTATAGCGATGTAATACATGATGGTCCTAGACACATTCTCTTCGAAAATCTATATTGTTGGTTGAACAATGTACAAAAAAAATTTTGTTGTGTAGGTTCCAGTAGTATTATATGTGTAAAAATGTCGTTGCTGTGCAGTCAGTTGAACTGTTTGTTCTTCGTTCTAACCTTGAAGGAAAAAATATATATATGAATAAGCTACTTCAGAATAAGTTTTAAAAAACTCTATATTTAAATCTAAATAAAACGTAGGTTATAAAAATATTTTCAGACAATCTTAAGTCTAATGATATGATATGTTTAAACACAATCCAAATATGGGTCATTTTCCACAACTATATGACTTGCAAATTCAAAAATGCAGTTACTATTATACAAATTAACTTCACTGAAAGTTTATAAGAGGTTATCCTGATGGGATGCATTGACTGGTAATTTTTTTTAGAAAGGCCATAATTCGCTACTTCGATTGTGCATTTTTAAATTGACTTTAAGGTTAGCAATGTCAAACGACGAAGAACCAATGAGCGATCTAGGGAATATTGTAAAAAGAGGGGAATAATACCTAGCATAAAAAGTGCTTCGGTTCAAGAGATATGTTAAAAACTGAAAACAGTCTGGTGTATACTTACATGTGACGCAGAATGAATTGATTCTCTTCGTATCTATCAATTTCTGAAACTTAAAGTAAGAAACTCAAGTACCGTGTTAGAAACTGAAAAATCTGTTGTGTGTTTATACGTGTACCAAAATGCAAACATCCTTTTCATCTCAATTAACTTTCAAAATCTGACAGAAAGATCAAACAATAAAGTAAAATCTTAAAATCGAAGAATAAACAAACTGTTGTATGTTTATACCTGATAGCCTGCGCAGGTATGTAATTGTAATACAAGCGATATGTATTGGTTAGAGCGCTCGAATCATAACCTAAGTGTACCGAATTTGAATCCCCTTCACACCAACCATGCTCGCCCTTTGAACCGTGAGGTCATTATAATATTATAGTCAGTCTGATAGATATCAGACAGATAGCTCTCGTGCAGCTTTGCGCGGAATTCAAATAAAACCAGAAGCAGATATTTTACTTACGTCAATTCGATTTCGAAATCTTAGAGAAAAACAAACACTAAAAAAAATAACTTTGTAAATTTAAAAGTCGGGTATGTGCTTATTAAAATGTGTAAATTTTCTATTAATCTCCTAATTTGGTAAAAAAAAAAACTCTCAAATAACATGTTAAAGCTTAAAACGTATGGAACAAATATTCTTTTCGTCTCAATTCAGTTCCCGAATCTCACAAAAACAAACGCATGTTAAAAATTGAATAAATGTGATGTGTTTATACGCGAAGTCCAGAGGGGCCATATAGATGTTTTGTTTTAAAACATCTCCAATATTTCATTTCATTCGTCAAAATATTTGGTTGATTACAGTACTGTGTTACGAATCAATACTATTCATGATTTCCCACAAGTGTTGTTATTCATATTTTGTGTCCGTGGAGTATCTACTACTATCTCCTGGTCACGAGATTTAACAACTCACGTGTAAGAAAACATATTACCTGTTATATTCTCTGCAATTAAGTATCTCGCTGGAAGATAAGCTCGCAGAGTAACGTGACAAACAGCTTGCTTCTGGCCTACTCCGATACGCAATTTTAACATACGAAAATATGGCCTATCTTACATTGACTTCAGTGAAGATAAAAAAATGGACGACCAGGTTTGATAGCTCACAACATAGATAATTTAATTAAATACAACTGATGAAAAAAGTTAACGAACTAACAACATTAATTATTCTTGACTCGTGCTTAACAATAGAAACTACCTGATTCTTTACCACAAGCTTGGTTGTAAGGTTCAGATTAAACAACAGGACGTTATAAATCACTTAGACTGAACTATTATATTAATTTATATCAGACAGAGTAAGACATTGAATTCTAGAAAAATAATTAAAAAATGTGATATTTTAGATTTTTGAATTAAAATATATTACAAATTAGTACCTTTAGAAAATAATAATACAATTATCACCAATATTTCGTCGATTTAAAGGACTAAAAGCGAAAACCGAATATTCGGTGCTAACTAATACAAGCATTTACAGGAATTTATGTTCACATTTTTTGGAATATTGCTAACCGTTCTGGAAACATTGTAACAGTCAATAAAACTATCCTATAAAGCTCCATCTTATGCTCAACGCTTCAGCATTCAACATTCTTAGTACCTTAAAACGAGAGCTCAGCGTTAACTTTTAGTAAACTGAATCATTTTAAACTCGGTTTTATGGCCTCCAAACTTCAGTTAACTATCATAGTTTGAATAACAACTTGAAATACTTAATACCATATATAATCATCCAAATTCTTTTATTTTTATCTTGAGATCAAGAAGACAATAGACTAATACGTACCATAATTATATTTAGTACTTAATAGAAGAGTAAATATGATACAATGGTAATTTGTGGTTGTTTCGTAGCCTCAAAGTCAAAAATACAACGTTAGGATATAGAAAATATACGTTGCTAATCACTAAAATACAGTAACATGAACAACTTCTTGAGTCTAATTCCTGAATAATTTTCTCTTGTATTTAATTTAATAAAATGTTTCAAAGATTCGCCACTTCTTTCTAGTCTAAAATTTTGCATTTATACGTTTACCTTTACAAGTGGCAAACTTCAAACATTTTCAATATCGGTCCGGAATGGCCAAGTGGTTAACGCTTTTGACTTGCCATCGGAGGTTCACGGGCTCGAATCTTCATCATACTAACCATATTCATCGTAACAGTCAATATATTTATTTATTGGTGAAAGAGTAACCCAAGTAATCTTCTCTCTTTAACCTTATAGTAATAAATTACAGATGGCTAGCGCAGATATCCTTCGTGAAGCTTTGTGCGAAAATTCGAAACAGACTACACCGTGTTAAATGATTTAAAACAATCGCCATGATACTCTGTAGTAAATTTTTGAACGCCAGAATAACAATTGTTAATTTTAAGAAATTTTTAATGAATAATATTTAATCACTTATAAGCAGAACAAAAATGATACAGCATGAGTTTAGAAATGGAAAGGTATTTTCAAAATGAACGACATCTTACACACTTTTGGTTTAAACAGCTAAAACACAGACTCCTAGGATTGCTGTTGAGTTAAATAGCCAAGACACAAACTCATAGAATTGCTGTTGGGTTGAATAGCCAGGACACAGATCGCTAGGATTCAGGTATAGCTGTCCTTTCTTTGAAATACTGACCAGATGGAAAACAACTAACCAGTAACAACTTCCACCAGAAAATATTTGTACAGCTCATTGTGTTGAATGATGAGATCAATCTGTCAATTTCACTTTTACACGATGAGAAGCATGTTCAGTTACACACGTTTCGAACCCCGACAACCTAATTGTTAGACCATACCGAACCATAAAGTAATAAACTAATGAAATATAAGAGTGGAAAATTAATTAACGTGTTTTAATTAAAAACCCAAAGGAAAAAAAAAAGATAAATTTACAGACTTGACATTAAGGATACACAACATAGGGGGATGCCTAGGGCGCTAAATTCTCAAAGGCTCAATCAAGAGTAAGGATTGTTTTAACTGGCCTCTCCAATTAACCTCTTTATAACCTTCGACCACTATGTAACGTTCTAGTTATTACTTCTTTGTTCCTTATGTTTTATCAAGAGTGATCAATTAAACTATTACACTTATAATGTCGATAAGTGAAATACCATCTGCAGTTTTGTTTGCATTTATAAAGTTTACAAAGCCTTAAAGGGCGTTCGACTCGTAAACTTAGGGTCGCAAGTTCGAATTCCTAACATACCAAATATGCTCGCCTTTTCAGTCGTGGGAATGTTATAATGTATCAATCAATCCCATTATTCGTTGTTAAATGAGTTGCCCAAGCGTTGGCAATGAGTGCTAATAACTAACTATTTTCCCCCTAGGCTTACACTGCTAAATTACGTATGGCTAGCAAAGATAGCTTCTGTATGGCTTTGGGCAAAAATTCAAAACAAACAAACAAACTTAGTTGTTGTTAGCGCAAAGCTTTACAATGAGATACCTGTGCGTTGCTTACAACGTGTATTGAAACCAGAATTTTAACGTCGTAAGTCTGCATACTTAAGGCTGAACTACTAAGGGGCTTAAATTGATATAAGTGGTAAACATATTCATTTTTATTGCTTTGTATAAATAACTTGTTAAACACACATGTTCGGCATTAATTAAACTAGTACCTTAGGCAGAAATTCACCTGTCTCCAAAGTCTCATGACAATAGCTTCTTTACTGAAAGTTTGGTATTAATTGATACCCACTACTTCTGGTTGACCTTTGGTAACGGTTGTTAGAACTGTTAATCTTGTTTCACAAATCCATAGAATTTCGTTTGCCAATATCTGGCTATGTTCCAAACGAAATCCTGAAGACGTATTGTGTATACATATTTGTAATACCAATTACCATCTATTAGATTGCCCCTTAAGAAGAAAAGTCCACCTTTTGAAAGCGCTTGAGTTATACGGGTTTCTGTTTTAGTTTTATCAAGACTTTTTGGACCTACGTGTTTTTAGCACATCATGAATATTAGATGGTTATGTAATCTTTGTTCTGTATTCAAAATCTGCAAGAAATTTACAAAGATATCTAAGAGAAGTCAAGACCTGTAATCGTTCTCATGATACCAAAACAGATAAATAAGAGCAACTTTATGATGATACATTATATATATTGTAATAAAAACATTATTTTGATATCTATTCTAGGGAAAGTATCATTCTAATAATCACAAGTTTAGGCTTAGGTGACTAAGGTGTCTTTGTTCTAAATTTAAGGCTGAGATTTCTTAAGCTCTTGTAAGTAGATTTATTCATTTATTTATTGTCTGCTATTATATTACGAGAAAAGCTAAACAAAGGGATATCAGCTTGAGGCAGCCGTATATTTTAAATCTTTGCTGAAGCTTTATTAAAATCCGTCAGCCTCCAAACGAAGAAAATTGGAGAAGAACAATTTAATCTGAAACCACCAAAATGACGTGAGCAACATCTATTTTATATACAAGTACCACAAATGTGGGGTTTATCAATATAAATATTAATCTATAAGTAAACACGAGGAAAATATAAACACTTTAAAACAAAATAAGGGATAATCATTTCTGTCATTGATACATAATTAAATGTTTAGAGTTTTTATAATGCTGTATTATTTTCATTACACCAAACTATATATTGCAACAATCACTTAAAATTAAACCTATGTAAGTTTCAAACGACTAATAAAGCAGACTAATTTATTTCGTCAGTATGCCAGGAAAAACAAGTGTGTTTATTATTTTAATTTCACGCAAAGCTACACCGCCCGATTAACGCTAAGCTATCTGAAATGAAAAGCCAAGCTTTATACTCCCAACCCCTCATATAATAGCTGAGAGCACGCGTTAGAACTTCTCTGTGTCAACTGCTCTAGTTCCCATTACATTTACTTTAGATAATAAATAAAAGAGAAATCTCAACTATAGATTAAAAACTACCAAAAATATATTGCATTCAAGGGTAAAAACGATTATAACACTTCATTCCATCGCTACAGTGTGAGTATAGACATATATTTGCGTTCTGCCTACAGCGTCTTTTTTCCAATCATTTGAAGGTTCTTTTGTCTTCCATGAACAAATGAGTAGATAAGTCAATATATACCTTCTCGGTGTTCATATTATTGGCAGTTAGTGTTTGAGACTAATCCCATCAACCCAGATACGAAAAACTAGTATGAAGTATTGCTATGGTTCACTGTAATCTAGTGAAAATGTCCTTCAATCTAGACTGGTATCGAGAAAAGTCGATATAACCTCCTACTGATAAAGCTAAAAGCATTGGTGTAGATCAAAACACAAAAGCTACCCACTAAGATTCTATGAACCATATACTTGATAACTACGTTGACACAGAGAATCGATATTTCTGTGATAGCTTATTTACCGTAACAGTAGTTCTTGACTTTTATCTTTCTATCTTAATTTCTTTGCAAAAGATATTCATGAAAACCACTGATGCTGTCACTATTCAGCAGTTTTAATTATACAGAAAGGACAGATTGCGCGATACACAGGTTCCTGGGAGAGCAGTACTTCTGACTAAACAGCACACACCCTATATAGTTATACCACTTATTACATTTCCCATGAATCCTTTGGTAATACTATCACACTATGCTCTCTTTACCTGTCACGTGGAGAGACACCCAAGTGAGCAAACGTTGATCATATTTCCATACACATTCCATATCCTTTCATAATATTAGAGAGTTAGAAGGAACAATAAGTCTTAGATGATGTAAAAGTCAATCTTGGAGCCTTTGCTGTCGGATCACAAACTTCATTTTTGCAATAATAGGAATATACATATTTTTCTGCTTTGAAACATAAATTTAATTCTTTAGATATCTCTGTTTGTTCATAGTGATAAATTATGAACAGATAATTTCAGCATCATTCGCGGTATTCTTCTACATGACACAAACAAAAGTCATGTAGAGTTTCAAACAAAACCTAAGAAATACCTTCCCACACTTCCAAAAGGATTGTACTCAGTTCGAGGGCAAATAGAATAATAAACTTAACTATTTCAATTTTTCAAAGTAATTGCCAAGTAATACAGATATGTAGGGTAGTGAAAAAACCATTGGAGAGTTCTTCTTTTCCGTTCAAGTATATTTAACTTTCTCCCCTGACATTTTGCCCAAGACAAGGAACAAAAGATCCTTTTCTTAACTGCTTTTCTCTGTGATTATAATCTACTATTAATGTTGGTGTAGCAGATATTGGATCTAAATTGGTTTAAAAGTACATCAGTATCCTAAGATAACATTCCTTAAGAGAAGTTACATCACCTGTCTCATTTAATATTCGTCTGATTTACCTTGACTTGAAGAATTTCAACAGTTCTGGCTCAGGCTATTGTCATCTTTTTTGTTAATTTTTACAAAGCCAGGAACGGACCATCAAGATTTCTTCAAAACACTGACCTACTGTTTTGAATAAATTACTCGTAAAGTTTGGTAGAGACGATTAATGATTATGTTGTTTAGTTTCTGGAATTAGAAGACCTCTTCAACACTCGATGCTGTTTCTATAAACAGATGACTACCTTGAAGCACCTGACTTGACTTAAAATGTTGGTCATAAAGCCCTTCTCAAGAGAGAGCATTTTGTTTCAATATTTTTGACGTTAAGAAGACTTGACACTACATGGTGTTTTTGTATTTTGTATGGCCCCCATATCTATGGGTTACGTAACCATTTGCCCATTTTTACATGCAATATGCTAGCGGATAGATACTTTTTAATCCATATAGGATTAGCTCTCTCCTACTCTTTCACACAGAAACTTGGAGTACCCCACGATAGTGTTAAAATAAATATCATTAATGGAATAACTTTCTCCAGTTGCTGATTATAAACAGCCTCAATGTTTATGACATTCAGATTTCATGTTGATTATCAAATATAGCAGTATCTCCAAACTGCCTTCTCTGTATTATGTGCGTGGAATACGGAAAACAGATTTAGATTCTCATCAACTAAAAGAAGTTTCTTGAATTCCTCCAACTAAAGGGGAAAGTTACTTGGTCTCCAGTTCATAGAAGTTCTATTTGACAATAATCAAGCACTTTAAAGTTAAATGTAGAGGAACACTGAACACCATCTATATTCTTTTAGATATTAGATAGGTGTTCTATGTTCAGTATCAATCGTTTCCTCATTTTATTTAAATTGGACTGTGGGTCTCCACTTTTTCATTTCAAACAGGATTGGATCCCGTGTATCATCAAGAGCTTCTTTCCTGCACAGGGGCGTACTACATTTATCCATTCTAGAGTTTTCTACTCAGACTCCTACGAACCTTCACTTCATCTAAGTTGTTTCCATCTTTCTTGGCATTATACTGCAAAGCTTTGATCACTGTTAAACCATCCCACCTATGTGTCTCACAGTAGGATATGTTTTTACAAGTAGATGGTCTGTTATTTCTCTTTTGGAGGGTAAAATGTACATATCTTACTTAGATTGGTCTGAAATTTAATGAAGTTGATGAAGCTAATGATAATCCAATCTTGTAATAATTCTTTAAGTCATCTGAAGAAGTCAGGTATATCTGATTGGAACTAGCAGCTTCTTTTTCTTGAACACACTTCAAGGTATCTTTTCATTCCCATTTTCATTGACAGTTCGAAATCAAGTGATTGTGTGGGCTATTCCATTGTTTGTTATAGATGAACAAAATTTAAATTATACACTAGTTATACCATCTTTGGAGACTTTAAAATTTCTTAATGCTTTTTTCATTCATTTTCCTCCAATATTCAAACAATACTTGTCAATTTGTGACTATTATTATTACTTCTTTGTTTTTTTCTTAATTTTTGGCTATATCAAAATTCAAGGAAATGAGCTAGCTAACGCCATGGCCCAATTGGCTTTCACTAGTGACATCAGTGCCTTGGTTTTTCCGATATTAATCATCAGTCAGTTATCACAGCAAAGCTTCATGCTCGTTGGCAGACAATTTGGTGTAAAATGTACATTAATACGTTTTTATTCTTTAAACTTGCAATTGTTGTGTGGTTACCTAGCTTTCACAGATATTCAATGGAAAAAAATAGTGATTTACTTCATTTTTTTTCAGAAAATTATCATTCACCAGCATGTGAGCGGTGTAACACTCTAGTTACAACTGCCCACATCTTAATTTTATCCATCGTAATAACACAGACCAATATCACAATTTTGAATCCTGATGTCTTTAACGTCAGACTATATCTTAAGCAACAATTTACTTTCTGGTTTGACAATACTTTTATTTTTTCACACTGATTCTCTCCAATTTACTTAGATCTTTAAAGACAAGATAAATCTTTAATGTAAATTCTCATCCAGTTCTTTTGGATATACATAAAATTACAGGTCAGTTTCTGTCGTCATCCAGATTTTTCTGGATTCCTGTTTGAATGTGAGAAATACCACGACCAAACTGGTCTCTGCTGACGATGTAAATGTTATGCCTATTTTAAATATGGTCTTCAATATTGTCATCATGACAAAGCATCTTATCAGTTATCAGGTTATTTGGGACAAGGGACATATGAAAAGTATTTTTTCCAATTCAAATTTACTTTCATCCATTTACTGTTTCATTTCCAATAATTGAAGGGAAGCAACTGTTCTCAAACAGATCCGTATGAGCCATAGTCTTATTACACTTCGTTTTCTCTTTCAGGCGCATAACTCATGAATCTGTGAAGAATATAACGCTCAACTCACAATTTCCCATTGTTATGTATTACAATTTCAGATAGCTTAAAATTAAGTTAAATTATAATTTAGATTTAGAAGGTAAATAAATGTCAATATGTATCAAATTTATGATACTTACCAACAAGACTGATATATACAATTTCTTTATTTTTAACAAAAAAATATTTAAATATATAATCAATAATAAAATTTAAAATAACGATTATTGCAAATGATGATTTATATACAAAAGTTTCACATGCAAACAATATTGAGTCTTCTATTTGATCCACAACTTCCTTGATATCTTATGAAGAGTTCAGGATGAGCAAATTAATTTCGATTTGAGACATGTACAATTCATGATAACGAGAAACTCACCTGAAGTAAAAATGTACCTCAGGACAACTGATATGGATATTAACTCATTTATTAATCAACAGAGAACAACGTTTCGACTTTCTTAGGTCATCTTCAGGTTAACAAAGAGATTTGATGTGTCGCGTTTGTTACGTTTACAGGCATGAAGAGAGTATCTAGAAATTTCAGTCTGCACAACAATATTACGATTTACACATATATTGTTGATTCTTACACTCGAGAATTTTCTACAACTGCAGTGAATAGACGGGAATTTCGCAACACAAATTTAGCAGTATAAGTTATCTGCATTTCTAAATATATTTCGATTTTAAAATAGATATATAACAGTAAATCCAACACATCCACATAATAACTTTATGAAAATGTATCTTAGAACAGCTTGTATGAGTATTAACACTTTTATTGATAAGGAGAGTACAACGTTTCGAGCTTCCTAACTCATCCTCAGATGACCTAGGAAGGTCAAAACATTGTTCTATAAAATTAATCTTTTTTTATATAATGGTACTTTATATACTCAGTTTTTATTTTCTACCATTAGATTTTCCTTCCTCAAACAAAACACTCCAGTAGCTTAAAAGTAGGCCTCAGGCTAACGATCCCAAAAATCGGATTTTGAAACCCGTGACGGACAGAACACTTATAGTCTAATATACAGCTTCGTGTTTGACAAGAACCAAACCAAATTTGACAAAGTACTGTTTGCGTAGATAGTCTATGAAAGTTTGCGCTATTAAAATCGGATTAAATACATCTTCCTTAAAATAGTATTTGTAGAAGGAAAAAACAATTGCCTGTAAAATGCGTCATTACGATCAACTAAATTTTGGATACTACATCAATTTGACATTAATAAAAATAGTATGTTGTTTTTATCTTTCATCTATTCGAAAATTATGGAACAATATATTTTACGACCTTTTAAAGTTCAATGTGATATTTACTATAAAAGGATTTCTTAAAATTACGACGATATTTTCAGTGAGTTTTCATAATACGGCCTGGCATGGCCAAGCGCGTAAGGCGTGCGACTCGTGATCCGAGGGTCGCGGGTTCGTGCCCGCGTCGCGCCAAACATGTTCGCCCTCCCAGCCGTGGGGGCGTTATAATGGTACGATCAATCCCACTATTCGTTGGTAAAAGAGTAGCCAATGAGTTGGCGGTGGGTGGTGATGACTAGCTGCCTTCTCTCTAGTCTTACACTACTAAATTAGGGACGGCTCGGTGCAGTGGGCTAACAACCTACTCACTTAAATACCTGTTGAAGAATCCGCAAGCGATTGCGGCCCTATGTTCCTTGATGGAATCTAATGGTGATAACTAACTAACTTTCATAATACACTCTGTTGTAAAAACAAATCTAATGAACGTAACATTTAAAGATATAGATAAGTAAATTGTCTTTAATCCATTTCAATCACTGTTCTATATAGAATAATGTTTGTCTAACAAATTTTTGCGACTTCACAAAGAAGTGCGATATAAAGTATTAATAATAAATATCGAATATTCAGCAGCCTATTACTATTTAAAGCCACCTGGATAATGTTTTTTTATCTTCACTAGACATTAACTCGTTCAAGTTTTGGCAAGTAGCACCAATGAATAATTTATTATTTGATTTTAGCACTTACATTATCGATCCATTCTACTGAGATAAAATCACTGTTACACTGCACACAGTTGGTGCATATTAAGTACCTTTAACTTACATGTTTAGCTTCAGGAATATCCACAGAGGGACTCGTATATAGTCTTCGTTTCTGTTTGTTTGTTTTTGTACATTCGCGCAAGCCACACAAGGGTTATCTGCCCTAGTCGTCCCTAATTAGTAGTATAAGACTAGAGGGAAGGCAGCTAGAGATCACCACCCACCACCAACTCTTGGGCTACTTTTTAACAACGAATAGTAGGATCGACCGTCACGTTATAACACTCCCACGGCTGAAAGTGCGAGCATGTTTGGTGTGACGGGTATTCAAACCCGCGACTCTCAGATTACAAGTCGAGCGCCTAAACCATCTGGCCACCCTGAGTCTCTTCGTTTCTGTTTTATATTCTAGATGGTGACGAAACGAAAGTCTGCAAACATATGGAATTATCATACATCAAAAACTTAGTTAGTTAAGGATATATATTTCCGTGCGCTAGGCTTAAAAAGTGCTCACAGTAATAATCTCGTAACTTAAGTAAATTTTTACGATAATTTTTGACAATACTTTTCTTACTGGGCCGGGGGTGGTATAGTCGTTAGTGTGCCCAGTTGGAAAATCCAAGAATTTATATTTTGGTTCCATTCTTGGATGGAAAAACAACAATAAAAGAATACACGTTGAAGTCACAGACTCTCTATAAGAGGACCAGTCAAGTTCCACGTTATCATTCATCCAAAGAAGTGACGGTGGGAGTTGTTGACTGGTCTACTAGTTCAAAATTAGCAATGGGCACGCGCAAACAGTCCTTGTGTGATTTACACAAAAATTATTAAATAAACCTTTTCTGTTTGTAATTAAAGCTGTTCAAAATTATCACCTGACATCAAGTGTTTATTTCGGATATTGGTATTGGAAACGTCTAATCGAATGGTTTCGTTTTAGCAAAAAAGCGCGCAGTGGATTAACCGACTTCTCTACATCCGGGAGATAGATTTGGTTTGTTTTTAATTTCGCGCAAAGCTACACGAGGGCTATCTGCGCTAGCTGTCCCTAACTTAGCAGTGTAAGACTAGAAGGAAGGCAGCTAGTCATTAGTTGGCACCCACCGCCAACTCTTGGGCTACTCTTTTACCAACAAATAGTGGGAGTGGCCGTCACATTATAACGTCCCCACGACTAAAAATACAAGCATTTTTAGTCCGACGGGGATTCGAACCCGTGGATTACGAGTCGAGTACCGGGCCCCATGAAATAGAACTGTAGATTTTTACATTATGTTTCTGTCAACTCCCTACTGACCCATCGGGCAAGAGGAATATAATCGAAGTATACATATGTTACACATAAATATGTTTGATGAAATATTTATTATTTTTTGTGGCACTTAAATTATAGGATGGCAAAACTCTTTACTGTAACAAAAGTCTGTGATTGTATTATTTTTGTTTGTCTGTGACAAACTTACAAACTTATTGATCTATGATAATTTTAAAACCTGTGTATGTCTCAGAACCATTTAATTTATTTGTTTTGTAATTTTTACAAGTTTGATACTCATTTCAATTATCCCCCTTGCCCAAGTGTCGATGAAGACGCAATGCAAGTCGTCCCGCCATCCATGTAAAGCTAATAAAAAAATGCCGCGCTTTACGAAGTTGCCTTTTCTAGTCATTATAAAGGTGTTCATAATTTTTTCATTGCATTTTTTATATAAAACCTTATGCTTCTTAACAACTACTTTTAAGATATCTTGATACCTCTTAAGACCCATGGTAACAAAAGTTGATTTTGAATAATCTCCTAATAAGCTTTATAGCATTCAGCATCACGAGGGATTGATTGTTTGTTAAATAAGGAGAAGACACAGGTCAACTGACAAATGTATGCTCATTACGAATTCTTCCAAAGTTGGAATTTCAAAACATTTTTCACGGATCTTTGGTAACGACGTAAAACTACTTGAATAGAATTTTAACCAACCACAATTTGTAATATTTGACAAATATATTATAAAAGTAAGCAATGACAATATTTATAAGCATGCTTTTCTTATCTGACGACAATAATATTTTACGTTTAACATGTTCACGAGTTAGATTTGCAATTATTAATAAAAAAAAATTGTCATGTTCAGTATTTTCAAACATAAGACAATGTTTGAAAGGCAAACAAATAGTTGGTTGATCAAAGATACAAAATTGTTTGATTCATAATTTTTTATACGGCAATTAGGTCATAGCCATTCCTAATTCTGAACTGATCTACTATAGAGAGACGGTACATAATCAAAGGTATCCACCGCCAGCTTTGAAATCTATCTTAGCTGATCGAATAGTGGTGTTTGGCCTTTACTTTTAGAACGCAACTACATCCTCAAATTTCGCTGCGTATTTTTGTGACAACGGGTCCTAAACCACAACTCCTCGGATTCGAGACAGAAATGTTAACCATTCTGACGTTTTAAGTCAAATTTTTGTTATCTCGTTTTCGTTTTTATAAATAATGTTTATAAACTGCGATCTTCTGTTTAAATGGGACTTTTATTTGTGTTTGTAATATAAAGGATAGTCTTCATTAAGTTCTCTTCTTTCCATTAAACTCTATTACTATAATTCATTAAGACTCGCTTGTATTTTGTGCAAATCATTTCGTAATGTTATCTTTTATTACTATCAACCCTCAACATTTCATGGTGTACAATGTCATATTTGGGAATTTTCTTATAACAGATATTGACATATCCCTTCTTATACTTCTAATAATAAAAACAGCTTGAAAGGAATAAATTGATTTTGTACCTCTTCATCTAGACTCGCAGATGCAAAGTCAGGCATATTAACTATTGGACTGTGAATAATTCAATAAACCAGTTGCGAACTGGTTGCAAAACAAACTCAATAATCATAAAACCATTATTAAAGTACTATTCGATTCATATATTGATAGTTGGAAAGTTTTACAACAGTGTAGGTAATATTTACAATGACAAGCTCGATCTTTGATTGGCATTCATAGCGAAAAAATTCTTACACGTAGTTGTGTGCTCTCAGAAGAGTGGAATTTTAATAAACTTCTATTCCACAAATGTTTAGACTGACATGAAAGCTAAAATAAAAAAATAAACATAATTTACAAAGGAATGACATAAACATATCAGAATAGGGAAATCTGGCTAACATCTGCTTCTTTTATAGACTATATACGAGCAAATAAAAGACAATAAAAAATCGTAGTCCAAATTCTAACGCATGAATATATTTAGAGTTGTATATATTTTCTTTGAAATAAATGTTGAAAGTATTAACTTTGACAGTTGCATGCGTTCCGCATTCACCACTTAAATATTTGTAGCAGTATAACGTTTAATAAAAAAAGTTGAAAATAAAAAATAGCCGACTCTTAACATACTACTAATATTTTTTATCTTAAACGAACACAGAAATCCATAAGCGAATGCATTACCATGTGACTCGAAACAGAGGACAAAAAATAAAGCAAAATAATTCCGTGATGTCGCAACATGTATCCAACAAGTCATGACTAAAACTCACGGAAACAACAATTTGAAAATAATCTGTGGCAAATGTGTTTCTAACGAAAACTAGATCGATATCATAAGTTTTTATCTGTTCGTATTTCCGAAACAGTAAAAAAATGTAGCATCATAATTTACGTCCTTGATTACAGTTTTGATTATTACTGAGTAACAGTTGGCCTCGTAAGTAAGCATTGCGAGTAATATACCAGGCAGTGGATATATTCAAATTGTTAATTGCACTAAGCATTATGTTTAACAAAGAAAAATAACATTTGAACATAAATTTTACAATTGTAAGAAATGAGTGTTGGTGCTTATAACCTTTAATCGTCTTTATTTTTTAAATTACATCTTAAGACAAACGTAATGAAAAAGTGTAAGCTTCCTATCGATAAACAAAAATAAAATCGAAAATGAGGGACTATGTCTTAACGATCAGCTTCCCAGTGGCATGTTTGCGGACTTACGACACTAGAAATCGGGTTTCGATACCCGAGGTGAGGCGAGCACAGATAGCCCATTGTGCAGCTGTGTGCTTTATTTCAAAACAAAACAAACAAATCTAACGATAACCAAGTAGGTAAGCTGTAGGTGTGATTGCCCACGAAGGACAAAACAAAATACAGATAATACATAGTGTAGCTTTGCACTAAGAGATATGCTGAGCGATTAATAGAAATTTCGATCATTAAAATAAACACCGAAATCGTATTACGTAATACCTACACTGCTATTTGATTAGTACACCATACCTTAGTTTCTTCCAGATGTTTACTGATAAAAAAAAACTCAGAGGCAATGCTTGCATCATCAACATGTTAAACAAGATAAACTAAAACAAACATTCTCTTCCTTCGCTTGAACTGTGCACCACAAATAAAATTTAATAAATAAATACGTTACTTTCTCATGGTAGTATTCCTTTAGACCATGTTTACTTCCAAAAACATTAGTATATTTTAGATCATTTTTACTCTTAACAAATTTAGCAGGTCAAGTTAATTGATTTCTTTGGGTAAGAACTGTGAACACTTGCATGTCAGGCCTCCCTTAGATATGTATTCCGGGGAAGCCTTGAAGTAAAGCAAATGGAGATACATACTATTTAGGTTAAAATACAGTTGAGCATTGAACTTTAGATAGAAAACCAAAAAAAAAACGATTTGTCAGTCAGCAATACAAGGTGATTGATCATGTAAATATATGCTGTACAAATACAAATATCCATTGTACACAAATTGTTTAGTATTTATAATACTATTCGAAGTCCGTAAGGCAAAATTACGTATTTTGTACTTGTTAATGAAACAACTGTTGGTTTCAGATATTTTTTGTAAAATGTCTCGTATTATTTATTAAGTTAATGGACGCTGTGTGGTATCTTAAATATTATTCGTTGTTTTACACGCTCTCTCTCTCGTTTTTCTTTCTCAGGAATGACCATATTAGGATAACTGATAATCATAATCATGTTTATTTACAAACATTGAAACAATGATCGAATCGTAAAATCCTTGAAGTCCATAGTCGTACATAAGTATGTTTGGGGGCTTACAGCACTAGAAACGGGTTTTGATAGCCGTGGTGGATAGAGAATAATATCCCATTGTGTATATTTGTGTCTAATTTCAACATATCCTAAGGGTAGACCAAATAAATTTATTTATAGTGTGGTTGAATTATAGAACATCGATAATAAGTCTGAAGGTGAACCTTTCGAAAGCGCTTGGGTTATAGGGTTTCTATTTCATTTCTCTCAAGACTTCTTGAACCTACATGTTTTTATAACATCATGAATGATAACTCTAAAATATTCAAAACCAAAAATTTATAAGAGTTTATACAGCTGGAAGTGTAACGCAAGCAACTAATGAAAGACGAGTGTTCTATTATTCGTAATATTAATGAAGAAACGTTTACATTCAGGTTGCACTGCATTCCTAACGCATCATTTGCATGGTTTCATGGTAAACCTAATTTTAACTCTTCAGTTAGTTCGTTTTTCTTTATTTATTTTATTAAATAATACATTTTATTAACAGATTAACTAAACCTAAAGTATTTATTATATGTAGAATAGTTTTATGTTTATATTAACGATATTTTGGTTAAATAGGTTGCTATACGTATCATGACCCCTACGGCATGTTTGAAGGTATATACACAAAATATTAGGTTTTGATACATTCAATAGGCACAGCACAGATAGCACATTATATAGCTTTGAGCTTAGCAATAACAAAAAAACGTGTGATTGTTTAGAATAATATAATCAATAAAACATTTTGCAATTTATCATCTGAATATAGTACATATATATGTTACCTTTCTTCCATAGGTTAATTTCGAAAAAATGGTAAATCGAGACAAAATAATAAAAACACACACAGAATAATGTTTATATAATATATGTACTGTGTCTTTTGTGGGGAATACTGATATAGGTCATGCATTTAGATTAAGGTATTAAAATTTATATTTCAACAAGTTATGGTTGCACTTCAACCCTGAATAAAAGTTTGTTGTAAATTTATAACACTTGTTTTTTGTTAAGATTTATCTCATACCCAGAGGGTCAACGGTAGTTTTCGGACATATAACGTTACAATCCAGGTCTCGATTCCTCGTGTTCGAAAGAGTACAAACAGACCATTTTGTAGCTTTATCTGAAACACTATTATTTTGCAAATTACAAGTACATACAAGAAACTTGTGCCATCTGTCGACATACTGTTGAACAATGATATATATCAATGCAATGTATGGAAATATTGTATTTAGAAATCACATAAATACTGTTTTTACAGTTCAATATAAATTCTTGCTGATATTAAAATCAGATTGATTGGCCTTTAATTTAAATACCGAAAATTTACGTGAGGCACAGTAAATATATAAAAAATTAAAATTAATATATTATTCAAAAAATACCTTAACAAACCGCGTTTTGATTTTTCACATGCATTTTAAACAGTTTTGATGTGAAGTCTCAATTAATGAGAGTACTTTAATATAAAATAAATTTTGGAATACACTAGTGTGATGAAGCCCAAAATAATCTGAGCATGTTGATATACTATAAATTTTAGACGACATTAGTATGAATTTTCAAGTGATATGGTTTAATATAACTGTGTATTTTTAGGTTACAAATACTGGTTTCAGTATAAATTAAACTAGTAATACTACTGTAGTTTATTGGAATCTAAGTAAAATAAATCTAGTTCTCAGGAATTCTATGCTAATATTTTTGAAATCGCCATTGTTTTCAACGTTTTGAATATTTTCATTTGAAGGATCAACAGTTTGTTTGTTTGTTTTTTTAGATAGGGAGAATCGTAAACGATTGTTTGCAGTGAAAAATCTAATTGAAATTAAATATACGTACCTGCCCTTCCGACAGATACTGTGGATATTAGTTGCATATTAAAAATTATTTTTGGTGTTGGGAAGATAGCAATATATTGTGATCTTCGTAAAAGGAGTTTTATATTTTGCTAATAACATACGATCCAAAATCATCGTATTTAACATTTCCTGATGTTAAATAAAAGAGCCGAAAACGTCTTAAAATATTCTCAAAACTAAAATAAAGGAAAGCAAGCAGTGAAAAAAAACATCTCCAATAAAGTCCAAGTTAGTCTCAAGAAAGCTGTTTAACCCGTTTTGACATATACTCCTTTCATCTCCTTAAATACACAGCTCAGATGGTAATTGTTGGAAATTCTTAAGAAACATATATGGAACATTGAAGCAATCATGACAAGCACTTTTGCACTAAAAAATACGAAGAGATGACAACAAATTTTAAAGTCAATTTACAGACAGATAATTTGTGGCTGAAGATGCCACTACACAAACATAACAGAAACAAGACAACTTTTATCATGACAAGGCATAACTTCAGATGTCGTGGTCAACTCTACTGCTCTTGTAACAGATGCAGAACTTAATAGTATCAAAGATATATTACAGAGATAATTATTTAAACTTTCAATGCCTCACAAGTAAACTTTTGTCGTCTAAATTCGCTAAAATAGACTAAGAACTATTACCCCCTTTCATTGGAAGGAATTTTGGATCGTACACAGAGTGTTTACTGCAATAGACTCATAGCTTTTACTAACAATATGTCCCAGACCTTTTTTCGTGTAGTTTTGCAAGAAATCCAAACCAAAGTTTCTCCAAAACCCATTTGAAACCTATCTTTATTATGCTACAAATTACAAGCAGCTCCTTCATTAGTGTTTTACTAGTTCGCAAGCAAAGCACGTGAATTTCTTTTCTTGTCTTGAATAATGCCCACGTGGATACGGTACGTATCTCATGGGCAGACCTTCCTTGCGATACATATATCAAGTAATTACTTAGTTCTGGCATGCTTCTCACGAACAGACCTACATAGCTTTACCCATTCATCGTAAACCAATGTGGTTGTATTGCATTTTCATCTGATGCAATGGGTAATTAGTTGTTAGCTCTCTATTTGTGCTTCGCTTACTAAGGTAAGATTTTTTATCACACCTTTTGTTACTGGAATTGCCCTTACAGCTGTTTCTTCAAACTTCTATATCTACAATGGCAGGTTTCAAGTATCCACTTACAACTAGTCATTGCTTTCAATGAGAATGGCGATGTCTCACTCTCCCATGCAATGCCACATAAACTCATTTGGAAGTCTGTCAAATAAATTATTGACCAGAACATTCTTCTACCCAAATGTTCAATGATAGAGAGGGCAGAACCATCCAATCTCAGAACCAGATATTACCTAGCATGTTCATTTGTTCTATTCAGAGCGGAGATTTACCTGAAACATTTTAGAAAGCGGTTCTTGACCTCTTATACCATTCCCTTAAAACTTAGAGCATGATCTGCATGGCTTCACTGACAGATCCAAAGCCTTTTTTTCATAATTCTGATAGATGTCACGAGAAGATGCTCATCGATTTCAATGGCTCTACATAAAAGACACTTAAAGAGACTGTAACATTCTAATGGGCAGTTGGTTCCTACTCTTTGGGCTTTAAAGATATGAGACTTCTTATGTGACTTGTTGTAGAAATCCATGTAAGATCCCAGGTCGCATGAGCTTTTTATATATTTTGCAGACAGCATTTTCATCGTAAAAGATGACAGTTTTCACCTTCAGAAACTGTCATTCTTTTCGTAAGACGTGTTTCTTTAAATTCAATTAACTCAATTATAAAGCAAGTCTAGTATACATTTTATCATTTCAGAAACTCTGCAACAAATCCTGATGGCACTACACCAACAATTCTCCTTCGTATTTAATTTTAATAAATAAACAAAAATATAAAACAAATTCTACATCATTGAAGCAGGTAGAAAATATCATATGACAACGTATTACAGATATAAAATAGGAAACTTGACGGCTATGTTATGACTGTATTCTACTAATACTGGACAACATATTGTGATTCTAAGTTCTGGAATAAATGTAGAAGAATTTTTTTTTACTTTATGTTAAGCTTCACAATAGACTATCTGTGCTGTATCCATCATGAGTATCAAAAGCAGGCTTGGCCCAGCATGGCCAGGTGTTTAAGGCACTCGACTTGTAATCTGAGGATCGCGGGTTCAAATCTCCGTCACACCAAACAATTGTAAGTGCCATTATTGTGAAGTGGAAACGTTTGAGAGTAACAACAACTCGGCACGAAGTGATAGGTCACACAAGCTTACAGAACGGAACCGCCGAGTACTCGAGCGCGTAGCGCATCAAAATCGTCTGTCCACAGTTGCAACTCTTACTACCAAGCTCCAAGCTGCCTCTGGAAGCAACGTCAGCACAAGAACTGTTCGTCGGGAGCTTCATGAAATGGGTTTCCATGGCCGAGTAGCCGCACACAAGCCTAAGAATGCCATGCGCAATGCCAAGTGTTGGCTAGAGTAGTGTAAAGCACACCGCCATTGAACTTTGGAACAGTTGAAACGCGTTTTCTGGTGTGAAGAATCACGCATCATTATTTGGCAGTCTGACGGACGAATCTGGGTTTGGCGTATGCCAGGAGATTGCTACCTGCTTGAATGCATAGTGCCAACTGTAAAGTTTGGTGGAGGAGTAATAACGGTCTGAGGCTGTTTTTTATGGTTTGGGTTAGGCTCTTTAGATCCAGTGAAGGGAAATCTAAATGCTACAGCACTCAACAACATTCTAGAAAATCATATGCTTCCAACTTTGTGGCAACAGCTTGAGAAAGGCCCTTTTTTGTTTCAACATGATAAAGCGAGTACCGTAAAGACATGGTTTGCCGAGGTTGGTGTGAAAAAATTTGATTGGCCTGCACAGACCCCTGACCTCAACCCCATCTAATACCTTTGGAATGAATTGAAATGCCGACTGTGAGTCAGGTCTTCTCGCCCAACATCAGTGCCCGACCTCAATAATGCTCTTGTGGCTGAACTTATGCGAATCCACGCAATCATGTTCCAAAATCTAGTGAAAAACCTTCTGAGAAAAGTGAAGGTTGTTAAAGCAGCAATGGGGGGACCAACTCCATAATAATGCCCATGGTGTTGAAATGAGATTTCAACAAACACATACGGGTTTGATGGTCAGGTGTTCACATACTTTTGGCCCTGTAGTGTATATTAAAGCAGTAAAAACATCCTTGATATTCTTTATTAGAAAATAAGAAACCACAATCAATCTTTTTATTAGCATAAATGTATATTTTTAGAAAACAAAATATCTCTCTCTATCTACCAACCAAAGTAACCATGAGAACACTCATACTATAACGTTCGATAATGTATCTTCACAAAATTTCGCAAATTATCAGTAAACTAGACAAGGCTTTCATACAAAAAATATAGTTTTTTAAATATAGTATTATTATTTTTTCTATCGGAATGCTGGCTATCCAACATACAAAATAATAATTTGAATTTTGAAAATATTTTTCTTCATCTGAAAAATGACAGATTTCATTTGTGTAATCCCTATAACCTCATAATAACTTCAAGGTAATTATCAAACTTTTTCTTTAATTTTGGATGTTATTAATTTTTGAATATAAATTACAAAGGTTATAGCATGTACCCTCTGACTGCATCCTACCCGTTGCAATATATTTTCTGTTTTTAATTTCTAATTTTGAATCGAGAACAAGAAATTTACTTCCAATTAGTTACTATACAGGGTAGCTATATTTGAGGGGTGTTAAATCATTAGAGAAATATAATTTAAATTGGTTGATTAAAACAAAATGAGGAAAATTTATATTGTCCGCAGTTAAATTCTTAGAAATGTTTTTTTTTTTTCATTTGATTTGCTTTCTAATAGTAAATAATGCAGTAGGTAATTACGTGGACTTCAGTTTTTACCAGAAATACAATATTAGAAGTATATTACCCTCACCAGTATCGTATTGGTAACAATTTGTTGTCCCATCTGTTTGCTATTTTGCTTAAAATGCTTGCAAGAAAGTTAGTACATAGTTTCTAAATAATAACTAGTATTTCTTAAGAAAATAATAATAATTTGTTCAGTATTTGTGTGATATTTTATTTGGGAAATTTTCTGAAATTTTTTTGTGCAATACTTTTTGTATGTTAAAAAAAAAAGGTTTTCGTCGTTGAATTTCTGTTTGGTTATCTGTGCCCAGAATCTTATCAATGTTTCCAATGAAGTCATTTTCCATTAAAATGGTAACTTTTGTTTTTATGTTGTTTCTAGTAACAGTATGCTAATTTTCTCGTCTGTTCATACAATCTCTGACATACAATTAAAGGCGCTATTGAAAAATATGAAAAAAAGAAGAAAAACTCGATTTTTCTTACTGTTTTTCATCAGAAAGTTACATTTTATATACTGAATTACTTCTAATGTGTTTAATATTAATGTGATATTTATATTTATCTACTATTTCATTTTGAAGCAGGTATACAGCCGTGAAGATAGCATAAAAGACTTGTTAACAGAAAAAGCGTTTAATACTGCTTGGAATGTAGAGAAAGAGACTAGAGGAGCTTTTAGATAACACCGCAAACGCTGTAAAGGTTTAACAGTAACTAGTATAATGTCGATATTACCATTAGGAATGTAACTGCGTAAAAGTTCTACTCGTGAAATCCTAATTTTGCAGAGTTACCGTAATATCTATATAATAACTTTAAATTGATAATTGTATTTATTCATACATATTTTATATTCTTAAAATACGCCCAATATTAATCTGTAAGAAAATGATGATGATGTTATTATTATTATTATTATTATTATTCTTTATCAATACATTGTGTGAATGTTAATTTGGGAAAAATGCCGAAAACAGCTTAAAATGGATGATTTTTAATTGACCGGTAGGGGGATTTTGAAACAAGTGTTTGGTATCCCTGTTGTTGAATGTACTAGCGTTCAGTCAGTGATTTATTACTTTTTTGGATAATTTTTGTTGTTTTTTTTTCATATTTATTTTTTAATTAAATGTAAGAACAGTTGAATTTAAGTTTAAGCGAAAGTTTCTTTATTAACAATAGTTTGAAAGAGTAATGTAATAATAGTACGCTGACGTCTTAACTATATGCTAATTAATTAATACATTTCGTAAGTTAGAGATAAAATGAAGTTAAATCTAGTAGTACTACTACTAATAGCCTTGCTTACTAGTGCTATTAGTGTTAGGGCTAAAACTTCTGGTTTGAATTTTAATTTGTAAATAGACATGACAAAACCACAATGATCATTGTTAGTTCCAGAAATAGGATTTTACAATTTATTTTTACTCCTTTTATATTATTAGTATTAGCTATAAACACGTTGATTACAAATTACAACTAAATACGGTCGTTATTCGAATCTATAGTCAAGCTGTGCTAAAAAAAAAAAAAAATTGTAAATATCAGTAACAGTTTGATTCCACAGAGTTCAAGGCTATCTTTGTACACACGTGATTGAGAAAGAGTAAAAATTCAAATGCACTGATCTGTTATCACTACCAGTAAATCACCCATTTCTTTCATTTTAAAGTCCTGTGAAGTAATGACCCCTGCTGCTTTCAATGTAAGCATCATTCTGTTACTGTTAAAAAAATAAAGGTATTTTAAATATAGCAAGGGTTGTCTTTTCCAAGTCTTTGGTTTGGTTTTCTCATCTTGAGATTTTAACAAAACAAAGAAATCATCTACTTTATCCTACTGACCTTCCAGATAATCCTATGAACTTTGGAAAGATCATGTCTCACCTTTCATTTTTTATGTAAAGTAAGTTAAAAGATCTTAACCTTTTCTTTCTAGTTAACACTTTCATGCCTGAACTTGCATCTTCCTAATAAATTTTCTAAAGTTATACTTACCACTGGCAACAGAGCACTGCTTTTGATAGCTTGAGTAACATACCATGATGTTAAGATTCTTTTTCTCATGATATTGAGTGGGAGAGATCCCTTGTAAAGTACTGATAGCAAGGTGTTTGTTGAAGGATACTGAGAGGTTGAACTTTCATATGTTTTGTTTTTAAAGAGAGGTGATCTTAATACGTTTGATCATAATTGTGTAATTACTAATCTTATAGTAGTTAAAAGGAACTGAGATATTGGAAATAAGCATAAAGACAGTTTTTCCAGGGTTTTAAAGTATTTCTGAGATTAGATATGTGAGGTTTTATGTCATTTTTTATAAGTAGGCAACAAATGCCTGATAGCTGGAGAATTGCATACGTTACTCATGTTTAAAGGATAAACATGCTCTTGAAATTAAAATGCCAGTTAAGTCTTAATTCTGTAGTGAGAAAAATATTGCTTGCATATGTTACTTTGTTCTTGTTTTTTTCTGATTGAATCTTAAGTATAAAATAAAGCTGCTTGTTAGGTTGTAAAGTGGATTTGTTTTTCAATACACAAAAATTAAACCATGCTTGTTTCACAAAAATCTGTACACATTAATTCAAACAAAAATAATCACAGTTAAAAAATAAAACTTTATGTTATTAAATCCTTACCTTAACTGTTTTTGTAAATGACTTAGAATATTATAATAATACAATTCACTTGCTTAATCTGGTTCACACCTTAAAAGTTATTAAACTGATATATTGCTTAGACCACTGCTATGTTATATACCAGCTTTGTTGGCAGATGTAATATGGCTGAAATATTTTATTTCATTTGCAGATTTTTATAATTCAAATTATGTTTAGAATGTATTTAACAAAGAATATGCTCATTTTATCTGATAATTTAAAGTATTAACCCTAGTGTTACTGACTGGATTCATATGCACCAAATTGGTGGCAGGTCTGTAACTGGTGGTTACACTGTTACTGACTGTGTAACAAAAAATATAATTAGTATTGCACTTATTAATCACTGCTTGTGTCCTTTATGTACTTTTATACAGAAAATAAGTGACTTCAACAAATATTTTTTATTGTTATTTACACCACAAACAACTGAAGCCATAAAGTTGGTCAGTATGAAGTAAAATATGTGCCCCATAGATGGTGGTTAAATCAAGAATTCAAAGAAGGCATTTAATTTTTTCTTTAATGTCTCTCAGATAATGACTGACTGTAGTAACTTTGACGTGGAGATGTTTCGCCAACCGTGGGAGAGTGATGAACATTGGGTTATGAGAAGAGACTTTTTGTTAACTCATTCTAACAAGCTACCTTTGAACCGACTTCTGTGTTTAGCTCAAGTATTTGTAAATGTTGAGCTTTTAGGCTGCAGGTAAGTTATAATTAACGTATCTAGTATGTAGTTGTGGGGTCATGAAAAAAAATGATCTTTATGTAGTGGATGATCAGTCTCTTAAACCATCCAAGCAGTATGATGTTATTGGTATGGTAAATAGGATTTTTGGATCTATCTACAGAAATATTGAATACAAGTTTTAAAAAGGTTAAAATTTCTGTATAAATTGCTTATTAAGCCACATTTGGAGTATTGTTTTCAGTCTTGAGCTCCTTACCTTAGGAAAGACATTAAATTGTTGGAAAGGGTTCTGAGGATGGTTACTAAAATGGTACCTGTAATGGAGGGGTTGTCACATGAGATCTTTTAAATTATTTTCTGATTGAAGAGTTTAACATTGTAAAATGAATTGATAATATTGGTGCATCAACATTTTTGATACTTAGCAGTAAGAATTCTAGAACTAGCAGCCACATAGATTTAGGCAAGATTAAAGCCCTCATTAGCTAAGACAATTGTTTTCAAATAGGGTGGTTGGCCTATAGAATGGGTTGCTTTCAGATGTTGTGAGGCCAGTTAATTTGAGTGAGGTATAAAATAAAGCTTGATAGATATATGAATGATAAGAGCTAGCTTTTTCTTTTTTTAATTTTTATTTAATAGGCTTAGTTTGGCTTGGAGAATGGGACAGGTAAGGTGAATTACCACTTCCCTTGTTCTCTCTAAACATTTTGTTGTGACAAGTTCTGTGATAGGTCATACCACCTCAGGTTCCATCATGTTTTAAATGCCTTGTAGTGGGGGATAACTTTAGTTCCCAAAATGTAATTATTCTTAAAAAAAAAAAAAAAAAAGGCATGAATCATTTGCTTTGTTTTATAAAATTAAAAGAAAAATAATATTTTATACTTTGTCATTATTTTTTTGTTATAACTTCTACAGTATGATATAGAACTAAGCAATTTGTGAAATTTGCTGTTTAATTTATTTGGCACATTAATGGATTACATTCAACTAATTAATTATTCACAAGATTCAGAGTAATTGAAAACAGCAAAAATCTTAAGCACTAATTTCATTTAATTATTTTTATACATTAAAGAATTTAATCATAAGTTTGACTGATTACTTAACTAATTAATTCAGTCAATGCCTACAGGTAATCAATAAGATGAGTTAATTGTCCATATTTAACGATACATGTATGCTATAACATTTTGGCCATGTTTTGTGATGTACATACCTTCTTACCATCAGAATTGTTAAACATATTAATTAAATATGTATAAATAATGTTCTTTGGTGTTTTTTTTCCTTGTCAACCATAAGTCATGCTTCTCTAATATGTTTTATGCACAGATAAAGTCAGAATGATTAAAACTTAAAATGAACACTTTGAAGAATAATTTAACCAATTAAAATTTTTCTTTTAGAAAATGAAACTTGCTGATAATAATGTAAGTGACAATTGGTCCCACAGAAACAAAGCTTTGGGCATGAGATCTGGATTCATTCATTTTGTATTTGTCAAGCCTGTTCTCGCTTTTTAAGAATGTGTTTTATGTAATCACTGATTCTTCATAACAACTACATTGTGTTGTCTTTCTCCAAAGACATTATGACAAATGACAAATTTTTAAGCATATGTATTTATAGGGGTCTTTTTCTGTCACAGTCACATGTTTCTATAATATATTTCATCATATTAAACATCAAGTGCTTATTTTAATTTTTGGTGAAAAAGGACAAATTTGTATTCTAATATGTTGTGTAGTAATGCTTTTAGTTATCTCAGTAATATACTTAAACAAATATCTATTGAGAAACTGAATAGCCATAAAGTTTTGTATTGTTATCTTTAGCCAAAAGACATGTTTGTCATTGGTAGTATGTAAATCTTTACTGAATCCTGTATTAATATAAAACTGAAATAGAAACCCTTATAACCCAAGTGCTCAGGTTGTAAGGGTTTTTATTTCACTTTTATCAAGACTTTATGGACCTACATGTTTTTAGCACATCTTGTATTAGTATGGTGGTGTTGAAAAAAACAGGAAGGTTTATGATATCATATACAAGACCTCTGTTCATTATAGTATTACATCTTGTAATATACTTCAGGTGATTTCTGTTACGCAGTTTTTTTCTCATTTTTATTTCTTTGTAATAAATTTTTGTAGAAAGAAGTTTTTAATGTGTAATGAACAAGGTATGCTTGTGCTACAAAGTTTGAGAAAATATCTTTCAGTTCAAAACAGAAAAACTTGTTTTTGTTATTGATGATAAATGAACTATTTTTACTGTAATTTGTGTTCAAAGAAAAAAAGTGAAGTTATTTCTGTAAAAATAATCCATATCAAACTAAATAATGTTATCTGAATCTAACTTTACTTAGGTGCGAGTAAATGTGATAACACTGAATATTGTTTTTTTTCCTAGGTACCCTATTCCGGTGATGCGGCAAGTAGCTGAACTTTCAAAGGATATAAATAGTGCAAGAGATTTGAACAGCAAGCGGCAGGATCGAACTCAGATTCATTTTGTTATGTCAAATGAGGCCAAGAGGTCACAACCTGTTAAAAGAACATCAAAATTATCATGAATTTTCTGTGCAAGTGAGTTAGAGGTGTGATGGATTATTTGGTTATTATTAATAAAAAAACTTTAAAGATATAAATCTTATTACACTGGTTCATGAATGTAAAGACAAACAGACCAATCCCTGAGATGTTAAAGAAATTTCATTTAAAAAATGTAAAATAAATGAAAATTAAAAAATAAAGAAAGGGAGGCTCAGAATTCATAGAAGTGGATCCCATCCAGGTAAAAGCAATTATTTACAGGTACAATGAGTGAAAAATTAAGGATTATAACATCCAGGTGGTGCTGTTACTTTAATGATCAAACAGTGAAATCGGGAAGTTAAACTTAGGCATTAGAACTAAGTATATTTATAGTTTGAAATATTTTTTCTATACTTTCTCTTTATACATCTTATACAAATATTCTTAATAAAGTATGCAAATTTTTCAGTTCGTTTTCATTCTTTTGTTCAGTAATATGTGTAAATGTGCTTTTAAATGTAAACTCTCATTCTAAAATGTTAACAGGTTATAGAGAAAGGTATACTGTAAAAATTATCTGCAAAGGAAAATATTTTCTTATAACTAAAATTTATGTGATAGCCTATTCTTATTTAACATTTATTCATTGATTTAGTATTGGATACATAGATAAAGAAATGGCTGCCAGCATTTGGCAAAAAAAAACCAGCTAGATTTGTGAAATACTGAAAATTTAATTTTGATTTTTGAGAAGAATACTGTTTAAGATACAGAAAGTTAGAACCTACAATGTTTATACAGAATGTTAATCACACTTTCAAAAGTTTACATGTGCTAATATTGTAGTGTGTCACAAGAGATATGGGCCATAACATTCTGGACAACATACTTGGTACTTGAATATTTGGTTTCTAGCATACTTATGAACCTTTGATAGTGTAATACTGCCATAGTTTAATTTGAAAAGATATGTAGATTTTTTCAGAGTTTGTTAAATGAGGTGGAACCAATAGAAACTACATTTGAAAAGGTGAACCTTAATGTTCTCAGTAGAAGTAGAAAGCTTTAACAGCTAATTGGTTTGAAGAGTAACAGGCTGTCTAACCAGATCTTTTCTCAAAGTAAATGGGTGTTTCAATCTTCTTTTTACTGTACATCATCTACGTTTCTGAGTACAGCTTAAGTGAGCTTTAGGTTTTTTAAACACACTCTTGGAAGCCAATGGCCAAATACAGTGTAAAGAGTTGTCAAGAGAAGTTGTCTTAGAATGTTCTTGCCATTCTTTGCAGAAATTTGTTACAAAGCAAATTTGAGCTTTGATTGATTTAGTGGTTAAATGTATCAGATGTTAAATTTGGGTGTTTATGGTTTGTATACTGTTGCCACACACAAAAATTGTTCTCTATACTTTAGAGCCATGGATGCATTTTAAAATTACAAACAAATCCCACTGTTTCATCTCACAAGAGTTAATAGTGGTTATTTTTCTTAAACTTCCTTCTCTTTAATTTATCAATTCATATGTAAACAATTTTCTATTTCTTGTTGACAAATATTGATAAATGACAGTAGTTTATTTTTTCATACAATTATGAATGATTTCAGTCTATGCTGTTGTGTTTGTTTTTTTTAATTTTGGCAACACATTTAAACCCCTCCATCTGTGTTCTTGTACATGGTGATGGGACCTCCCAGAGAAGGTTCTGTACTTTCAGTTTACTTCCTCTGGGATCTGAACATCCACCTGCATGTTTGCCATGCATGGTGACCCCTGAAGGGGAGGAGAGGATCCTGATGGTTGAGGGGTCCAACTCCAATACACCACTTTGGTCTTGAATTCCTGTAGATGGGTGGGCTTTGGGTGGCCCTCCTAAGATCAATTGGCTAGTCCATTTGGGTCAGAGTCAACTGAGTGCCAGTGTTGGATGTTCTCAACAGGTGTTGTGGACATTGTATCTGATTATGTCTGATACTGGTGTTCGGGTATAGTGCTCACAAAACCGTGACCTTATATGACATTGTAGTGCGTCCCCTCGTAGGGCTCCATAGTGGGCAGGTTCAGTGGGAACAAAATATTCTTCTTTTTATTATGAATACCCCTTAAATAAAAAAAATAAACAAGCATGACGGCATAGTGAAAAATCTGACTACTGGCAAATGACTGCATATTGATGACTGTACGGTTAAACTCACAACTTGAATCTGTCCTGCAATTTTTAATTATACATTCCTTAACTGAAAAATTCTTAGAGCAGATGTCTCCATTTTTCATTCAGAAGGGCTTGCTGGCTCACCTAAATCGGTAAAAAAATTATGGTCTGGAAACAATTTAGTGGAAACAGCTTCATCACAACATTCCAAACTCCTCTTGAAGTCAAAAGCCATTGGGGATATACTCATTAGGTTACTCCTCATTCTACTTCTACATTGAATTCTTCCAGAGGAGTTACAGTTGAGAGGGATTTGAAGACCATTCCAGAGTTAGAGATCCTTGCAGGTTTCATTAGCCAAGGTGTTACAGCTATCTGTCAAATTTCTACTCGTAGAGATGTGATTATGGAGCTGACAGATGTTCTAATATTAACACTTACAACATTACGTCCTCCTAACAACATCAAAGCAGGATATCAGAATTGTAAGGTACAGTCTGATATTCCTAACCCTGTTAGATGTTTTCATTGTCAACGATTTGGTCACTCAAAAATATCTTGCCATGGTTCCTTGACATGTGCCTGTTGTGCTGGTAAAGACCATGATGTTTTTGAATGCTAACTAGAACCACATTGTGTTAACTGTAATGATCCACATCCTTCCTATTTTACTTCTTACCCTAAATGGGTGGATGAGAAAGAAGTACATCTCAAAACAGTTCATAATATTACTTACTCAAAAGCTTGGAAATTACTATTACCAATTCTATCTCAGACTTATGCTGCTGTAATCCATTCCACTACTACAGTAGGAGTCCACACAGATATTTCTGTGCCTCTTACAGAATCCTTAACAGTGCATCTTAATTTAATGCCCTCCAAAATCAACAAGGTTAACGAATGAGTATCTACTTCTATCTCTGTCCCTACCACATCTTCCAGTCATTGCCCAACTTCTTATTCAAGCCCAGGTATTTCCATAGGGTCTACCTCTCTTGAATTAAAAAACCCATTCGTTCACATCCTCAATCACTGGAACATTTGTCTACAAACTCCGACCTGCCTACTCGTTCCAGAGCAGGATCACTAGAGAGTGATCGACCCACATCCAGTAAAGAAAAAAGCGTGGTTGCAAGGACGAGGTCTCCATGTCATATTCTCCTCCAAAATAAAAAAAATGGCCACACTAATCCAGTGGAACTGTCAAAGTTTTCAATCCAATGTGAATTGACATCAAGAATTTGATTGACTTTTTTCATTTCAAATGTCTTTTTTACAGGAAACATTTTTAAAACTTACTAATATAGTCACAATTTGACAGTACTCCTTATACCAAAAGGACAGGTCGTGTAGGACAAGGACATGGGGAGTAGCACTACTGGTTGATCAACATGTGCCCACCTGGTCCTTGTCATTGAATACACTCTTGGAGACTGTAGCCATCCATATCTCCTTGGCTCGTAGCATCACTGTATGCTCTCTGTACCTTACCCCTGGAAAAAATTATCATCCCTCAGACCTTGATGCCCTCATTGAGCAACTGCCAATCCCCATTTTAATTTTGGGGGATCTTAATGGGCATAATCCCCTCTGGGGTGGTTCTAGTATTGATGTGAGGGGTTGTGCTAAAAAGCATATACTCCTTAATCACAACCTGTCTCTTACACTTATTTTCATGCACCCAGTCAGTCATTTACTGCTATAGATCTTTCTACCTGCTCCCCTTTGCTTTTCACTTGAGGTTGACATCAATCCACAGGGTAGTGATCATTTTCTTATTATATTAAGAGAGATTGGCCATGGTCAGTGCCACCTGACCTGTGTGCCTTAGTGGAAGTTGGACCAGGCCAACTGGCCCTCTTTCACTGCTCTCTTGGAACTTGATCTTGCCATCTTATGTAAATCATTGATAGATGATTGTGTAGAAGCAGTACCTAACTGCATTGTCCAAGCAGCTGCTCAGTGCATCCCCGAAACCTTGATGTTTTTCCCACGGCATCCCTGCCCTTGGTGGAATTCTGCTTGTTCTATAACACGCAATGCTCAGAAACATGCTTGGAATAAATTTTGTAGATGTCCCATGCCTACAACCTGCATTGCATTACAGCAAGCCCATGCACAGGCTCGGCAAATTAGACATTAAAGCCAGAAGGAATCTTGGATTAAACATACCTCCAGCATTTCTTCAACTACCAGTTCAAAGTTATATGGGACAAGATCCGGAAGGTGAGTGGATGGTATACTTCTACCCCCCTCTTGATCTTAATATGCAATGGCCATGATGTTGCTGATGCTCAGAGCATTGCCAATACTTTTAGTGAATGTTTCTCTCATGTATTTAGCTTTTTGAACTCATCCTCATCAGCTTTTAAAATACAAATTGAACATCTGCCTCTTTCCTTTCGAATGATCATCCCTATGACTACAATCACCCTCTTACACTGATGGATCTCAAACTTGCGTTTCATTGGTCTGGCAATACATCAGTTGGACCTGATGGTATACTTTATGAGATGCTATGCCACCTTTCTCCTGCCTCTCTTACTATTCTCCAGGATGTCTTTAACTGGATAGAGCAGGAGAATGTCTTTCCTGATGCTTGGCACCAAACTATTGTGCTCCCTATTCTAAAACCTGGGAAGGATCTAAAGATTCCTGTGAATTACCATCCCATTGCTTTAATGAGTTGTCTCAGTATGATCTTAGAGAGGATTATTAATGCTCGTCTTGTTTGGTTCCTTGAGTCAACCTTCTCTCACCCACTCAGTGTGGGTTCTGAAGACAACGCTCCACAATAGACCACTTAATTCACCTTGAAAAATCAGTCAGAGAGGCCTTTTTCAAGCAACAACATTTTGCTGCTTTTTTTTTTTTATTTAGAGAAAGCTCATGATACAACATGGAGATACAGCATCTTGCGAGACCTTCACTCATACAGTTTGCTTGGCAATTTGCCACTTTTTTATTAAGCATTTTTTAATGAACTGTCAATTCCAGGTCTGTGTGGGCTCAACACTTTCCCATTTTTTCCCACAGGAACTTGGAGTCCCTCAGAACTATGTTCTGAGTCCCACACTGTTTATTATAAAGATTAATGCCATCAGTAAATAGCTATCCTCTACAGTTGTAAATGGTCTTTTCATTGATGACTTTCACATCTCGTGTCAGTCATCAAATATGAGGTTTATTGAGTGGCAGCTACAAACTACCATCAATCAAACTTAAGTGGACTGCAGCAAATGGTTTTCAACTTTCTCTCCCTAAAACTGTTTGTGTACATTTCTGCCACCAATGAGGTATTCATCCAGATCCAGAACTTTGTATTGATGATGATGTACTTCCTGTCGTCCCTAAGGCAAAGTTCTTAGCTCTTATATTTGACTGTAAATTAAACTTTATTTCCCATATCAAGCAACTTCGTGTCAAATGTATAAGAGCACTGAACATCCTCTCTGTCCTCTCTTCCACCTTTTGAGGAGTGAATTCATACTTCATGCTTAAAATTTATCATGCCCTTATCCAATCCAAACTTGAATATGGGTTTATTGTTTATTGTTCTGCCAGAACCTCAGCATTGAAAATGCTGGATCCTATCCACCATCAGGGACTTTGGCTTTGCACTGAGGCCTTTTGTTCTTCTCCAGCCCAAAATTTGTATGTGGAGTCCCATGAACCCCCTCTGTATATTCACTGTTTGCAACTGTCTCTTATGTATGCTTTCAAACTTCACTCTTCACCACAACAACTTAGGGTTGTGTTTTCCATCCTCAGTGGGCCACACTTTTCTATAATAGAAAATCTGCCATTGTTCCTTTTAGCCTTTGTATTCAGGCACAATCAGAAAAATTAGATATATCTTTGAATAGCATAGCAGTATCAACAGTTCAGCCTCTTCCACCATGGCTAATTACTATCCCCCAACTGTGACCTTTCTTTGAGTCATCGAAGGAAGGCTGGTACTCTCAATTGGAAATATCACTCTTTGTTTCTTGAATATCTTTCAAACAATCTGTCCATTCCCATATACACAGATGGTTCAAAAATCAGGTGATTCTGTAGGTTCTACCATGGTTTGTTACAGTTCAGTAGTAGCACACAGAATCTTCTCTTCAGTTTCTGTGTTCACTGCCAAATTGTATACCATTTCTCTTGCCCTGAATCATATTGAAACTATGCAATATACAAACTGTACGATCTATACTGATTCACTCAGCTGTCTATTGGCCCTGACATCATTCCATGTTAGTTACCATCTTATTCTTATCAATATCCAAAAACAAACTCTCACCTATCTCTATCTAGGTTTTTTAGATACCAGGTCATGTTGGTATTCATGGGAATGACCTAGCTGACAGAGTGGCAAAGCCCATCTGCTCTGGCTGTATCACCACTGTCCCTGTTCCATACATGGACTATGGTCCAGTTATCAAACCCTGACTATACACCAGTTGGCAGTTGACCTGGAGTGAGCAACGAAATAATAAGCTTTTTCAAATCAAGCCTTCTTTAGCTCTTTGGCCATCTTGTTTCTGTAAAGGTCAAAGGGAGGAAGTTGTTTTGGCTAGGCTACTCATTGGTCACAGTTTTTTAACTCACCACTTTCTTTTATTGGGTATTGATGCACCAATGTGTTGTCTGTATGGCATTCAGGTTACAATCATACATATTTTATTATCATGCCGTTGTTAAAACCAAACCGACGACACCATTTTGCACATATTTTTAAGGTAGGTTTGCCCTTGACATTAGCCAGTGTCACAGGTAATATTGGATGCCTCACTCATGTTTTTACATTTTTAAGAACCAATGGTCTTTTTAACTTAAGGTTTTTGTTGGACTATACTGTTTTAGCATGATTTATTTTTCACACTTTCATTTTATTTTGACCTAAACCAGCTTGAGGTGACTGACAGCATGTTTGAACTTAATGTTTCAGTCTTTCTGGCAGATCTTAATTTTACATATTTTAACCTTCATTTCCATATACCGATAAAGATGAAATACCTACCTACCAACACATATAACATAATGTGAAGTTTAAATAGGATCTGAGATTCATGATGATGGGAATAATCTGTTACCAATTTAAAAGAATATCATGTGAAGAGGATGGTCAGAGTTAAAAAATGAATAACCTGTAATGCCAGTTTCTGAAAAGAAAAAACAATTAATGCAAGCATTTGTGCTACCTATAATAAGTACTAGGTGGCAGCACTGGTAAAAGTTTTAAACTTTATATTGTTTAGAATGATACTTTTCAATTTTGTTTGTAACTTCAATTATTTTTGGTATTTGATTTAACTTAATACTTGAGGATTTTTACATAGGCTTGCTGGCTTTAAAAGGTATCTTTTACATAGACACTAATTTGCTTCTATATATGTATAAACGGCTCATTTGGGTTGAGAAAATTTTTTTACATAGAGGAGCGAACAACGTTTCAACCTTCTTCGGTCACCATCAGTTTCACAAAGAAAGAAAGAGGTAACTGACCAGAAGCTGACCACATGTTTGAAATGGGTTGTGTAACTGAGTGTCAGAATGTAGAGGGTGTGAATTATATATTCAAATATCTAAGCATGCCCTCTACATTCCTACACTCAGTTACACAACCCCTTTCAAACATTTGGTCACCCTTCTGGTCAGTTACCTCTTTCTTTCTTTGTGAACCTGACGATGACCAAAGAAGGTCGAAACATTGTTCGATCCTGTACGTAAAAAATTTTTTCAACCCAAACAAGCCATTTTTACATATATATTTTTCTCTACAAGTGGGTTTTCTCTACATCACTGACTAATTTACTTCTGCTGAGACACTGGGGGGGCCTGGGATGGTCAGATGGTTAAGGCAATCATCTTGTAATCTGACGGTTGTGGGTTCAAATCCCATCACACCAAACATGCTTACTCTTTCAGTTGTGTCGGTGTTATAATGTAATGGTCAATCCTACTATTCGTTGGTAAAAGAGTAGCCCAAAAGTTGGCAGTGGATGGTGACAAATAGTTGCCTTTCCTCTAGTCTTACACTGCTAAATTAGGGACGGCTACTACAGATAGCCCTCATGTAGCTTTGCACAAAAACAAAACAAGCAGGTAGTAATTGTGTAAATAATGCATTCAGAATGAGTAGAACCTATGATGAAAGTAGTCTTTACTGCAGCACAGAACCTTAAACATCACATTTATAAAATGTGACTAATCTCCCAAGTTATATTTATTCTAACTCGGGAAAAACCCATACATAGTTGATCATGGGTTAAGTCTATACATTATGACATAGTGAGAACAGTGAATACTAGTATTCATGAAATATGAAACACATATACCACATAATTTATTTTTGTAATTCTGTTGGACAGGTCTGTGAGTGTAAGGGCTAAAGTTTTTCATTTTACATTTCAGTAGATGACGAATGACCTCAGTGGATTCAAGTAGCCTTTTATGTTCTTGTATGACCTTAACATTATGAAATATTACAGAGTACATCATAATTTCATACTTGTTCAAACAAAGTATAATAACCAATAGATAATTCAGAATGAAACAGTATTTGGTAATCACAAAGTTATTTGTTTCATTTTATTTTCCAGTCTAGTCAATACTAATATTTTAAGAAAAAGTTAAGTGCTGCAAAAAAATAATTAACCACTAATGTAGTCTTAATTTTAGTTTTGTGATGCTTTATAATTTGATTTTAAATCTTTTTTTTATGAACACTCACTAACATACAGAGTTGTGTGTTTTCAATATTATGGAAAGAAAAGACAATATTTAACGTTGAGTTTTGGAAGTACATTGTAGGGAACATTACATACAAGCCAAATTAGCTAAATTATATATGGCTATTACAGATAGTCCTCTTGTAGCTTTGTGCAAAAATCAAAACAAACCAAATTGAGATGTAAGGATGACTATTATATAACTCATTTTCATTTGAAAGAGAAATTGTTTTTAAGAGATTGAACAAAGTTATTATTTGTATTTTTTCCTCATATTATTATATCTCCTTGTTCATTCTACCTAATTTGTTCTTTTTTGTCTTTTACACCTGCCATTTAATTCTGTAATAAATTTATTTTTGGGTTTATTCGGATTATGAAAATACTCTTCATTGTAACTTCATACAAACAAGTGGTTATTCTTAATCCTTTATATTCTCCTTTCATGCACCTCACTTCAGATGATCATTTATCTGAAAATTTTTTCTTAGTTTTTGCTACGTTTCACTGAGTCTAAACTAAAATATTTCATACAATTTAAATCCACATGTATATAACTAAATATAAAGTGCATACAGAAGATCTTGATAAAGAATTAATAGTTCATTCAGTTTGATAAATAATAAATATGGGTTTGAGATGATACATCAAACAAGGTTAAGATGGACACAAAATTTACTCTGGTGAAATGGGTGACAAATCTATTAAAACAGTACTGTTCATTCTATATTGTTTGCAATTTCTAGTTCTGTTCACCTTTGAAATACATCACCCCTTCTATATTTACAGAGCATGAAAGTGTATTATTTCAAAGTTTTTTAAGTCCTTCCTAGTCTAACGTGGAGTACATTGTATGAGAAATTATCAACAAAACTCATTTTCCTGTTCCTAAAAAAAATTTTATACCAGTTCTAAAGTTATATAATATTTAACTTAAAGCTATGGTGGTCATGATGTTTAAATGTGCTCTCTAAATCTAGATATGGCCAGGTGGTTAGGGTACTCAACTTGTAATCTGAGGGTCTTGCTAAATATGCTCACCCTTTCAGCCAGGGTAATGATGTAATGTGATAGTCAATTCTACTATTCATTGGTAAAAGAGTTGGTGGTGAGTGGTGATGACTAGCTGTCTTTCCTCTAGTCTTGCATTAAATTAGGGACTTTTAGCACAGGTAGTCTCATGTAGCTTTGTGCAAAATTCAAAACAAACAAAGAAACCTAGATAAACTGAGTAAAAATAGTCAAACACTCTTACTACAAACAGAATCCAACAGCATTTAGATCAAAACCAGGAACTTCAGTTTAACAATAGAAACAGCAAATATTTATTTTTAAAGAACCTAATTTAAGGCAGATTAATAAAGCCTCAATTATATTAAGTTTCTTACCACTGTAAAACACAGTTATAGGAATTACCTTGGAGGTGACAGATTCAAATTTTAATATACAAGTAAGATATAATCACACATTTTCTGCATGAAAGAAATATATATTTTAAATTAATAATATCAGCTCAGAGTATTTTTCAGAAATTTAGTTTAAAAATTATAAAATGATGATTACATGGACTGTCTTTATATTTGAGAATCAGTGACATGCAAATTTCTACGGTAATAGAAGGCACTCTTATTAAGTTCCTACAAATCTAATGAAGTTTACATTTTTATCACACCAAACATGCTAACCCTTTCAGTCATAGAGGCATTATGATATGATAGACCAAGGGTTGGTGGTGGGTGGCGATGACTAGCTGCCTTCCATCTTGTCTTACACTGCGAAATTAGGGATGGCTTGCTAAGATAGCCCTTATGTAGCTTTGTATAATGTTCAAAATGAACAAACAAGTCATATCTATTATGTGTTGAACTTTTTATTATTACATTACTTATAGCAAAAAATGTCTTTTTACAAATTGGAAAGATTATTGATAGGTTAAAGCAATCATCCAGATGATCGGTACTAAGTTTCCAGACTAAAATCCTTGGTTTGATTCCAGACAGTAAATATAATGCAGATAGCTCATTGCTTAGCTATGCACTAAAAACAAAACCAACAGCAGGGCAAGACAATCTATGGATTTTAAAACATTGTAAACATATTTTTGAAGTGTTTTTATTATTTGACTTCATTACATTAATATAGTACCAAGTTTATACAACATTCACTGTAGGATAAACAAACTGGCATTAAACAGCAGTTAAGTAATCAATCAAATTGATTTATATAGGCAAATTATATGTTACATTTCAGTATCAAGATGTGTAAATTCATGGAGCTGTCTTACCACTAACAATGTGGATGATGAAAACTTTTGACTGGTCATTAATTTAATAGGTTGTTATTTGGTACATTGGTAGTACAAGGAATGTTTCATGCCTTTTATGTCTGTACAACATAATGTCAAATATGATTTATTACCTTTGTTGTGTTTAATGTAAACTGTTCGTATTGGTGACCCATGTTTAACAAATAAAAAGTCAATGTTATTTCTTCAAATAAGGCTGTTTATGTTGTTACAATTGTATATATTATTTTTTTATATTACAATTTGTAATATTTGTAACTGTTCTTTACTTTTTTTAAATTATTTATGATTGTAACATTCTAATATAAGGTAAATGAAATGATTATCAATAGAAGCTAGATGATGTTTGAGAGTTCATGGGTGGAAGGCTATCATATACAGATGAACTGGATATAATATCAGGTTGTGATGCTGGTTTTTTTCTGAGGAGAATCAGCTTGCATTCTTTCTGGAGGTATTAACCAAGCAAGTAATATAAGGATTGTATTCATCTTTAACTTCAGTCTTTGACAAATCTGCAATTTTTTATTTCTTTTATAAAAATGAATCTTAATTTAGTTTTCGAAAAGAAATGCTATAAACAATATTGATATATAGGGATCATTATATTTTTGGTCTTCTTCATTTTTAATGACTACTGTTAGTCCCCCAGTGGTAAGTCTTTGTACTTTTACTGCTAAAATCCAGGTTTTGAAATCTGTAGTGGGCATGACACAGATAGCCCTTTTTATAGCTTTGTGCTTAATAACAAAACAAACAAATAACTACTATGATTAACTTTGAGGTTTTGCACATTCTTGGTAATGAAAAGCACGTTTAATTTTATTTTTACCATATTTTTACATAAATACATTAAAATATTTTTCAAGATGGCTTCTTGTTTAGCCTACAAAATTTTTATGAAATGAGAAATGTAGATTGTTATTAAACTTGACAATACTGTTGAGTATGTCACAGTCTGTGTGTTAAAAGTAAATTTTTGTTGCAAGACACAAATTTTTAATGAACCAAAAAACTTGAAAGGGTTAGAGATATTTAAAGCTAAAGTCATTCAGAAATTTATGTAAAGTATTAGTTTTTCAAATTAAAGATTTGTTACAATTTTCCACCCATTACATTAATTAATAATATAAAGTTAACAGTTTTTTGAAAAAGGTTCACTACTTAAATGTATAAATCCATACTTTGTTTCTTAACCTTCTTAATACATCTGCAGTGATAATTCAGAACTCATACAAAGAACAGAAGGTTGTTTTCATTTGGTTAGAAAATTAACTGCATTGTGTGTGTTTTTATTTCTCTCATTTTTGGGCATATTTTATTGAACACTTTAGATATTTGAGATCACTACCCTTTTCTAGATAAATCAGTGCTGTAGTTTTATTATTTGTATCACTTTGTATCATCAGACGTCTCCGCTAGTACAGCGGTATATCTACAGATTTACAATGCTAAAATCGGGTTTGATTCCCCTCCGTGAGCTCAGCAGATAGCCCAATGTGGTTTTGCCATAAGAAAACACACAGTATCATCAGACATTCAACTACTCCACTCAACAAGGGGTTTGGAGCTGTGTAAACCAGCATACTATTATCACTTTTACCTTATGTATTGAAACTGGGGTGAGGGGTTTTAAATAATGGAGTTTTCTGCCCTTCTGGTAGCTTCAAGTAAGAAAAACATTTCTTCTACTTTTTTTGTTCTTTGCCATATCATTAATTTGCCAGATTTTATTTTTGCAGCTTTTGGTTCATTACATTTCACTTTCAGGTTTTAAATCCAGTTTGAACCAGCTCAGTTACACTTTTTAGCTAATTGTATTGTTTTCTCATGCTGTAAATATTTTTTGTCAATATTTAAAACTTTTGTCACAATACTATAGGTTCATGAATTATCCCCAAAATTTTTCAATTAAATAGTTGAATTGGAATAGTTAATGTATTCAAGATAAGGAGCTCTTTCATTTTTTCCTTTCCTCACCAATGCTTATAGAATATAGATTGTCTTTCATAGTCAAGTCTGACTAGAGTGAGCTTGGCTGGATTTAGCTTAATTTCTATTTTGATTTTTATCTATGCATCAGCAAAATTAATACTGCATATTGTAACTAATTTCTAATAATGTATTCTTAAACACAGTATTTCAAATATAGTGGTTGATTGTTGATCAGTATTTTTAAATTAGGGGTGAACATTGTGGTCTCAGACCTGGTCATGTACGTTGAGTATTGCATATTGTGCTGTTTAGGTTGAAAATGCCAAATGTTTTATGTTCAGCTTATTGTCAGGTGAAAAAACCAACAACAGAAACAAAACAGATGTGCAGAGGTAACTGTAACAATCTTAATTTACTGTTATGGTTGATATATTGTTACATTCTGTAATGTTCTACATACATAAGTAGATCCAAAGTATGTTGAACATTATAGATAGAGTTTAGCTTAATAAATTACTATACTTTGTTGTGATTGCCAATGTTGATTCAGTAATTTATAAACTCTGTAGTACATAGCTTTTGACATGCTAAGTACAACAATATGATAGTCCCATTTTTATGGTGCATCGTAGATATGTTTTTATGGTGCTAGTTTGTTTTGAATGTTGGTGCTAGGATATGTGCTATAACAAGAAATAAAACAGCTATTCAAAGACCCACTGTCGACACAAGGGATGTTTTAATCGAACAGTAGAATTTACAGACACTGTTCAAATGCACTTACAGCTCAAAGTGTGCATCAAAATTTTGCTGCCGCAAGATGAGACAAATGGATCCTCAGATTCACAGCCCGGCACGCTGAACATAAGGCTATGCCTGACATTGTATTGTTGGTAGTGAAATACTATTTTCCCATCAGTGTGTTGAATCCATGACATATTCTACAAGCAAGATTTACATGAAATCATTGTAATTTTTAGAAGTTTATCTTTTATACTCAAAACTCGACTTTATAATTTTCATACCATTTTTTTTATTCAATGATATTTATGTTGTGTAGATATTTTCATTTTTCACGTTCCTAACCTAGTGCAGAGATACCAACCATTACGATTTTGGTGTATATATTACGACTATACACTCATACAGACAGATATTACGACTTGTTGCAACTCCCAAATTATTATATATTATACAGGCCTATACAATAAAGTGATAAATTGTTCCCCTAGGGCTTGAAAGAGGTGAAAAGAAAATTTCTTGTGAGATACAAATAAATTTTGATAATAAATAAAAGACAGTCCAAATGGCTACTTGCGATAATCATGTTTGTGCTTGAAATGATAAAAAATATTTGTATCTCCGACGTTTACCAATAGTTTGAGTGCGGTGCTTCTTCATACTGGGTACGTGGGGGATTCCATACTTACTGTATCAGTGCTTATTAGCCAATCAGTGCTCGCGTAGATGGATATTTCTCGTTTTCTTAGTGGCATAGAAACACCAATGCGATCGTTCACAAGTTTGGAAAAAAAGAGGCCTCGTTCACTAGATTGTCTTGTTTCTGGCAAATCTAAAAGGACAAAAACTGAGGAAAGAGTAAAGTGCAAAATATCCGGTCATTACATCAAAAGTCAGTGACAGTCATGCGTTTTGTACAGTTTGTCACATCGATTTTTCTGTGGTGCATGGCGGGATAAACGATTGTTCCAGACATACAAAATCGGCATCTCACCAAAAAAAGGCTGAGGCGAAGACAAAAACGATGCAGATAACGACATTTATGAGTAAAAATTCAGAATATGAAACCATAAATGCAGAAGTGATGTTCACGCAATTCGTCATTGCTCATAATTTACCCCTAGCTGTAGCCGATCATGCAGGACATCTATTCAGAAAAATGTTCCCAGACTCTGATATAGCGAAAAAATATGGCTGTGCTGGAACAAAACTACAGCCATTATACAAATGTTGGGTTGTGAAGATGACAAAATGATTTCAAGCATACTTACTAACAGTGTTTACAGTTTTGCCACAGATGGATCCACAGACATGGATGATTCAAAACTGTATCTAGTGGTTGTACGATATCTGTACGGGCTATGTCTACAATCATTACGCTCCGTTATTTGAAATAGTTGGAATCTCTGCTAGTGTTCTGCATTTTCCTCAATAACAAATGTCGCATTTTATTGGGATGTACAGCTGATAAACGCAGTATTAATAGAATCCTGTATAAACTCAAACCGAAAGCTCTCTTGTGCTGTTAATTTGACTCTGAACTGGTTTTGTTTGTCTTGTTTGTACTGGTGTCTGCAGTTCTGTTAACTTCCACAGAATTTTTCAGAATGTTAAATTAACTGCAAAGAAAATAGAAAAATCCTTGAATTTAT
This sequence comes from Tachypleus tridentatus, assembly GCF_004210375.1. Classification (NCBI taxonomy): domain Eukaryota; kingdom Metazoa; phylum Arthropoda; class Merostomata; order Xiphosura; family Limulidae; genus Tachypleus; species Tachypleus tridentatus. The sequence goes on along the minus strand of NC_134831.1, from coordinate 31,075,748 downwards.
CATTTTTCCAGAAACCTATCAGAGTGT